>NC_137499.1:31764490-32306990 GCF_041902795.1 Electrophorus electricus
CGTGTTGTTGAAGATTTAACAAGCTTGTCAATCTGTTAAACATGTTTCAATTTGCTAAACAAAACACACATTGGTGTGATGCTAAGTTAAACTAATAAAGCATTTAGGTTTAAAAAATGAAGAAAGCAAGCTGTGTAGTGCCCCATTGAAACACTTGTTTTGAAGCCCACACAAAGCACTTATGTGACTTGCATAACTCATGGGTACTGTGTAGGTCATGTATCAAGAATATCCATTAAAATTCTGAGTGCACACATTGCAATATCAGCACTCATGGAAGTTGAGTGGGTACTGTTGTACTGCCTAGACAATTAAACAGTTATAACATTTTAAATAGCATCTGATGAGATGATGCATCCATAAAGGAAGATCCACCATCATCCCTATGATGTCATAACAACATCATGCTGGTAACTAAAACATCTCTGAAAGTGAGGGAAAGTATAGAATATAGTGTTTTATGGGCCATCTCTGGAATCATTTATTTGACTGATTTTCATTTTGGATCTACCCTGCACATTGACCTATGGTTAGCATAAGATCATTCTGAAAACTCTGTCCTCCGCACTCACCTCCAGACTCTGTAAGCATTTCCCTCCATTAAGTATTTGGACTGAACCATCTGAGAGCATCTGCTGCTTTGTCTGGAGTGGGACTTACAACAAAGGCTCTGGCAGAGCACCATGATTAATCGCACTTTTTTTCCTTCTTTTTTTTAAAACAAGATTCTGGAATGCTTTTGGTGGCAAAGGGGAAAAAATATACAGGCGGCCTCCGTACTGGTGGTGAGGGGTGCAGTTGAGGATTGCTTCATGCATGTGCTTTGGTGCAGCATCAGCCTGGCATTCTATAAACAAATAAAAGATGAAGGGAACATGGCTGTGAGAGATGAAGACAGATTTCTTGGCTTTGATCCGCTATGGCTTTTAGGAGAGAAAAAGTGATTCAGTGGAAAGGGTTGAAAGTGGAGGTGTTCCACTAAAGGGCCTTACGTTGTAGGCAACATTTCACAGGTTAATGTCAGAGCGAAGTTTTGTTGGCGGCAAAGCCTCCAAATGATTCTGTTTCTTACACTGCCTATGAGGTGTACTGTCCAACCATCATTATAATCTCCCATTAATGACAATCAGTTGCACAGTTACCAGCTAAAGGTCGACTGAAGGAACGATGAACTTTGGATGAACTGGGCCAAGGCACATAACACTTACCCAGAGAGAGCTGATAATTAAACACCACATTAGAGGTGAATTAAAGGTCTTCTCTCATGAAATGCTGCATCTTACAGTGTGCACCCTGTGCCAACACCTCTTACTGAAACAACCGCAGTGAGACTTTTCCCTTCAAAGTTCTCATCAAAGAGAATATTTTGTACAGGGTGATAGAAACTAAAAGGGCTAATAAGTTAGCAAGGGAGCATCTCTACTTCATCATTTTAAGTAACAAGATGATGAAAATCTCTGTTTATGTTCTATTGTTGAACCATTAGCGACAGACAAAGCTAAATGTCAAAAAGGCATCTGATGATGCTCCACTTTTCCGCTAATATAGCTAGTTCACATTTGCTGCTAATCATATTTGACTTCTCATGCGTTTACTCAACCCAAGCCTGAGGGGCTGATTCTTCTTGGGCTGAATGCCTCAGTGGCACCCTGGCAGGCCTGCTCCTTTGCCTGCCCCGTGTGTTGTGATGTAACAGCGATGGAGGCATTCGGTTTTATGAGCACTGCTCTGTGATCTCTTGCCGACACCAATTAGCTGAGCAATCAAACCTCCCTGCTTTTGTGCGAGTGTCTGCTTGTAAACGCCTCAGTTGCCTAGAGAAAGTCAGATGCAATGTCTCTACAAATACAGCTACTCTGAAAGAGACAGAGGTTACTCATAGACAATCCAGAGAATTTTTTTTTGTTTCCTGCTGTGCACAAAAACAGCTGTAAATGTGTCATTCCTAAAGAGGCAAGCACACCTTTTATCCTATTTGTATTTCTTTGCATATGGTTTGGAAGAATTATCCCATGACCACAACTGGGTATCTATTTCTTGAGGTTTCAATGGTTACACAAACAAAATTAATCTTTCAAAATTTTGCCCTATTGAAGATAACACAATGCCCCCCACTGGTGGTAATCCTCGTGTTTTTTTCTGTCTAAAAAGCCTATTTCAAAAGCATGATGGATTATTGCAAGTTAGAACAATGTGTCACTTTCCTCTCACTGTGTTTGCTCTGGCTACAACAACAGCTGGGAATTCATTAGAAAAATGATTATGTCTATTTTTAAGGGAGCATTATAAAGCAGTGAGCCTTGAAACCCTTTATCATCAGGTCTGCTGAGGTAACATTAGGTTTAATAACAAAGCAGGATATTATCAAGCTCACTACCTCATTTTTCACAATATTAATGATTTAAGGAATAGCCCAAAGAGACAATATAATACATTGTTGAAATTAGACAATAGTCATTTATTTTGGTATTTTGCAGTCAGTGCAATTGTTGCCTCTTTCCATAAATCTTATGCACTTGATGTGTTGATGTGTAAAAAAAACGCAACTCAATTGTGCTAACTCAGCCATGAGTCTTAAATAATTAAAAGTGCTGTTGTAAATTTTGCAAATATGATTACCTTGACTTGATTCTGTATTCAGACAACTGTATAATTATCCAATCAGTCCAGTCCAAATATCCGATAATTATCCAATCCAGGTGTTTATTCCATTGCTACATAAACATAATAAGTATGCTGCACTAAAAGTATTACACTGTATCTAACAGGCAATATATATCTTACGTGAGGGCAGGATAACCAGAGGTTGCAGCTTTTATGTGCGTGAGTTTGTATGTATATATATTGTCATGACTGGTCACTCCCTATCATCTTATTGTCATGGTTTCCCTGTCTCATGTGATTGATTAATTTTTTCCCTTCTTGTTCCAGTCTTTGTTTTGGTTTTCACCTCATTTGTATCACATGTTCATTGTTAGTCCTCACTACCCTGTGCATGTAAACCCTGCCTTGTTGTCTGTGTGTTGGCTGGTCATTTTTAATTCTAGCCTTTGTGTGTTAATACTAGCTGCTCTTTGTAATCCCTGCCTCTTTGTTCTATGTAGTGCTAAGCACTGTCGTGTTTGCGCCGCCTGTGTTTCTTAGCCTGTTCGTGTAGTTTGTGTTCCTTATTGTAGCTTGTTTAGTTATTTTCCTGTTATTGTGTTTTACTTTGTTTGTTTCGTAACGTATACTGGATCTATCTTCATTGACTGATTGACTCTGGACTGTACTAACGACTCTGATTGTGGCTGAGCGTATGCGTTCGCCTCATGATTGTCACCCCCCCCCCCCACACCCACACCCACATCCACACACACACACACACACACACACACACACACACACACACACACACAAGTCACGTGGTACAGCCTGCTGCATGCAGGGGGTTTCACCATTGTTTGTAGCCAAACTATCCGTGATGGCACACATCTGTGCAAGGGCTGATGTTAAGTGTTTGTCTGTCTATTTAAACCCCCGCCTGTGTGTGCCCTTCGTTGGTCATTGTTACTGTTACTGTTTCTGTTTCTGTTAGTGTTATTGTATGTGTCGCCATTGTTAGCGTTAGATGTCTTTGTTCCTGTCAACACTTCGTCGTTATGTTTGAGTGCCACAAGTGTCATCAATGTTTTGTCTCATGAAATGTCTCAATAAATCGAGGGAGTCGTCTTGTTCCGTGCCCTGCAGCACTCGCCGTTACAATGATCACTTAGTCCATATAGTAATAGCAACTTGCACTTACTTAACTGCATGAGCGGCCAGTGTTGGAAAACTTTTGTCTATAAAATTTCCAATTAAAATCTCTGGCCAACATATCAGCAGTGGTAATATTTTAGAACATGTGAGTGATTTGTGAAGATAAATCAGTTTGGGTGTCAGAAAGATCACTTTTTATGTTAAATTAGAATGGTATTGACAAGAAGATATCCCCCCCCAATCATTCCTGCTCACACTACTCATATAATGTTAGGCTGGGTTGTGTGATCAGGTCCCCCCCCCCCCCCAGATTGAAATGAAACCTACGCCACTTGTATCACAGCATGCTATCACAGACTTATTGCATTAGTTTATTCATTTTTTATGAATTTGCCTTTTTGCTCATTTTATTTTGTTGGCATAAGGTCCCTGCTGAGTGAGCACAAATAAACAACCCTTTTTTGGATCTTTTTTGGCAGAGTGTGAGAGAGGTCCTGGTGCTTGGTGCACTTTGGGAATGACACCTTCCAACTATAGAAGCTGAGTTTTGTTAGTTTAAAAAATATGTGAGGGATGCAGTGGGGATTGGTTTCAGCTTAAAAAATATCTTGATGTAAGATGACACGGAGAAGGTGGATCTGATTCTACATCATCTAAGACACTTACAAAATATGGGACATGGTACCTTATCCAACAATACCCAACTATCTTCCAACCTTCAGTGCACATCCTCTGACATCCTCTAAAACAGGAACTCTATGCTGAGCTTAATGTGTTAACTTCTGAGCTCAACATAGAGTTTAAATAATATCAAAATGTATGCTACAAAATGGTAGCAGGAATCCCAGCTGTTACCTACTGCATTAGCTTTTTAAGGAGCTCTTTGAGACCTCCAGAAGCCCAAAGTGACAGGTGAACCAAGCCACAGAAGTAGAGTATGTCCAGTTCCCATGTGGGAAATAGACATCCCTTAAAGACCTGGATACTCGGTGCTGCAGAATTTGTCATGATTGGCTATGCTTCCACTTTGGTCATAAATCAGTATGGTTCTAAAGGGAGTGGTGGGGGGTGGAAACACAGTGTCAGCTCTTCCCACCCCCAGCCTGCATTCCTGCTGTTCTCAGGTCTGGTGTAAATCAGCCGTGCATCAGGCAGGCCTGCAGATGTGTGGCCTGTCAGCTTCACCATTCTTCTCCAAGGCGGTGTCACCAGGTCCAAGACCCTGGTCTCAAACAGTCTGTAAATAGGAATTTCCCCAATTTTGCTTGCGCCATAAACCGTGGTATTACAGGGACAGCCTGGGAGCTGGTGGACAAGGTGGAGAACAGAGGTGCTGACTCCTCTTGACTGCAGGTGTCGTCAATCCATGACACGTCCGGCCTCAGACCCTCCCAGCAGAGCAGATTTATGGCCCTTGAAGGGTGGTAAGAAGCCTCATTGACGCTGCTTTATTGGAACGTGACCTCTGCAGCTGGGGAGGGCTTCTTTGGTGAACTTTACTAGGCGTGAAGTTGACTTGGATGATGGCAGGGGTTGATTCGTTGCAGAAGGCCTTATATGCTTCAATTATGTTGTGGATTGAAGTGTGGGCTTTTTATCCATAGGAGGATTCATTGGGAATGCCATGTTTAAAAAGGAGTAATTTTCTTTTGTCAGCAGAGACAATTCACTTAAGAAAGACACTGGAGTAGTAAGAAGTGGGAAACGAAAAATGTGTGAGCGCTTGGTGACATGCAACAAAGATAGATTCCTAGGTTAGTGAGTTAACTTCTGGTTTGACTTTAGGTGCTGAGTTGAGTTTAACATAGATTCAACTCAAGTTTACCATTAATTGAACAAGTTAACTCTCTAACTAGGGAAACTGGCATATATAGTGTGCAACTCTAAAATTGTAAATTCATGATATTAAATGAACCCCAATAAAGAAACTGTGTTTAGAAAACTGCACAAAATAGTTTTCATATTAGGGAATATAAAAGAAAGAAAGTCAAGAGTCCACCCCATACCAAAAGCTTTTTCTTCAGTCCTAGATTAAGCCTAATCCAGGCCTAAATTGGACAGTCAGCCTGAACATCTGTAAAGCGGCTGATGCTTGAGCAGTAGTAGGTTACCTTGTAGGTTCTACAGCATGGTCAGTAGGCTAGCAGAAATTAAGCACTTAGCCTGACTGGGGGTGTTTTTCTGAGGCTCAGCGTGTTGGAGCCACATTGGGCAGAGTTCCAGCGGTCCCCCGCTGATCTGCCACACGCACAGACTGCAGCCTACCTCACAGTGGATGGGGAGCGGACGGGGAGCACACAGGAAGCGGCTGAGTTGTAAATTACTAACGCTGGGTGACCATCCATCCTGACTGTGGCGTGTTTATTGTACCTTTTTGCCAAACTTGTCACAAGAATGTCATATATAACTGAGTAAATCCCTTCATTTGATACGAATCTTCACTACAACAGAGGGGTGTGGAGAGGGCATATTTCCTCTGAAGTTTTAAAAGGAATGTAAGTAATGCTATTTTATGGCAAATTTAAAAATGACTAATTGGTAGATGAAAGCGTAGGAAGTGAATAATAGTAAAGGAAAACTGTATAAATAAACAAAAGGATCTACTCAATAAATCCTGATTTTTCAATATATTTTTGTGCCTTTCTGACACATCCCTTTCACAACATTTCCAAACACCCTTGTAGCTAGATGTCTTTCTACAGCTGGGCAGGACAGGAAGAGGGTGAGCATTTCCTGCCACAAGCAAAAAACGTTGTGTGACTGGAAACACGCTGAAGCCAACTACTTCCTGAGCCAATGTGCAGACACAATGATTTGACCAGTGTCTACTGATATGTTGCCTGGTTACCAGGTTACACCAAGATGTCATCACCCTAACAGGTTCCCTCCCATTGACTTAAATTATGATTATAATGATACATGGATTTGTATAAAAATATTTTATTTATAAATATTCAGGATATATTTAATATATTGAATTTAGCTTGTTCATCTGACAATCTGATCAACCCAACAACTTGATAATAGTTCCCTAGTTCCTATAGCAACATGTTCCTATCCACAGTCCATCAGATCTCATGTTTTTAATAGCCAGCTGAACTTTGAAGGTGATTAATGCCTTTTTCTGAATAATTTATCTTCACACAGCACTTGTATATGGCTTGTTAACTTTATGTTTGATTTATAATGTATTTCTCAGGGAAAAATGGGGAGTCCTTGGACATGCACTTTTATTGATTGTTCGATTGTTTTTCTTATTGTTCAAACAGCGACACTAAGGTCTCACCCTGGTAGTAATAGTTGTAAATCTCATGTGGCCGTTTTCTAATTTTAAACACATATCTGAGTATGTGTATGTGTGTAGGGTGAGAGGTTAGAGAATGCTAAAGAAATGCCAGAAACTAAGCTATAAAACTGCCCTCAATAGCCTCTCTCCATGGTTGTAACATTGGAAGTTCATCGCACTGCAGATTGGTCAAGAGCATGTTCCGCTTCCTGTTGGCCTGTGTGAAGGGTTGATAACATATCTGAACACAGCTATCCTGAGGAAACGGGCTCAGTGTCTGCACAAATAAATGATCGTACATGACCAGAGCTGACTCCTATGGAAGCGGATCACAGACTAAGGGCTATCAGATCACCTCCCTCACTGAGGTGCACATATACACCATAGCAAGCAATGAAAGATTCCACAAAGTAGAATTTCACAATGTCTACTAGAATGGGAGCCATTTTAAGGATTATCACATACATAAACATTAATATATGAAAGATGCCAGTGTTTTGCTTGTTTCTAAAATGAAAGGGCAACACACAAAGTTTTGTCTGAGAAAACACAAATAGAATCTCCACAGTAGCCCACCTGGGCAACTGATGTGTCTGGTCTTCAGTATAGTGTTCCAGGATTAAAGATCATCACCCACCCCCACCCTCCACCCCACCCACCCCACACGCGCACACACACACACGCACACACACACACACACACACACACACACACACACATGCACAAACACGGACATGCATACACACACATACACATAGCACACATGCACACCATAAAAGTCCCTGCATTCCCCATCACACTGGGTCCGAGAAATGGATGAGTCCCCTGCTCCTGGCTTGCTCTCTACAGCAGATGGAGGCAATGATATTTACAGGCCTGCTGGGGATGAGACTGCTCTCTCTCTCTCTTTCTTTCTTTCTTTCTTTCTCTCTCTCTCTCTCTCTCTCTCTCTCTCTCTCTCTCTCTCTCTCTCTCTCTCTCTCTCTCTCACCTCCTCATGGAGCCCCTTCTCAAGCTATCTCACTGTTCTTCATTTCCAAATCAAATCCAGCAAGTGGCTCCGGACTCTTGGGCAGATTCAGCTGCAATAAAACTTGGGAAATACAGAGATGGACAGACTGGTCCAGAGGTGGAGGGAAGAGGGGGCTGAAGCTTTAGTGCAGCTGGTGGGGGGGGGAGTAGGCTAGGAACAGCACAAAAGAGAGAAGGAAATGACTGCTGGAGCACTAAAGAGGTCTGAGATATGCATGGTGTTCCTAACTGAAGCAATCACAAGAAATGATCATGAGAGAACAACATGTTGGAAGGGCACTAGATGGCCCTGCTGGTTGTCTTTGCACTGGGGACATTATCATAGGGTCTCTTATTATGGATGAGAAATTAAAATGAATGCACCAAAAACTCATGTTTGCACTGTAGTCCAAAACACAGCAGACATTCAGGATGCAGAAGATCTTGTGCTCCTAGGTGTTCATTGTGTGAAAGATGATGTCAGTTGTGCAGCACATAGACTAAATTAATAATTAAACCCCCAAGGAACCTAAATCCATGATTGCTTCCTAATTAGGTTAATGATGGGCTTGTGGGCATGTACAAAGTATGAATAATTGGTCTTTCCATTGTCTATGTCTTCATGTACATATACTGAATTTCTTCCTTTTTATGTAAATGGCTTATTCCTAACCTATCATTCTGTCACCTGTGAAAATGGGTTAACGGGGGGAGGGGGGACGATGACTTCTGAGTCTGAAAATCAGAATCAGTACATCAGTATATGCACATGTGGGGTGGAATGAGCCCATTCCCCCCCCCCCCCCCCCCACCCCACACGTGCATATGTTGGTTCTGCTTGAGTGGAGCAGCAGACCGGGAGTCTTGGACAGAGGAATGGCAAACAAACATGCCCATTAAAATGGTACAACCATACCAGAACTATTTACTGACAGGCGTGATCAGCAAATTCAGATGGTCTTTGAGCAGGATTTTATTACATCTTTTTTTTATTTTATTCAAACTTTGCTGGAGGTTTAATTCAAATTTCGTATCATGCAAACATTTTGAATATTTTACACTGTGCTCCCTGGGAAGCTAGGACCAGCAACCAATGTTTCTAGCTAGTCCTTACAAAAACACTTCCATGCTGAAACAACCTCTGACCAAATCTTTCTACGTAAAAGGACATAACCTTTTAAAATCCAAATTTCTTATTTAATTATTAATCTTATTTAGTAGGTACTGTGAAATACTCAGTGACTACACTGAAGCTAATATGAAAGGTATGTGCTTACTAGACTGAAGAATGGAAGTGTGAACACCCCAATGGGTCCTTGGAGTGTATAGGATTAATGAATTATATGCTACAATAAATAGACGAGTCCTTGTTTCTTAATGGAATACCCAAACATTTTTCAATTTAATTTCTGTCTACCACATCTGCAGTAGATACTGTATATGATTACTACAGACAATAATTGCAACCCATTTGTATTTACAAAACATGGGAAATAAGCAATTGAAAAACATTACCAAGTATATTAAAACTTAGAAAACAGTTCCTAGCTGATTATTGGACTGAGGTTTGGGCTTTGAACCTCAAGCTGCTTGAAGGCTGCCCTCCTCCTGCTGGCATCTGCCTGCCTCACTGCTATGGCCACCAGCTTTGGACCAGAGCGGCTCAAACCTATAGGAGGGGAAATTATTAGAGATCGGGACTGATGACACCGATCTGGAAATGTTAATATACATGTGCATAAGCATACCTCTCTGTCTGTGTGTCTGTGTGCGTGTGTGTGTGTGTGCTTGCTTTGTTTTGTCTGGCACTGGTGAGTGTCAGCACAGCAAGAGACGCAGCGAGGGGTCTGCGGTGTTGAGCAAAGTGGTGAAGTATGGACTATGTGTACATGCCAGAGCTGTGTGTGTGTATTCATGTCTGTGTGGCTTCACTTGATCATTAAGTATTTCCCAACCTGCATGAGGGGCACAAACTTCAGGCACATAATCATATATGCACACATATATGCACACAAGGTGGTCCTGTCACCAGTCACAGGAACATCAGAAAATAACAAACAGTGGAACACTATTTGATACATAATTGTCTAAGTACTGAAGCGTAGATCATCTCTTCGCTTTACTACTTACATAAATTTAATTACCACAAACCACAAATTCCTTGTTTAGTTTTTGTTGTGGTTGTCATAGGAGCCCATTGAAACACCACATTTACAGCTGAACATGTTCAGAATGCACAACTGACAAACATCATGTGCTAGACAAATACTTCCACTTATATTGAAGCATATATTAACACTACAAGCAATCAAGCTCAAATAGAAAAACACTGAGGGAATTGTCAGTTCTGTTCCCTTCACTCTGCTTAGGACTGGCTTTGATCTCTATAACGTATCCCACTATTACCATACAAACACACACACATACAAACACCCTCATATATGCAGACACGCTCACACACATGCACGCACGTGCACACACACACACATACACACACACACACACACACACATACACACACACACAAAAGCCCAAATTTGTACCACATCTACTGTGCTGCTACTAATGCTAAAGGCCCAAAGTCCAAATAACTGCAAGTTACATTGGACAAGATAGATAATGAGGCATTGATTACATAGACCAGAGATGTGTTGACAGAAGGGGATTATGACGAATCCTCCAAAGTACATTAATTTCAGACGCAAGATGAGATGCAGACATGCAGACTCAGAGAACATAACAAGAAGCTGATCATGAACATTCACCAACCGAGCCCATCGAAAACACAAATATTAGGAGGGAAGCGCACACAAGGCCAAAGCAAGCACATCTCTGCATGAGAGCATGGACCACCTCTCTTGACCGCGCTCGGAAAAAAGCAGGATATATTATGTTTGCTCTCAACTCCCTTAAAGACGTAGCAAAGCCTTTCGGCTTGTAGCTTATGTCTGTGTTGAATTATGAGCTCAGCAAAACAAAATCCCAAAAACATGCAGCACTTTGCCCAGAGGACTCCCAATTCCACCTGGGTTTGAATTTGGAACTCCCCAAATGCAGCTCTCTTTCTTTCTCTCTAGTTTCTATATGTATTCTGTGAACAACATGGGCATAGAGCTTAGTTCCATCCAAGTACAATCTATGGAGAGGTGCAGTAAAAGCACAGCTCTGACCTGGTGCAAAGGCCATTTTAAGACCACTGACATTACATAAAAATATATAAAGAAAAGCTATTGAACATGGTAATGAAAAAGTACAATGCAACAGACTTTGCTCAGTGACCAACCATACAACACTATAGAAACCCAGGGGCTGTTATGAGACCTCTGCTTTCAAAAAGGTCTATGCTGGAAAACAGGCTTGGTGAGCTCTTGTATATTTATGTGTCAGCTTCAAGCAATAGCTGTCTTAGCTATTGAAAGTCCCAGTACCCTACAGACTGCATACATGTTTTCTCTCTCTTGGCCTGATCATGCGCCCATGTTCTCCAGTGGGTTGAATTGTTTGCCCCAAGCCCCCTTTCCAGTGAGTCAGTGAGCAGGCTTGCTGGCAGTGTAGTCCCAGTGGGGTATTAGTAGGTGTCTAAATTTCCATGTGGCCATACGTTGCCAAATCGGTGTCAGGACTAGCTTCCCAAAGCCTTGACCAACAAGCCACCTGCTTCCGATTAACAACTCAAAGTGTTCAACTTTGCCTCTCCCCTTCTTTTTCTCTCTCTTTCTCCATCTTTGTCTTTCCTGCTCCCTCACGTTCTCTTCTGTTTGCTTGATTTCATCCTTGTGCTTTTCCTCATGTGCAGCTCAGTTTTCTTTTCATTTCAACACAACAATCAATGATGCATTTTATATCCATTTACTAAATTTCATTTCCTGTTTTTGTGCAAAGTAAACACTCAAAGATTTTTGATTGGTGCAGACCTAGAGAAACTCTTCATGAATAACAGTTTCAATTTTACAGTAATTAATATAATAGTACCATGTATTGACTTTTTGCTCAAGCAGTTGAAATTGAGGTTACCATTAGTAACATTAAAAGGAGAAGGGCACTGAATTTCTGTTAGCTGTTCTATCCATTTATCCTGATCACAAGTCCTGCTATTCATGTGTACATGTGCACCCCCCCCCCCACCACACACACACACCCACAAGCAAACAAATGACCACTATAATTAATGTCTGTTTTTGCTTCATATCCACGTGGTTCTATGATGTCATACTTTTTTAGAATTTTTTCTGCGGCCTCCTGGTCCAGTGTCAGCAGCACCGAGACACTCACAGATGGTCCACAGGCGCACGCTCTCCGACAGGGCAATCCAGATTTAGAAGAAACTCCTCAAGGTTCCTGTTGCTCCAGTGACATTAGCCCACACATTAGTGTGCATGGAGATAAGCTACAATTTCTCAAAACCTGAAACATGCATTTGGTTTACTCCTCTTGTCGCCACTGGTCACCTTCTCTCTAGCTCCTTGTTAACTTGCAATCGTTCATAGAATTGTTTACAAAAAAACTACTGCTGTACTTCAAGATTACAGCAGTGTGTAAGAAGAGCTTAACTAAGGATTAATGCCAACCAGCAGTTTAAAAGGGCAAAAGGTATATTTCTTTGCACCAGCCTGCCTACTGTCTATTTGTAGAGATCCACACTGAGAGCTGTGCTGGTTTGACTGGGAGAAAGGCCAATTTGCTATTGATATAATCCCAGCCCCTTCCAAAGCCCTCTGCCTGCCATGGACATGTTTGTGCACAGCAAGGGAGACTTCTGTTTTAGTTTGAGGGTTACCAAACGTCCTCTCGAATAAACATGCTGATAAGGAACCTCAAGTCATGTCCCACGATTTCAGCCTATTTGAGAAAATATGTCTATGTTTGGTTCTGCAAATGTGAAAAAAATCTTGTGCATATTTCAAGGGAAATGATATCAAGAGAAATGTTATCAAGAAAAGTGATTGCTTTTCTCCTCTTTGTATTCTAGTGGGGAAAAGCAGATGTGATAAATGATCCTCCATTGTGCCCTGCACTGGAAGGAGCGTCATTGTCTTGTAGGTACAAGGTAGGCTCTCTGCCCAGGTATGTAGGTACAAGGAGGCTCACTGCCCAGGTGACCTCAGGGCAGGGAATGAAGACACGCTTAGCTAGGCACATGTGGGATGCCAGCTGAATGTTCTTTCCTCTGTCTGGCGCTGGCGGTGTGTATACAGAGAGGGTGCCGCTCATTGAATTACCTGTTTCTGGCCCAAGAACACAGAACTACTTCGAGGAGAGCAGTGAACTATGCTGGTTGTGTTCACTCTTCTGAAGACTTCAGCCTTTAGAGTGGTGAACAGAATAGGGTCAGATTAGGCTCATTCCAACACTAATATTCATGAGGATAATGTTAATATGTAGAGCATCCCTTCTATGAGTGCTCAAATGATGTATAGTCCCAAAACCCATTAAAAAAGCAACACTATTTTAATTAATATTTAACAGTCATAAAGAAAGTCATAATGACTTATGAAAGGAATAATATATGGCTTTAGTATTAATATATATCAAGTCATGAAATTAAAGTGTGTGTGATTTAGTGATATGTTTATCTTAGATATGCATCTTAAATATCCTAAAGGAAAAAAGACAAGAGGCTTCTGTGAGGCTTGTATTCAGTCCCACTGCTTTCCCAGTATGGAGCCAATCAGCAAACCAATGGTTTGTGTAGGAGGAGCCAAAAGATTAGACCAAAGTCACTCAGTACTAAAGCATCAAGTAATCTTAAACAAGAGCTCTATAATTTTAAAGTTACCAGTTTAAAAACATTTCTTTGAGCTCTATACCACACATTGCACATGTCCACTCTGTTGCAGATTAACATTAATTAATGAATGCTTTTATAGTAATGTGTGCAAAGCTAGACCATGGGAAATGGAATGTCATGTTGGTCACCACACAGCTTTCCAAATAATAAAGGTGCCCCCATATGCCAGTTCATGAGAATTTTACTTTGTTATCTTTCACCAGATTCATACCTGCAGCTCTCATGTTCACAGACACTAAGACAGTTCTCACCAGTGTGGAGCACTGTCTCATGCACCTAGCAGATACTCAGTGTCTTTTATGTCTAATCACTGGAGTGTGGCAGCAGCCTCTAGACTCTCAGCCTGGTCCCCTCAGCTCCAACACCACTACCCCCATCCCCCAACACACAAAGATGGAACACACCCAGTGTTGCCCTCATGGCTGTTTTAGTTTTTAGCATACTGTTACAAGATTATTGTGATAATGGGAAACCTGATTCTAGACTGCCCCATGTCTGTTGTGCCTTGTGAAACATTTGGTGACAGGCATCATAATAATTGTGACAAAGTGAATCTCTTAACTTATGTTTGGAGCTATATACAGTACTATGTTACTACTGTAATGTACCAAAGTTCAAAGAAATTTCTACACATTAATGCTGGTTTTTGAGTATTATATAAAAGGATCGTTTAACAGTCACGCCAGTGTCACTTGATATGTCTCTTGATGAAGAAAATCTTAATACCTGCACTGATTTCTCCTCGTGCATAAAGATGTTAAATGTTTATATATTTCCAGTATAATTGGTTTGGCTCGGAGTAGCAGTTTGTCCTCTACGTACCAACAAAATATCAGCATAACTGATTAAAATCTGTGCTCCAATCTGATAAAGACACATTCAATGGAATAACGCGACGTGCATGACTCCATAGAATATTTCTTTGGCGTGAAGGTTTCTCTCCTAAAGAATAGGCGACGCGCTCGGAAAGGGGCTGCAAAACTCACACAGTGCAGGAGCTGTTATTGTTGGATAAAATAACTTCCTTCTTTTGAGTCGTACTACATCGTGTGTTACGCAAGATGACATTATGACATTATGTGTCGGGACTGTAAAATGATCAAATGTTTAGGGTTTCATTCGATATATCCCGACTCAGCCTTGTAATCGTGGTTATATATAACGCTACAAAACAACATCGAATTTCATTTAAACGCAAACGGTCGGTAAATTTTATTTTCTCATTTATTTCTAGGGTAGAATTACTTTGTCTATTAACAGATTAACTACGTCGGTCCATGTCGACTGAAAATTAAAGCGATTACTTACAGCATGAGAGTATTGGCATCTTAACTAAAGGTATGCTCGTGAAATTAAGATAATGTTTCTCATTTGAAAACTCTTTAAATATCTTAGAAAATTGACGAAGTCGCTTATTTAGTCAGATGCATGGCAGAATAATGATCGATATGGCTTTAATGTAGGCCTATATATGGCTTTAATAGCAGAGTTCCTATGACCTATAAAACCTCTAGAAGTTTATATATATATATATATATATATATATATATATATATATATATATATATATATATATATATATATATATATATATATATATATATATATAAACTGGACTATATTTCTGTTCTGTAGTTTTATTTTTATTTATGTTTCGTTTGATACTTGTTTATTAATATTTTACTTATTTCGACATTCTCAGCTAAATGTGGAACATACTCGTGCCAAAATTAGAAATGAGGAGGCCCAACGTTTTGTTTATATTCTTATACGTTGCTAATATTTTGATGGAGTGTTGTTTCTAGAAAAATGTTTACACAGTCACTTTTCTGAACAGAGGGTTGAAATCCCTGTCTTTAAAAGTAATTAAAATAATACAAATCGTCATTTCCAAAAACGAACCTGTGTAACATTTTTGAATCACGCGTACCTCCAACTGTAGTAGCAACAATCAGATAGGTATTTGAGAAGACTGCGATTAACTTACCAACACATTCGTTTGCCTCTCTCGCCGTCGCGCGCTGCCAAGGCCGGTCATAGTGGAAAGGCTTGCACCTGTCACACTCTGGTCCCGCGGTGTTGTGTTTGCATTCACATACCAAGTTTCCTTCCCTGTCTTTTACGCATTTCGAAGCGTGGCCGTTACACTTGCATCGGCCACCAACCTGCAGATCTGACACCGAATAAAAATAGGAGTCTCTCGCCAACTCCGAGTCGTCCTCATTCTCATCCCCGAACGTGTGCAGTCGACTAAATATCACCTTGATGTCAGTCGCCGTGACCCAGTCCTGAAGCACGGGAGAGTTGTCAAAGTCGTGCGCAGAGGGTCTGCCATCCAAGGTGCTGAACGCTATAAGCCCACCAGTCAGAGGATGCATATCTGTATGCGAATCCGTACAAATCGCCTCTTGTTCGTTTTGCTTTGTAATCACCGCTTTGCTAGGTTTATTGTACATTTTCTTACACTGCGTTGAGTAGAACTGGAACGGAACCCAATTCTTTCCATAATCCATAGATTTAAAGATTGCCATGGATTCTGGTCGTGGCGAGCAAAACTGCAAACTCACATACGTTACCTCAAACTTTTTGCCCAGAGACAAAGTGAGAGTCACATTCTGTGGATACTGAACATAGTTCTCTGATTGCCAACAAGTGAGGTTGTGTGGATTGTTGAGGTCTGTCAAATACGCCGGAGGGTGAGACTTCTTTGGATCCGAGACGTCGCAAGTGTGGCAGTCCCTGGATCTCTCCTCTCCTTTCTCGGTCACAACACAGTACCTGGCTGCGGGGTTTCCACAGGTGCTGGAAACACGCACATCTTTTCCGAAAGCGGAGTTCACAAAATCGGGGATGCACCTCCTGGGGCTGCCGTTCTCGTCGTAGCACGGGTCTGGAGGCGAGGACTGCGCGGCAAACATACTCATCCCATATCCACCGCGAGCACCCTCCACCATCACGGAGATGGCGACCAAAGTGATCCAAGCCACAAAAATCCTTATCATTTTAATACACTTCAGCGTCTGTCTTGCTGAAATCAATATTCGTTGGGAGGAAAAGAAAGAAATGCTTTACACATACACTTTACAACTTGTTTTGTGACAAGTCAGATTATTTGCACGCAGACATGCATTAAAAGCAATATGAGCAGATTTGTCCTTTTATTGCACGTGTTTTCTGTATTAGTATCTTAACAGACGATCGAGAAAGTGCTTTACCACAATCTCATTAGAATTTAGACTAAAGAAATTATAGCTCTGGATATCGGTTTCTGAACTGAAAATCGCCAACTGTGCACGCTGGAGCGTACAACGAAAACTACGTATGAAACATAGAATTTTCATGCACTTAATAAGCGAGTTAAATCTTATAAGGTAAAGAAAACTCCATAGAAGACGCTACCTCAGAGAAACTGCTTAGCCGGGCGGAGAAGTATGGAAAACGTCTTTAAAAGAAATTACAGGGTGCTCTCCCTTTCTTTTCTATCCCTCACTCACTTTCGCCCGGATATGTTGTAATCTCTCACTTTTCCCTCTCTCTTTAAACCTGAATACAACGAACATGAAAAAGAAAACCTGCTATTACTTTCTTCGTTTAGATTTCTGTCTTTCTCTCCCTCTCTCCCCCCACTCATTCACACCACTGTCTCTGACTGTGAGTCCCAGTCTTACTCACTCTCTCTTTCTGCGCTCGCTGTGTGAATAGAGGGGATCCAGTAATTCAACAAAGTTGGAGGTCATAGAATAGGCGAGACGCTCGCATTGCGGGGACGAAGCGAAGAAGGGTTTTCACGGACAGGTGATTAGCAGCAGTCCACACAACACAATGTCAAAGAAATCACTAAACGCAAAGGATACACTTTATTTAAACACTTTGATCGATAAAATTAAGAAATACAGTTGACCAGAAATCCCTGTTTACCAACAGCACGCTGCTATCCATACATTTGAAATATTTAGAGTTAGAGATAATAGCCACTGAAAAATAGGCTAATCGGCTATCAATCTATCAAATTATGAGCACTTCCACATTCGAATAGCCGGCCTCTTGCTTAACGGAAGCTTGTCTGTCTGAGAATTACAAGTAATTAACCTGTCAAAATACTACTGCAGATCATACCATATTTAACAAGGTAGCATTCATTCTGTCAAGGATTCTTTTCTTGGGGATAAACAACAATGTTATAATGAGTTGTCTAAGAAAATGACTCACATAAAATTATTATAATTAATAAATAAAGTATAAAAAGCTAAAAAAAATGTAACGCATCAATATTTGCAGTCTACTTTTAAATTTATAGAACACCTGTCTACCCCTTCATCTCGATTTTGAATAGTACCCATCTTTCCTTCTTAGGGCGCACCTTTAATGCCTAGCCTCACATGAAGATACGAGAGCGACATCTTGTGGTGAAAATTGAGAGCATTACTCGAGGGACCGTGAAAGTATGTTACAGGTACACGTTTTTGGTAACTATTGATTCCATGATATTTTCGTCATTTTCATACGAACATGAACAGCATTACATCACACACCACTGCAACACTTTTACATTAACGCTAGTTTATTTGGCTCAAGTATCTCCAACAAAGCCATCCTCAATAGGTCAGCACAAAATGTAAACATAGTCGATAGTATAAGTACCACCTACTTTGAATGCCCCTCGCATACATTTTAATTAATGTAAAAACAGAACGTTGGTTATAATCAGAAAAAAAGAAGAAAAACACCTTGCTGTTTGGAGGGGAGGGGCTCTAGCAGTAGGTGGAAGTCTTTATTTCCTCTTTTTCAACTGAGAACAACGAACGACTTTTCCCCTCACCAGAGTTTCTTTGGGGGCTCAAATGGTGTTAGGCCTATATCACCTTAGCTTCTGAGAGAAGATAAGATAAAAGAAGTTTCAGAACAAACCACACGAAACTACAAGAGAGCACTACAAAAGTCTTTAAACATGTGACTGTTTTAGTTAAGGAAGAATAATCCATAATATCTATAGCTATAGTATCTTTATATTGCAGATTATTAAAGAGCGGATGTCTACCAATAGCTGTCTCACAAGTTCCTGTGAGTAGAGAAATTGCGCTTATCAAACATTTCACAATGTCTTAAGAAAGTCAGAGAAATAAATAGACGGAAAAAAGGGTTTTCCTTCTGCAGGCTACATTTAAATGACGTGGGCGTGGGTATACCATCGCGTCATCAATGTTTATAGCAAAAGTACCTCAACGAGCAGACGCTGGACTACTCTGAAGCGTTCCAGGTAGGTCTTTCCATGCTTCGATGTCGAGAAATATGCCGCTTATAGGTCTTTTGTTTACTTTAGTTACTATGTGTTAATGTGAGCATAGCAAAGGGGAAATTATTTGTATGCTAACACTCGATCCAAATGGTGATGATAAAATTAGTCAATGTCCCTCAAAAAGTTATTAATTTATAAAGTTATTTATAGGGCATTCGAAACGCACGGGGATATATACGAGGCAGTCATTATCCACATCCCCAAATAATGAAGTTGTAAGTCGCTCTGGATAAGAGCTTCTGCTAAATGCCGTAAATGTAAAATGAAGTTGTACGCCTAGTTTCTCCTGTTAATGTGACTGGAAAAACCCAGGTTTAAGTTCCTGATGTCTATTTCTGAATGACCCGATAATTAGTGTTGTAACTGCTTCAGTAATAGTCATTTCCTCGTGCTCCTTTCATTCATAATCATTCATGTTTTGTTCTACCAGTTTATTATTGATCCCATGATTGGTGTCCAGGCTTGGAAAAAGCAGGCAAATGGGACCTCAGTCATTTACAATACCTGGCACAACTAGGACTTGAACCCATCCCTATCTAAAAAAGCTGTACTTTTGCCTTCTAAGCCACTTGGGGCCACTATTGGTTTTCTTTACAAACGTCTTTACAAAGACTGTTATAGCCTTAAGGTGAGTATATGTGAACTACAAAGTAACCATGTTATTAGACAGCATGATAAAGAGCAGATACATACTGCAAAAAAATCTGTTTTAGTTTCACGCAACACTTAGTTTATGTCAAGTAAATAATAAGATTGACCTAAACATTGCAATAAAATTTACATTGGTGAGTCTGCTCACGATTGAAAGGTGCTTCAGTGTATATAGGGTAAATTATAGCTTTTCCTAGTACTGAGCACACATCTGCATATTGGGATGCAGATACTGAGGATAGTGGAGATGAGATATCAGTAATGATCCTGTACTGATGTGCCGTAGATCTGAATGTGATATTTAGGGGTTGCCTGAGGAAAAACTGCTGAATTTCTTATTATGCATACTTCCCAAGTTCAGCAGGCTAGTGGCTGGGGACTTCTAACCCATCAACTCAATGAGAGCTTAAGGTTTTGGTGGTGTGCCCTAGCTTTTCAAAAGCCTAATTTTAGGTTTAAAATATGTCAAGCCATGGTACATACTCCCACACATTTAGAAGACAGGAAACCCAATGTTACACCTCACATAAAGAGAATAGGAAGTGTAGAGGAGCTTTTATGTGTATGTATGCATACGTGTATGTGTGTGGTCTCTAACCCTGATTGACATCAGCTAAATATATTTCTCCCCCCACCACCCCTAGAAATACGCAGACTAATTTCATGCATGCACGCAGATGCTCTAGTATAATAAGGAAGAGACACTTTTCTTACTGTCAGTGACCTGAAGGAAACTTCAGCTTAACTTACTGGAAGCTGTACTGAGGATGCAATTCAGTCTGAATTAGACATTGCTGCTTCATCCAGGGTATGTTACACTTTTATATTTGACTCTAATATTAGCATGAATGAATAGCACAATGTTTGTAATAGCAGTACAAACATTTATTAAAAAATATAGTAAAAGCTAAGTAGCTTAATGGTATTGTATGTGCAAATTTGTACTGTGTGGTAGTGTATGTACATATTATTTAAGATGCAAGTATTTTTTACCCAAGTAAAGTCAGATAAGGATGGAGTAGTAGGCCTACCTCTTATAATGCAATCAGTTTAAGAGGGTAAAGGCCAAAATATACCTCCACTAAAAGCGATAAAGGCCACTGCACTTCTGTATCATTTTGATATTGCAGCGATATTTATTGTCCTCTGTGTGTGAAATCAGGGGTTTGAACTTTGGAAGTCTTTACACTTTAGCAAAGATAGAAAAGAGTAATAAATTACATCTGTTTGCACATTTTTGCAAAGCCAGCCATTTCACTTTTATGTAATTAGATTTTGGTAAAGTATTGCACTCTAATTTTAATTTTTTTGTTCATTTACGTCTATAAAACATAAAGGCCATAAGTGTTTTAATGAAGTGCAAAAGAATGCAAAAGAAACTATTCTATAATTTATTTTAAATATTACTTACAACTGCTAAGCATCAGAATTTAAAAGGTTCAGTCTACATATGCAAGAACACAACATTTCTAAGGAGTATACAACTTTTCAGCTGGTCTTTTTCAACTGGTGTTATAACTCAATTTTATTACTATGAATCGTTATCACAGATATTAGGGGTTAGGAATGGGACAGCTACCACCATAAAGCCCAGTGATTATCATACCATTTCAAATTCTAAATAATAATATCATAATAGCTGAGCATGACCGCTGTCTTTTCTCAAAACATGACAGTGGAAGTAAATGATCTACTGTGAAAGTCCCCATGCAAATTACATTGCTGGACACAGAGATCCATTCTAGTTATGCTGTGCTTAAAAATCACATTTGATATATACAGCATACGTTGTGTACATTGTTCTATTATTCCTTCACTAAAATAATTAAGAACAATAGTATATGCATGAATATATTTCATACCTGCATAAATCAATTCCCTGATTTCCCTTAATTAGATCTCCTTTGAAACTGAGATATGCTCATTAGAGGAGTTAAGTGGTGGTACAGCAGTCAGGAATGCATAATTGTGCAAAGTATCTTCTCACACTTACTGCAAAACAGCTATAGGGTAATTGTATCAGTTACTCTTATTAGCCACTTTACTAGAAGCATCTACCTTACCTACACTCACTGGCCACTTAATCTCCTGCACCTGTTTTATATGTGCATTTTATAAGGGTACAATTAGAGACTGCAATCCATCTTGGCATTCATGATTCATCATTCACCATCTAAACCTTTCATCAATTGTCAGTTTTTGACCACCTGATGGATATTATTTGAATTCTCCGCACAGAATTCTCAACATAGCCTTAACACAGATCCTGAGAGTGGCATGGAGGTGGGTTTTGGGCTGGTACATATTGGTTAATCAGAGCAGTGTATCTGCTGGGGTTTTAACATGCATCTATGTCATCAGTGTCACTGCTAGACTGAAATCTCCATTACCTAAAAACACCCGCCCATCAATGGATCAGTGGTCAGAAATGAGCCATTACTGAAGGGCTCACGAGAGGAGCAAGGGATTGGTGAGTTTATAGAATAATTTGTACTCTCTCTAGCATTTTAATCATATAGTAAAAATGGACAGATGTGACGATATTGCCAAATTTCAAAATCATATATTTAACTGACAGTGAAATGCTCAACAGTAATGCATTGTACATGTCTGAGGACAGATACTGCTTTTCATCACCCCTCCCCCACCGCAAATGTGTCAAACTTCAATAGTGTTTCCTGTGTAAAGCCATGAAGGCTCTTTTGCTTGCATCACTCTGTGCTTTTGTTTTTTTTAGTCACAATTTTACCTATAAAACCTCTGTCTCTATATTTGAAGAAGGGATTTTTTTTTTGCATTGGTCTCTTTCTTGACTGTAACACTACTTGAATGTAGGTGTTCTTGTGGGGCCTGTAAAACATTCCCTTCCAGTATGCAATCATTCTGAAACCACTGTATTTTTTTTTTCTTTTTACAGGTGTTTTAAGTGTACATCTGACTCATGTGTATGTGGAGATGTCTTTAAGCATAGGTGCTTGGGTTTGCTGCTCATTGGACTATGGGAAACATGCAAGATGCACATTTTATATTTAACCTCACACATCAATATGTTAATTTTTGAGGATGTATCTTGTTCATTTCTAATATTCTGAGTTTAATATATTGAATCATACATTGTGAAAAGGTGTTTTAAAATTTCTTTGCAGTGGGAGATGTGTCTTCAGCTGTGGAATCTAGCCTATATCAGCGTCTGCATGCCATCCTCAGAGAACTAGACACTGACAATCAGTCTGGCTCAGCCTGCAATAAAGGTACTGCAATGTACCATGCTTTTCAGTGCATCACACAGGATAGTCTGTAGAGTAGCTAATTAAAGGAACTATCTTAATTAAAACAAGGCTAACCTGGCTAATAGTGTGATCATCCTGAGATTGCAGAAATTCACCCTACTAGATCTCATTCTGCAATCAATGTTGGCACTGAATTTCATAATGGAAACAAGAAGATCTTAAAGTAAACATTAAATGCTCCTTGTTTCTCTGTAATAATCTGTATTAGGCAGCAATTAGTAGTATCAAGATATACTTTTTTGTCAAGGCATGCTGAGATGGACACTGCACAAAAAAGTGGAGAATAATCCCTCTACCAGTGTGTCTCTGTTAAGGGTACTTGTTAAGGAGCTTGAGAAGGTTAGTGTGGTGCTTATATCACTTACTTTTTCTGTTAACTGGGTTTAATGAACTTCTGATGCATAGAACGTTTGATGCATAGCGGCAAAGGGTAACCAAAAGTGGAAAATAGTGTTTGCGTTTGATTATTTGCAAGTGTTCATCAATTGCTGCAAGTATACTCTTTGTTTTATCACACCTAAAGAATCCAATGTTGCAATTATATATTTAAAAGGTAAAAGTTTTTTTGAATGTTACTGATGCTGGATTGACTTTATGGGATTATAAAAATTCCCATTATGAGAGATATTCATTTTACTTACAGCAAACTAGGAAAAGTCACAATGAGTGTACTAGGATTCAGTATCTTGACTGGAAAAGGCTAATTAAACATTATTGTTTTGCTAGGCAGATAAGGTTGACTACAGAATTCGCATCATTCCCTTGCTACACACATTGGTCTATGCAGTTATGCAGGTCAGTTTTTTTTTTGTGTTTACCCTCTTCACAATATAGTATCTGCTACAGCTGCATGCTACAATGTTAGGTGACATCTGGCTATCTTGAACTAACACCCAGAACCCACTCTTTAATCTGTTGTTTTCCCTTCTGCCTTTTCTTGACAAGATGTATTTGCTTTACACTGTCATAGCAATGTGGCTTATCTGGTTTTCCATTTTTGGCAGTCTGTCTATATTCCAGATGACTTGTGTGAGAGGGTGTACGTGTGTCTGAATCGGCTGGTTACGCTACCCGAGCCTTACTGTTCTTTAGGCCTCAACTATGCAAAATGCATGAAAATGGAATGCAGAATACCAGGTAATCATCAGGAATTTCAGCATATTGGATTTTTGTCATTGCATGGCTAGAGCGTTCCTTTTGCTGATGCCTCCTTCTTGGCATTGCAAGGAGTTGAGGGTAGATGTTTAATCAGGAGCATTTATCAAAAAGATATTCCATTCATTTTGGAAACATGATGTCATATATTTTCAGTTTAAACAAAAAAAAAATCACAAATGATCACACATGTGGTGGTATAACAGGTGACCTCTCTGATTGGTTTCAGGTGCTCTGTATCTAAGGCGTGTGATTGCTGAGCACAGCCTAAACAATGAATATTGTACCCTTCATGAGAGGTAAATAGATCAATAATCTTATTCTTCTATACATTCTTCTATGCTCCTACCTTTTTCCTACCTAGGTTTGTACTGCATACAGCATATCATGATACAGAATATCTTTATTCAGACAGTTTGGAGCTGCTCTGAGAAAATCGCACAACTGAAAAATATTTTGACACAAGACCTTGCTATTGCTACTGGTTAAATTGTATAACATACAATAATACACACAATGTTGAATTCCATCCTGTCTAGAAAATTTTGTTAGAGCAGAGTGACAATTTTAGCTACAGCAGATAATGTATACAGGTATAAACAGTAGTTTGAGTGGCACAAAATAAGTGATAATCCATCAGGAAAGTTTTTCATTCTCTCTGGGACATGCATGGTCTGCATTTGAGCAGGTTTTTTTCAAGAAGATGGCATATTATTACATGGGAAATCATTTCCTCTGGCCTTTCTTTATATACATTTAGTGCTGCATAACCTTAAAAGCATCCATATACTGAAGGTGTTAACTGGAAAACTAGACTTTTGTAATAAAGCCATTAAAATGTTCTGTTAATATTTGAAAAAATATTAAGAGAAATCAATACTTTTTAACAGCGGCAGATATGGAAGAGTACATAGTGTAGAGAACTGAAGGGTGCTGCAATTGGTTGAGCTTTCTTTTTGCAGAAGTGAGGATAGAAGTTCCTATTTCTATGTCCTGCCATGTCACTAAGAGCAAAACAACAACATGTCACAAGTAACAGTTTATTATTCAAATATTTCTAAATATATATGTGTTCAAATACTACCAACAAGTTTAATTTCAGTATTTGTTGATTCATTTGACTAAAATTAAGATCCCAGCCGAACTGGTGGACACACCATTAGTTTAGTGAATAAATTAGTTTATATTATAATTCCACTTTCAACTTCCTTTTCATTTCATATTTTAAAACCTTAACAACTTTTACTTTTAAAATGTTACTTTTGGTTGTTAAAAGTCTTCTCAGCATCATTTGTGTCCTGTACAGGGTATTTATGTTTGTTGACCCGGCTGTGTTCCCCCTGCCTCTGCTCAATGCAGTCAGGGCTGAAGTGGAGGGCACAGCCTCAGGAAATGACCCACAGAGTCACCAGCGCTGGGTCCTGCTGCACACACTGCAAGCTGGACTGGGGAGGCACTGCCATGGACGAGCACTTGCACAAGCCCTGGAGGTGTGTATGAGTGTGTGCGTGTTTATAAGTTATTTGCAATCAGAATGTCAATAATAGCAAATGCGTTTTTTCTTTTGAAATTAGAATTAGTGATAATGCAGCCTGAATATGTGTGTATCAGAAAATATGAATAATGTTTCAGGATTTAGGTGAAGATGTTGAAAGATACTTCCAGGATGTTGTGGCCACTGTAGAGGAGATGATAGGGAATGGAGGTTTAGACAGTGACCAGTACAGCACAAGACTACAGCAGATCTACCATGACATTGTTTCTTCTGCAGACCAAGGTAATAAGAGTTAAACACCATTATACATCTTTTCAGTATAATTCTGGCTAATGTAGGCTGTTCTTATGATGTTCTGTATGCTCTCTATGCTCAGAACAGTCTGGTCCCACCTGTCTAGTTGGCTCCCCACTGCCAAGTCCTGAGATCAGCTTTCATATCTGGACTAAGGAAGATGAGATATGTGAGCTAGCTTACTGACATCAGCAAGACACATTCAGCACTGCGTTCCTGTTAGTGTAATCTTTGTAACACTTGTGATTTTTTTTCAACCAGGGAATGAGGTGGTTAACTTCACTCTGATGGTGAGTCCAGCAGAACACAGCTCTGCATTCCTAGAAGAGGACAACATGGCCAAACGTGCATCTGTCATCTCCACCATGTCTGTAGACAGTGGAATAGAGGCAGACCTGCCTTTCAATAAGTTCTCCTCTCTAATGGTGGAGCCCTCTGGCATCCTGGATGTCCAGGAGCAGCTGAAAAGCTCACAGTTCTTCAGGAGGCAATGCGTAAGGTGCCCAAAGGCTGGGAACAGAATGACCCTTATGATGGAAACCATTAAGGAAGGTGGAGGATCTGGAAGATGTGGAAAGTCCCTCCCTAAAGAGGAGAAGAACTTCACTGCTCGCATTGTTGTCATGGGTGATGATAGGACTCTCGGCAGACTAGGCAGGACTTATCACAATATACGGTATAAAACCTTGAGGTTATCTGTATTTTGCATGATTCCTCTGTTTTGGTCTCTGATCTTATGACAAATCAAATGTGTGAAAGTAATTTTCTGTTGCCTTTAAACAAAATATACATTTGATACATTTGACATTTTTGACCCCTCCTGTTGATAATGTGTGCAGAAAAAGGGAGGCTCAACATCTTTTTCTTACAAAGAGAGTCAACTTGGAAATATACTACATTCCTGTCACCAGTGAGCCTGTTACAACTTCTCTAATCCAGGTATGCACCTATCTGTAAGTGTAAAAACTAAATGGCAAAAGCAAATATAAAAAGTCCAGTGATATGTATACTTTGATTTCAGGATAGTGTACCAGCAGTTGTAGACATGCTTACAATAGCAGGGTCCCTGGGCTGTGTGGATCCATGGTATGACTGCAACATTAACAGCCTGGGAGCTATGATACTGAAACTAGCCAAAATGGTAAATGCCTATTACACTCTTTCCATCACAATCCTACAACATCTGTGGGATAGACATAATACCTACTTGAACTTACTATAAATGCTAAACTATACATTTTAACTATGTTAAATTATGTTATATTAAAACAAACTGCTTACTTGCAACATGCATCTGACAGTCAGAAATAACACCATGTGGCCACATAAAGCAGTGTAGTATTGTGACTCAGCTAGAAGCTTTTTTGTTTATGGTGTCTGGGATACAGCATTCACAAGATGGTGGATCCTCAAAGCCTAACTCCTTTCTACTGGACATCATATCGTACTATACTCGCACAGCACAGCAGCCTGTCCACATCCCCATCTACTCCGTTAAGGTCAGTATCTTTTCTTTGCTCCAGCTGTAGTACAGACAAGGCACAGCATGCAGTTTAGTTCAAACACCTAGATTTTCTTTTACTTTGTTTGTGGAATGACTGATTTGCTTTTAGGGCTTTGAAGTGAAAGAAGGTGTTTCTTTTTAAGGGCTCTCATGGCACAATGGAACTGTGCTCCTGCATGACTCATAGTGACAAGTGCTGAGTTAAGGAGAAACTGCCATATTACAGTTCGTCACACTGACCATGGAAAATGAGAGGCTCTGAATCAGAGGCCCAAAAATACAAACCAGGCCACAACTATGACACATACAGTTCAGAAGATCTAAAGTTGTTTGCAGAAAATTATATTTAACTAGAACAAAAAAAAATTTCCCTATTTGAGAAACCTGAGATATCGGTGGTGGTTGCCAAGTAGTCATTCTACTCAACCGTCCAAGACTCATCACCTACACCAACGTATTAGTTGATCTATGGAATAGTCTGACTGCATTAGCTATACAGTATATTTTATAAGCAAAGGGATTAGAATGCCTCTGTTCTGTGTAAAGACAAGTAAAATTATCAGCTCAAAAAACCTTGAAGAGCAAAGGTTATAAGATATGTGTGCTAATGTTCTTACGGTCACCTTTCTAATCACAACTTTAGTGCTACTTTGTTTGGTAAAGTATGCATAGTTTATGGATGGTTGTGTCTCCCTCTAAGAATTTTATCTTCTTTGTCTTATCTTTTTCATACTTTCTCCTTGTCCATTTCCCAAAAAGTAACAGCTGCTTTTGTACTTTTAATCTTATAATCAGTCCATCATTGGCCTTGTGTCACCCATCCACAGTGTCTGAATATGTGTATATGCCATAACACATTGTTTTTGATCTCACTTCCTGCATCTAGATTGCCTTCTCTGGTATGAACTCTAAGGCTGTAGAGGAGCTGTTTGTGTGTCAGCTACACATGGACTTCGCTATGCTCAGACCCCTCAGAGCCACATTTAAAGACACAATCAAAGGTATATATACAATTTTAGCAACAGCATTAAATTGTTTGATGTAAACTATTGACGGACTCAGCAAACATTGTTTGTCTTATTTCACTAATTGCCAAGTATTAACTGATAATATTTATCTTGAAGGATCAGTGCGGTCCAAGATATGCATGCAAGAAGATGGTGGAGTGGTTGTGTCTGTCAACTATAGAAAGGTGTCAATCAATGCCCAAATATAACCTGAAAAATAAAACCTATAACCCTCAAAAATGTCTGGCCATTTTTTAGTAATATTTGTTTTTATATTTACTGTGATATCAGTGAAGTAAATTGAAGGTTAAAGCTGTTTGTTGATGCACTTTGTACTACTTCACCTTCAGGCCTCTATAAGCAACCGTGAGCTGGACCAAGGAATGTCTCTGATGACATGTGGTGTGTTGATCAGTGCCTTTCCCTCCTGTGGAAACAGAAGTATGTCCTTAAATCAAAACGCCACAACTTGCCTGTCAATGCCATAAAACCATATTTGCCATTAGCACTGTGGGATTTTCTGGTTTACTAAAGGTTTAGTAAACTTACTGAAGTTTACATATACTTTCCCCCACAGATCTTGACAGCCTCACTGTAGATTTCCGTGACCCAAATCCTGCAAGGTCCTATGTGGTAATAAAGTGTAAACTTTGTGTATATATAGAGATATATAATTAGGAGAGTTACTGCTCTTATTACCTTCATATTGTGGTAAAGTGATGTGCTTTCCTGTAGCTTACTCTCAGAGTGACCAGTATTTGCATTAGAACCCTGGAGGAGAAGACATTTACAGTATGCCTGGACAAAGACTTGACCAGAACCTTCAAAAATGTTCAGAGGTACACAACAATAAACACACATGGCCAGATGGTACCGTCATGACCTAGATGTATGCTCACCAACTACTTTATTATAAAAACATTTGCCTAATAAATGCACCTTATTGGTGTACATTTAGTGACTGTAGCCCATTTGTGCCCATGCACAGTTTTTGTTATTCATCTTCTATCTCTTTATCTATGACCAGTTTCTGACCAGATGAGTTGTGTAGATGAAATGGTTTTGGAAGGGAGATCACTCTTAACTCAATGGTTGACAATTATATGCCTGATATGCTTGTATCAGCACATTTGATGCTGCTCACACAGCAAATGATAGTGGTCAAAAAACTGACTACTGAGCAAATTGTGCATGGTATGAGAAGGGCTAGCCTGTAATTGCCTACAAAGTTTACCTGCAAATTAGGTGTATGCAGTAAGGTTTAGATGCAAGGTAGGCATTTTTAATAAAGTGGTGAGAAATGTCATTTACCACCCCTAGAATTTTCCTTAATGGAGGTGACTGCCATCTTAAAGCAAGCATTTAGTGCCAAAATAACAATATATTTTCTGTTGTCCTGTGTCTGTTCTGTAGCATAGAGGTGTCTCCTTGCACAGACCCAGGATATTTCTTTCAGAAGACCAAGTGCACCAAGCGTAGTACAGAGGCAGATGACTCAGGCTTGAGCAGATATCTGAGCAAGACCTTCTCTTTGCCCATCAATACCTTCTCTGGAACTGTACACTGACAATAATGTACCTCTAACATGAACTTTACAGTATCACACCGATTGAAAACTCTGTGGTCAAAGTATATGCATATGCATACATGTGGTATTTTGTTCAATGTAGCCTTTACACAACAATAGGTTTTGGTTGTTGCTGTTGTCTATCAGAATGTGAATGTCTGTTGGATTATTTATATAGTCTTCCAGTCCCAGCCGTGGATTTAAAGATCCGCGAATTCAAGGATTTGCTAAACAGTTCTGCACCTGCTCCAGAACCATCGTTAATTTAGTGACAATGACTCTAATAACTATCCATCCCATGCTATATGTTGAGGAGGGCATGGTTTAGTAAGGATTGTTTCATTATTAATATTTGACCTGGCTGTTTACAGTGAGTCCTTAAGAGACTTTATAACGTTAAAGAATTATTTTCCAGAAGATGGTACTGTAGCTCAGAGCTAAAAGGCCTGTCTGAAGGTGGAACAAGAGCCCATTGACTGGTTGGTCTATATGTACCCATTCCTGTTGTTAGTGATGTTTTACATATAGATATGCAAGTGGATAAAAACACATTTATAGATAAACCCAGTCTTTAGCAATGTATAAGGTTACTAAACTTGTAGTTCTACGAATATGTTTTCACAACATAAATTGTACTTCTGCTGCCTATTTATTCCAGAAATAATAACAATAAATAATATTACTAAAATAATCTTGCGCAAAGGTTTTCTCATCCTTTATCCTTTATAGTATCAGTGCTGGATCAGTATCATTGCCCTGTGTATGCAGTCTCCTAACCCTAGTTTTGAATTCTAATGACCCACTCTTCATGACAAAAGACCTCAAGAAGGCTGCAAGTGTTTCAGCGGACTGGTATGTATTGTAAATTTGAGTTCCCTCCACAGTGACACTGAGTTTTGGTGACTGTAAGGGCCTCTCCAGAACCTTCATCCTCTTCTACTCTTTGGGTGACTTGGCTTTCTGCCCTGGGCTGTTGTTCTGCTGGAAAGTGCAAGTGTGACTTATGTACATCCTACAAGCTGATGCATGCAGATTTCTCTCCAAGATTTCCTGATAATCTGCTGCCTTCATCTTGCCCTCAATCTTGACCAAATTCCCTGTGTCAGTGAAACTCACACACTCTGTAAATAGCAGAATTATCACAATAAGAATAGTGAACTTCTCTTCATATGCCTTGTGGGTGTGTGCCAGTGAATCACATGAGTAAGTAATACATGTCCAATATGTATTAAGACACACTAAGAGTTACTCATGCATATGATGTCTTAAGATATCTTTTTTTTCAGAGCGCACTTTGTTTATTAAATACTAATATTAGTGCCCATTACATTCTATCCAAATGTACACTAATAATATTTGTATCACATTTTGAAAAAAAATATTTCTTGTACATTTGGTTATCTTACATTGGCATATATTAAAAATGTTTTCTATCAAACATGACAGGGACATGCAAAAATATCATGTACATATAAAAATATAATCTATAATGCTCAAAAATAAGCATATTTACTCTTTTTACACTAACCAAATAAACATACTCTCATGTCAATGGAAACTTAGCAAAAATAAAGTTTGTGCACATTCACTACATCTTTTATTGTATTTTACCTTTATTACTTACAGATAGTCTGTTCTGAAAAGTATTACTATAGCCTACACTGGATTAATGAACACCACTAAGGACTAATGATTTATGCATTATTTCTTTTGCTACTTTATTAAATTATATTTTCAACCACAATTTTTCCATTCTACCCGTTTGTTAGAATTGCAAATAAATTAAGTAGTTTGTGTTCATATTCTCAAACCCCGCTTTATTTATTTATGTTTATTTTGATTTATTTATTTATTTTTGGTTTGTTTAGTTTTATTTCACTGTACTTATTGGATTATTTTCCCGACTGGATTCACTAGTTTTCTTTGCTCTTGAGCCGTAGTTTTCATATTCACAGACGGATGGCGCTAACGCCCGATTAAGTAAGTAAAGTCCCGAAAGAGAGAAAGATTGGAAAGATAAGATGTGTCGGCATAAGATCCTGAACGGTTCTTTCCTGTCAGACGAAGTGAGAAATTCTGCACTTTGTTACTATATGGATATTATGCATTATTTCTAGTTTTCACGCGTAAAACTGACGACGGAAATACGTTCTTAGAAGAGAAGCAGCAAAGGTAAATCGCTCATTAAAATTGTTATGACGTGTACAAACTGAAACAGGTGAACAGGTTACATGTGGCAAGTCGGTGCTCTTATATTTTTGCTTTTAAAAATAATCAAGATAATTACGGAGTTACTTCATTCAGAAATAATGAATAATATTGTACTTTGTGGCGAGTCAAGACTTCTTTCAAGACTTCCTGAACTTCCCAGACAGGCAAGCTTTAGTTAACGTTAAACAATTCACAAACTTTACAAACAATTGCGAAATTGTTTATCTGCAGTTTTTAACAATTGTTCACTGTAAAGCCTGACCTCGATAACCCGGTATACAAGTAGAGTCCCACGAGCAGTTCTGTGTACTGAACAGAAGCAACTTTATGCCTGATGATGGAAATGCAGTCCATCTTCCAGAAGACATTGGTCACATGAAAACTTGCAAACATGATGATAAAACCTGGACATGGTACCATATATTATAAGAATTCATGTTAAACAGTATCTATGCAGTAAATGTAAAATGGAGCTTTTCATCAGTTGAGAGCTAGAGATCTTTTTTATATTTGGATGACTGCATACTTTCACTTGTAAACTCATGTTGGCAGCAATTCTGTCTTTTTGTATTTCCTTAGAGGAGTTCTTTGATGTGACAGAGGGAGGAACCAGCAGCCATGAGGTACAAGCAGTGGAATGTCAGAGGAGCAGTAGGCCTTGCAGGCCTCTTTCACTTCCTGCACTCCTGTGCCTTAGGTTCCCTTGTGCCCTTCCTCACCCTCTACTTCCGCTACCTCGGCCTCACTGCTGCCATGACTGGCACTATCATGGCCTCTAAGCACTTTGTTGCTTTACTGTGGAGACCAACTTCCAGCGTATTGGCCAGGCACTATAACAAACGCCGCATGGTCATAATGTTGTGTCTCATCTTTTCAGCTGTGGTTCCTCTCATGCTTCTGCTCTTTCCACCCACAGGAATAAGCACAGAAAGTGGCAGCTGTAACATTAGCCAGTTAAATGCTAACCGCACAAAGTTTGGCCACACTACTCTGGACCTCAGGACAACTCCACAAAAGTTCACTAGATCATTAGTCTTTTCAACAGAACATGAGGAGAGGTCTGCAAAAGCATTCAGTGGCACTGAAGCAGTGGCAGAAAATGTGTCTGCATACTTCAATGCCCAAAGTATAGCTGCGGGTCTGAATGCAACTGTCCATGATATAGACATAGAAGTACCTCTGGAAACAAAAGGAGCTTGGACTCGTCCAGGAGAGAGGAGGAGCAGATCTTTAAACAAGCTTAAGAAAAAGCAGAACGTCAAAGAGCTGCACCACAATGAGTTTCTTGGAAACCTGAAAGTCATGGACGCACAGCATCAGATGTTTTTCCTGGTAATGATCATAGTATGCCTCTGGGAGGTCATGGCTGCCCCGGTGGAGTGGACTGCTGATGATGGCCTTCATGAGTATCTCGATTTTGTGGATGCTACAGACCGTCACAGGGCTGTTCAGTACTGGAAGCTTCTGGGGGCTGCAGGTGGTGTGGGAAAAGCTGGTATTCTAGTAAGCTTTCTTTACTGTTTAATTGGCACTGTGTTGCACTTTTACACCTATGCTGCGTTCATGGTGTTAACGGCATCTGTTGCTGCCTTGTTGCCACTTTACCGGCACAAACGTGAGCGGGTTCCTGGGGTGGGGTGGAAGGCCGTGAAGCTTGTGCAGGGGGACCCACGGGCACTGCTCTGTGCCATCAGTGCCCTCCTTACTGGTATGGCAGGCTCAGCTGTATCTGACTTCATCCTGTGGCAAATGCAGAACCACAATGCCACAGAGCTTCAGATGGGCATTATTTTAGGTCTGACACCTTTATGTCAGGCCGTCCTGACTCCGTTGAATGGAACTTTAACCCGTCTCCTTAAATGCCATGGCCGGATGCTGCTTCTTTGCATTATAGGTTTCTCTCTGCAGTGCCTTTGCTACTCTCTCCTGTGGACTCCTTGGGCAGCCCTTCCTGCTCAGCTACTGGCTGGACTCAGCACAGGCGCCCTCTTGTGGTCAATGGAGGCTCAATGTATGGACATTGCCTCTCCAGGGACAGAGAGGGCAGTGCAAAGAGTCTTTGAAGCTTTTTCCTTGGATCTTGGTGCTGGACTAGGCAGCCTGGCAGGGGGCCTTGTGGTGGAAAAGTTTGGAGTGGTGGTGCTTTTCCAGGGTACAGCAGCAATGCTTGCACTGTGGGGCGTTGCTTTAGCTGTGCTGCAGTGGAGGATCCCCCGCCAACAGAAGATCAACTACTCGCGCCTTCTGGTGGCTGATGCCAGCGAGATGAGCGAGTCAGACTCTGAGCAGGAGACGGACTGGCTAGAGAAAGCCATGGAGGAAGACAAAGGAAACAATAACTGGAGAAGACAGGAAAAATAAGGATCATGGCTGGTAAAGGTTCTTCTAAAAAAGTATGATGCCAGTCCCAAATGTACAGCTCAGTGATTGTGAAAGTAAGCCAGTATGTTGGTTAATACATTGTATTCTAAATGATTCATTGTGGCTTGAAGGAAATTACAGAATGATGTTACATGTACAGCTGCTCTGTATTATATGGGTTTATTGTTGCAGCTGAATGCTGCATGGTTTGCAGTTTGTCTCTTATCATAATGTCAACATGTTTGTCTGTGGCTACATGTTGTTGGAAATATGTTAATCAATACTACTGTGAAAAATGGTGAAGCCGAAAAAACTGAAACACTTGTTGTATCTTAAAGCTCATGCCTGGAACCATGTTCTGGAAAAAAAAAAAAATCCACTGTTTTTCCAGAGCTTAACCAACTTTTGTATACACAAAAGAATTGTATATTAGTAGACTTCAAAGTGTTTTATTTCATAATGGTGTCTCCACTTGACTCTGTAAGGCTTTCTCTGATCCATATTTGTTTCTACTGTACAAAAGGAGGTTCCTTAGAGCAAACAGAGGCTAGTAGGCATGTGAAGAGCCACTGCTCTCTATCAATGGAACAGTCTGCTCTGCATACTTGCAACACCTGGCAAGCCTAACTCCTCACTTTGCATTTGGTTCTTTAAAGAAATGGTGTGGTCATAAAGCACCCCTTTTACCTTGTGTACTTAAGCGCATCAACTTAATCATTTTTATTTGTACTGCTGCTTTGAAGCAATTGAGCTTACAATGACTGTGACAGACACTTGGAGTATGGCGTTAAAGCGTTCATGTTGTTTGGAGGTGTTTCTCAGCTGTGAAGGATTGTGTATCTCGGGGGAGTGCACCTGTGTTTACTCTAGCTGCTGAATACCCAAATACTCATGGGACATTCAATACTGTGGAAATGTAGACGATTTTTTTTCCCATTATCAGAAATTTATTTTTCATTTCAAGTTTGCCAAACCTGTACAGTGGTAAGTGTACATACTATGACCAGCTGCTGTCAACATATCTTATATTGATGGTTGGTTTTAGGGCCCTATTCCATGTAGTTGTAGTTATCTGAATATCATGGAAATAAGTGTAGCTTGGCTGTCTCATAAAATAAACTGAAGTAAATTCTTTTATGAATAGGACCCAGGAAGAGATCTAAAGAACCTTTGTCATTGCAAAACTACAGTGACTGGATATAGATATTTTCTGCAAATATGATCATTGTGTAACTATGAAAGAAAGACAAGATTAAATGTGTTTCAATTGCATTGTTCTCTTTATAATTGTTCGTGTATGTATGTGTGTGTGTGTGTGTGTGTGTGTGTGTGAGATATATATATAAACAGCATATGCCTGCAAAAACACAGCAGAACACTAAGATCAATGTTCACTTCATATATCTTAATGTGTCCAAAATCACTCTGTCTTATCACTAATTAGTGCAGCTGTCTGCATACAACCCCCACCCGCCACACACACATTTTCAGTTTTTACCTGACTTACATGATGTTATGTCTCTTATCCAATAATTGCACCAGGATGTTAAAACAATACTTCAAAATGGAACTCTATAAGTGCTCAAAGGTCAGTTTTGTTCCAGCAGCTTCTGAACATGGAGTAGCTTGTTAGTGCTACTACAGTGGTGTGATAAGCAGGCTATCGTAACTGTCATGTTTGCTCTTAGGAGTACTGGGTCCTGGCCAGACATGTTCAGCCCTCTATGAACCATATTTAAACACATGCATGCAGTAATGTAAGTTTGCTCAAGTGTCTGTCCTGTTCATGCAGTTTTTCAATTCAACCTTTCCTCATCACATTACTTCAAATGAATACATCCAAACTAACACTTATCTTGAGCACTGTTCGCATATGTTAGCACAAATAAATAAAGTTTAAGTACAAATATAAATAAAAATGTTAGTGACCCTAGCCATTGTCTTAGGGCAGACTGATGCAATGCATGAAATTTATGGGCAGACACATTCCAGACTGAGGTGAATATGCTATTTTACCTGCAGCTATTTCTATTATATATACAGCTGCAAGGTTGTGATAAAGTGACTCTTTAGAGTCTTTGCAGGTGCTTGATTGACATGCTACAACCATGACTATAAAAATACATTAAAGATATTTTTCCATGACTCTTGGCCTCCATAATCTCAGGCAATCCACATTGTTCTTAGCAGGCAAGAAAGAACAAATCTCCGGCATAATACCAGAAAATAAAAATATGAGTAATGGCTTCTTTCGCTTTTGAAAGTAGCATTTTTTCAACATGCATTTGCAGTTATGTTGAATGCCTCGTTTTCACACATCAATGCACCTAATCTTGACTACACAGAGGGAGGTACAATGTAAACTCACCTGTGGCACCCCTGAAACATGCAAAACCTAATGCCTTCCCCAAAGGCAAAATGGTAGAACGTGGGATTGTTGAGTATTTCATTCTTTCATTCATTACTGGTTAATGTCTGCTTAATATCTCATCTGATCATTGGTTTGAGGCTGATGGTATTGTCCATTGGACTATCATCTTATAATAACTGTGCTACCATAATATTCATTCACCAGTATGACTAAAGGTGTCAGATGAGGTTGTTAAATGAGGTTGTAAGCCAGGCTGTGGTAAGTAGGTTGTATCTTGTGCAGATAGACGTGGAGGGAGTGTCTCCTAAATGTCTCCTAAACCAACTAAGCAGGTCACTGGTGACATTCTGCTGCCATCCTCTGGTAAGACAATGTATTTTACAGAATTAACTTATTTCAGGACTTGCATTAATGTTGACGTTAGAAATGACAGGAATCAGGATAATAAAAACTGTTTCTTTAGCAAATGCAATAGAGAAATAAAACAAAATTAACTACAGTACTGGTGGCACTTTAGGAGACATTGTGTCGAATCACGTTACATACAATGAGTAGTTCAGTAGTAGTTCCAGAGGATTCCCCGCATTGTACCGCATTGATGAGAAGTATTTTCTATACTCCAACACTCGTGATTCAATAAATATCAACCCTAAATCTGGTGTTACAGAAGGGAAAATGCGAGACTGTGAAATGTTGGGTAGCTTTAGGACTGGATCTTGACAACAGTTCGGGGTTCAGTGCATGTTTAGATCACATACGTTAACAAGGCATAGTAAAGATTGGATGCATTCTCGATATTACTCACCAGGTGGCGTTTTTCTGATCATTTGAGTCCTCTCTCTCTCTTTTGCGCTCTCTCTCTCTCTCTCTCTCTCTCTCTCTCTCTCTCTCTCTCTCTCTCTCTCTCTCTCTCTCTCTCTCTCTAAAACACACGCACAGTTTTCTTTCAGCTCGAGTGTTAACGTACAGTCGTGAAGATCTTGTACCTTGTACCTTTTGAGATCATAGTCGGAGTGCTGCAATAACGTTATTCATAGAGCGACATTTAGATTTCGATGAGTTCAGCGTGAGAACGTTTTGGTCAGTTCTTGATTTGCACTGCTGAACTAGTACGCTCTCGTATGGAGAAAGAGCGAGGGTTTCAGAAACAATATGGGTCTTTAGAACGAACGGATCCAGCAGAGTACGCAGCAAAAACAGGTAAGCAGGTGAGGTAGTAATGACATGTACATTGCAGATAACATTAACTATAGTGTCAGATCTAAATAAATATTTTTTAGAATTTCTAACAAAATGCAGTTCAGTGTACTGTGGCGAAAGATAAGTTAGAATTCAGTGATGCGACAAAACTCATCTTAATTGCTTATAGCATGCGAATGGCTTTATGACTTGTGTACATAGTACACAAGATCTAGACTGCTTTTAAAACAATAAAGAGTATTATTGTTTTGGTTGGAGAGGGGGCGTGTTTAACATGTAACGGTCCCCTTTTATCTCAGAATTCATATTCCATTCTTCCTTTATAATTCATGTTGGGTCAAAAGTAAGGTTTCATGATATTTTGCCTTCCATATAATCTAGAATAATTTATCTCTGTAGAGTTGTGAAATAAAACATAAAATACAGAATTTCCCAAAGTATATTTTTCATGTGCATAGGACAGCATCACAAGCAACCAACCAACCAAACAACCAGACAAAGAAAACACATAAAATAACAACAAAACAAACAAAAACACCAACAGGAGGTAATGTAATACCTAATAGGTATATTAGGTGTGTGTGTATATATATATATATATATATATATATATATATATATATATATATATATATATATATATATATATATATGGCCAATAGGAAATGTAAATGGAATACAGTCCATGATAACTTGATATCATTCATATGGTCAGGGAATATGGGGAATATTGCAGTTTTAAATAGTTTGATCTTTGTCCATGTGTTTGTTTATAGCACACTCTAAAAGGACATGGTAATAAGGATAAGATGTTGACATAGATAATGTGCAGTTCACTTAATTCAAATTAGCTCAGTGTAGGCATGATAATTGTGCACAAGGATTAGCAATAATCCACCATAGTGTCATGCCACATGCAGTAGCCGACCAGCTGTGTGGGAGGAGTTAGCATTAGAACACTTCCTGGATGTGTTGTTGCCTGAAGAGGTGAGGCTGCTGCTGAGGCAGGGAGGGCAGAACTGAACCTTGCCACAAAGGCTGAGTGGAAGACCTTATGAGATGCTGGCAACCTCCAGTAAAGACAACCTTCAGCACTGACGCACTGGGAGTATGGCTGCCCAATGAAGGGAGCCTCTGGTAAAGAAAACCCCCAACATCACTGCTAGAGCCAGGAAGATTGGCTGACATCATACATTGGGTCAAGTGCAGCCTAGAGAGTATGGCTGCAGTCTTGTTCTGCTGGAAGGAATGCTGCCCCAATCTCCATTCACCTTTGGGGGGACCCTGTGTCATGAAAGAACATTTATGGAAAGTGGTATATAAATCCAGACAGGGTGATGGTCCATTGTGGCCAACAGGGACTGACTCACCCCATACCAGACCCATGAATGAGAGGCTGTAGCTGGTCAAGAGGAGTGGGCAACCCACAGAGCTTGTGCTGGCCAGGGCAGCAGTCTGACCAGAACTGTGACTGGGCTGTGTGGGTTACTAGAATGGACAGCCTGCCATCAGACAGAGTTGAGCCAGTGGGGAAAATGGAGAGAGGACAGTGTCATACATTTGATGTATGAGCTCATTCTTGGTTTGCAGGCGACATGCTATGCATTATGTGCTCATAGTCAGAGAATTTTCCTTTATGTTGGTTCAGTGCAGAGGAGTGCATTAATTAAATTGATTGTGGGATTTTGATAGTTAGCCAAAGAATGTCAACAGGTTATGTGTCATGAATAGTAGGAATAGAATACTTCTTAGTCTGGGCCACACATAATCTGTGTAAGCAAAAACAGTGACAGATATTTGTGTGTTCTCTTCACTTTTTCTTATTTTTGACTTCAAGCATACTTGCAAAAAATATTTTCATGGATTAATTTTTCTACATTCCAACCTCTGCTCCTATATCTCCTCTCACCTCCTCTCTTCTCACTTCTGAGTCTCTTCTTCCTTAGACACCTCAGAAGGTGAAGGTTGTTATCCTGGGTGTGGGCTGAAACATGTGAGTAAACAGGCCAGAGAATACTAAAAGAATCCACTCTGATCCTCAGTTTGTAAGATGCAAAAACATGCAGCGAAGACACAGAACAATACACACAAACAAATGGACACAAACAAACATACACACACACACATGCAGACACAAAGCATACTCAAAGGCAGGGAGTTCAGTAATAATATGACATATTCAATCCTTATGGCAATAAACAGCCCTTACACTGAATTCATATGGGTTTCTTGACATAAGGGAATAGCATGTTGCTACCTACAGATAAAGCTCATTTGAAGCTAGTGACACCCCCATACCCCATACCCCCTGCCCCCGCCCCCTTATTGCAGACTTGTACACAGTTATGTTTTGAAATGTTTGGTTCAGTGAGTCAGGCTCTGCATGTCCTCTGCCCACCCTTTAACATGTTCAGTAATGAATGGCAGGAGTGAACATGTGCAGCGGAACTGATGATTATTTCCTTCTTGTTTCCGTGGAGATGGATTAAGGAGCAAAGCCAGACTGTTGTTGGAATGTCACTGATCTACTCCAATGGACTGACTCATACAGCACACTGAAGCTGTGGCCATACCGCCTAGTTCGTTGACTCATAATATCATCTTTTATTTTGGAATTATTGTACCATTATTTAATTTCTTTTATTCTTCAGTGCTAAGTGTATACCAATCTGATGGCTGGTTCTTAAGCACAACAGAATATAAACAATTTTACTACTTTAATGGGGAGACTATAAATAAAATAAACTTTCTGGATATCTATCTATTTTATTTATGGCTATGTGTGCTGTGAAGTTTGTATAGCTCAATCACTCCTTTTCCTATACACAGATGAGGAGGGTGTTGTCTCCATGGCGGACTCCACTGTCACCGCGGACAACATTGAGGGGGAGCTGTTCAAGATTGAGAGGATACGAGAGGTGCTGGTGCGGAGAGAATCTGAGCTGAGATACATGTGAGGCATTTTTCACTCTCCTTCACCGACAGCTGCAATGAATTTTTGACTGATAGGCAGACAGATTTTAGTATAGGTTATTTAATGCATTACAATTGACCTGATTGAGAGGCATCTTTTGGAAAAGAGGTAAAATGTGATGTCACTGCACTAGTCAATTCAGCATAAATCACAATAACTTGCACCCCCAAAAAGCAACCTGCATATTGTAATATCTCCTGCTTTCATGTTCCAAAAGGACAGGTGTTCCCGACAGCATACTAATGAAAGCCAGATTAGCTTTGCATAGCTAAAATTTAATGTTTTCCACCAACTTCATCGTTGGAATGGCACCTGTTGAACCTCCCAGCAGATTTTTGAGTGTTCAGACATTTGCAACAATGCTCACAGTACATCATTAGTAAGCAGTGTATGGTGTAGAAGAGGCAATGTGCTTGCTGTGTGCCTCCAGCAGTGTAAGGAAAGGGAGGTGTAACGAGTAAAGGTACACGTAAAGCATATAAAAAGTAATATGAGTAACGGCTGGTGTGACTAGAGCATGTCAGACTCCCTGTAGGTTGTAGTAGAATGAAGAGGATATCTGCTCTGGTAATGACACAGATCGAGAGAGAGAGAGAGATGCAAGACAGAGAGAAAGCATTTTTCCATTGGTGGGGATGCGGTGACATGTACACTTTCAGTCTCAAGCACATCAGTTCAGTCTCAAGCACATCACCTCATGCACTGATGTTGCAAGCCAAGCCTGTACATCAGATGGCTTCCTCCATCTACATTGACTTTGCAGCTCAGGCAGAAAACCAGCTTGTCTTTCAGTTCTGCTTACATATCACACTGCTCATTTTTTCGGCTTTCGAGGGGTTTTTTTTGGAGTGAAAGGTTGGCTTGAAGTGAAAGTCACAGAGATAACTTAAGCAGTACCTAAGCAGGTCAACCTGCTGTGATATCCTTTAATTCACTTTTAAAAATTCAAGACTCTTAACTGAAGTGTAACGTGTCAAGTTACATTAATAGCATTCCAGTTTTAGTTTAATCACTGTCTTTGAATATTCTGAAAAGGAGCATAGCTTCTACTGAAGATACAAGAAGCATCAGCAAGAATTAAGTGATGGACACACATGCTGCAATTAAACAGTTGAGGACCTGTAATTGCTCTTGAGCTATTTGTGCTAATAGCTTCCAATAGGAACCAGCATGCAAGTCACAAGAACTGGCAAGCAGATTTGTTTAGATTATCACATTAAATAACTGTCTGTGCATTTTTGTGTGTGTGCATATGTGCATGTATGTCAGTATCACAGTCTATGGATCATTTCCAGATTGTGTTTTTGTGTTTGGCAGGAAGGTTTGTTCTGTGTTTGTGAATCTTCAGCTCTTTCTTTGGCCTTAGCTACAATTTCTTTTCTGACACATATCACTGAAGGAATACTCCTAATATTTTTTAAAAATCCACAAAGTTTATGCATATTATTTGTAGTACTTTATGGCGCAAATATCGCTCAAAAACACACCCTTCCACAGGGAATAATTCCAAGATTCAAAAATGCTTTAAAAAACTTTTAATGTACCACTAATACAATGGCACAATATTCACAAACTATGGAGCTTTTAATTCCTTTTTATGTTGCAACCTTAAAGTACAGGATGCTTATAAACCTTATCTTGGGTTATTTTACTGCTCCACATGGGGCTGAATGTTGTAGGTAGGGATGTATTTCTGCACATCATCTTTGTCCCCTGCCACTGACCCAGAGCATGTAGGGCTGGACTGAAAGCTGAACTGGTAAGGCATCGTTCTGTCACAGTGTGCCAAATGGAGATGACAAAAGGATATTCTGCTGGTTGTCATTAAATGCATTACTATGATTCTGGGTGGTTGATGTGTTTAACTGTAGGGTAATGTGATGATGTATAGAAATGCATCATTTTTAGGCACTTGCAAAATAGGATGCTATAATCATTGTTCAGTCATTACTGATATATCGCAATTGTTTTATATGTTCTACCTGAGTTCATGCTGATCACACATGAATTTATCAGACCAAAAGGAACGCTATGCATATTACACATAACATCCTATAACTATTTTTTAATGCAGATTTGATGCCTCCATGATGGCAAATATCTAATTTTCCTGCATTTTAGTACACCCTGGTTCTCATTTAACAAACATATGTGTACACCTCTCCATGTCAACATTCTGGCAATGTAGGTACTCCTTTGCAAATGTATTTTGAATATTGTCAGAAATTCAGGAGCCTGTATTGATCTGTAAAGTCTCAATGTTTATTTGCATGTGTAGAGAAACTTCAGATTAGTTTTTTCTAGGTGAAAAGAAGGGTACAGGCAGTAAATTCACAACAACAGCACAGAAGTGTCATCAGTCCTGAGAAGCAGGAGACAGGAAGACGAAATGAGGAAGGAGGATCCAAAGGGAGAGGGGTGGAACCTCAGATCCTTCACCTCTTGACCTGGATGCCTGCCTCACAGGCACACAGATTCCAGAGACACTAAACAAATTATAGAAGTACAAGCATAATATAAAAGCGAATCAGGGACAATCACAAAATAAAACATATAGTTTCCTGTATATCAATATGATTCATATCAAATTCATGTTAAGCATTGATATACTGAGTGATGTTATAAACCAGTGTTTCTCAATCAAGTCTTTGGGTGCCACTAGATGCTCCAAATCATTGCTTGATTTATGCCCCACTGCTTCTAGCCATTTGGAGTATGGAATACCTAGGTGTATTAGGAGCTATATTAGGGCAAAAATGTGAAATATTAAAAAAGCGTTAAAAATGTAACTTATAGCATATTTGAGTTTAAGACAACACAGGGTTCATTAACGGCCTGTGTGTTAGTCAGATGACATAATTAAATGAATAAGATGATGATGCTGGTCTAGGGAAATTGTAAGTAAAAAAAAAAAATCCTAGCTGTCAAAAAATCCTAGCTGTCACTCCCAAGCTGGAATCCATCCACTTCCCAGATCCCAGTCACCTGTTTATTGAATGTTCTGTGCTTCGCATTGAACATACTTAGCCTCCTTAGAGAATTATTGAGCCTATGTATTTGTTATAAAAAGGCCCATTTTTCTTTCTTGTTTGCTTTAGCAAATAAAAACAGGTCTCACACCACACTCCTGCTTCACAATGTCACACTAGATGAATGTTACTCCGTTTAGTATAGGTGCTCATTTTTTACATCTTTTTTTCAATGTATGTATAGTGTAATTAATAGTAATTTAATTACAATTACATTGTAACAAATTTGGCATTAATAAAAATGAGATATATAATTATAAACTTGAACCTCAACCTGTCACATAATATTGTATCTTCAATAAGCAAATCACCATTCGTTACAGCTGAAATTAAACTGGAATCCAAGTGGCCCTGTCACAAATACAAAATCAAAGGAGGGTTTATTGTATAATCTAACCAAGCTCTAATGAATGTTCTAAATGTTAATGGCAAAGTATCACAAACTATATATTGCTTTTTATATCATTCTTTCATGTACTGCTGCAGTGTGTAACACTGCAGAGATCGGGGACAGAGAACAGGAATAAACATGGAAATGGATAATGGGGATGAAGGATAAAAAACAAACCATGGCAAGAAAAGAAATGACAAGAGAACCAGCAATGACTAGAACAATGACATATAACAACAAGACAGGGAAAACACAGGAATGTTTGTGAGTAGCACCTGAAAACAATAAATGGCCAAACAAAAGAAAAATGAAACAACAGGCAGAACTAGGAACTAAATCAAAACAAAGGAACACCTGTCTAGTTGCTAAGGGGACCATAATGTCAGAGGAGGGGAATTGTGACACAGTGGCTTCTAGAGCAATTAAGCTTAGTCCTTCACTGACTATAGACCTTAATATACATATATACATCTATGCACCAATTGCACACCTAGCCTCAAGCCCTTATCTTCCATGTAGCAGATATATACTCTGACCACTAGACCACTAGACCTAAGAGCCAGCTCTGTGGCAGAGCTGCCAGAACCAGGGCTGGGTTGTAATGGAATACATGTAGCTAATGGTTTTACGTAATCAGGATACCAAAAAAAGGTAACTGTATTCCATTACAGTTTAAGATAAAAGTCAGTAATGCGATGGCTGCCCAAATTGCATTTTAAAGGAGCAACCTTGCTGATACAAAGTATAAATAAATTGCTGCACATCTTACAGTAGTTGATGAGATGAATTTAGTATTAATATGATGTAATAGATGCTTTGTTCCTATTTAATATCAGTATGTATATAGCAGAAATAATTTGTATATATCTGTCTGCATACAGTTAACATAACATAAATGTAAATAGTATATGCATATGAGTCAGAAAATATGCAATTCTGTGTAGTTAATTACAGTTTACTTACCAACTGGAATCACCAGCAGTACAACATCCTGGCTTGTAGTATTGTTACATTCCTATGCTATGTGTGTATAAGAGTGAGAAACACTCTATTTAGCTTCTGTGTTGTTGTGTTTGTGCGGAGGCTGTGCCATCAGTGATGTTATAAATATATTCAGTATTGTTCAGATTACCTCCATCTGAAGTGCTAAGAAAAAAGCCTGACCAGCAGAAACAGGACAGTGCCAGAAATATGACTGACTGTATAAATGAGCCCAATGTAATTCTCCATTTCACCTCGTTAAGGAGAAGAGAGAACATGCCTGCTTTGTCTAATGTAATTGCATTTTTACTTGGCACATTTCAAGTTTAAGTTTAGGTATAGTTTTATTAATTTGTTACACAGTAAGAAGAGCTTTGCAATATATAGTAATATATTAAACTAGTACACCTTTGATGTGTATGTGTAGGCAGCAGCTATATGAAGACAGAGCATGCTTCCCTAGAGTGAGTGCAAAAATATTACAATGGAATCACAACTTTCCCTGTTTATTATTTTCGTAATCCCGCAAAAGTCTCAGGAATATCATGGTGTGCACCCTTGACTATCAGTCATATAGCGTGACACCCCATGACTCAGAGCCATCTTAACAGCCACTGCAATGCTTATGACATATTCAAACTTGTCTGATCAGTTGTTTTTGTCAGTCAAAAGGAGCCAGGATCTCATATTCTTGACTAGCAGAGGCCAATCAGCTCTCAATTACCATGCACAGGATTTACATAAAATGAGGTGGGATGTCTATTGAGTATAAGTGTCATGGTTGGTCCCTCCCAGCTTCCATGTTCCATTTTTGTGCATCATGTATCCTAGTACATGTAGCCCTTGTACATGTAGCCCTTGTTTTGTATATCATGTGTCCTAGTACTCTACGTTTGGCTCTATGAACCTGGACTACTCCAACAACTACAACTCTGGATTTGCCCTTTAATAAATCACGCTCTTCTCCGCACATGCGTCCGCCTCTTTACCACTTACCATTACAATAAGAACATAATAATACATTGTCTCATCATATTCCAGTGTGCTTCATTCTGTTTGGCTACCAAAATAAGGCAACCCTGTGATAGGCCACAATATAGAATTATGATGTAATTATTTCCTCACAATTGTGAGTGAATAATGTAGTCACACTTTACCATTTCTAGTCATCTACAGTGACTGCTGCAGTTGTTAAAAATGCAGTTGTTAAATTTGACATTTGTCTTTGGTTACACGGTATCTTGCAATACACAGCAGAATTTGCAATCACATATCCATTCCTAAATCCATTCCTAATTCATTCCTAAAACGTCCTTGTATACATTTACATATACTGGCATTCAAATATTTGAAAACAATTATGAAGATTCAAAAATCTAAAAAGTATGAGCGTGCTAATAATTTTGTATGGAGTGCAAAATTCTGCAGACAGATAAGTAACAGATACAGGATTAAAAACAGTAATGCAATGTGGTGTTGTCATAAAAACACTTATGTGCATGAATTGTTAATGAGAGTAATGGCATTGCGCCAATTAGTTTTGACCCTCATGTGACTGAAGCACCTCCCTGAGGAGAAAAGTCGGAATCAGAGTGATGTCCAGGGTATCAGGAATCAGCAGTGATTTTCTATGGCCGCTTCCTCATTTTGCTGGAGAACAGGTCATGGAAAATGGGCAGGTTTGCTTCTATAGTTTTTCTGCAGACAGAGGCACTGTTGTTTGTGAAGCTCATGTTTGATATAATGTGTATCTGTTATTTGAGAGAAACGACTCAATGGCACATTTTCAGCATACAATGTCACAATGAAAGGAAGCGTTGCTTCACTGTAATATATTTGAATGAAATTGTAATTCACTGTAAATAATGTGACATAAATTTTTATTTATGGATTGCTTTCATACCCCTTTAACTTATAAAATATAAAATATAAATTGCCTATAATTAGAGAATAATTGTGAGACTCAGAGACTCAGACCCACACTGAGGAATTATCCAGTGAAGAGCTCAGGAGAGTTCCAGTATGTTTAACAAACAGAGCCTCTGCTTAGTACAGCTAGCAAAATAATATTCAGTGCTTTCAATGGCTGTCATTTACACCAAAGCTGTCAGGGTTTTGTGGACTGGAGTACTTTTGAAATGAAGCATTTTCCACTGTCTTTGTGTTTGTCTTTGATGCAACCATGAAGTGGTGGATGGTTGTTACCAAAGCTGTTATTGCCAGACTCTAAGACTCCACTTTTGAAAAATCACAAATTAAAAACAATAATATGGCAAAGGAAGGCATTTTGTGGGGGAGCTAACATTAAGCTTAAAACCATGATACCGTCACGGAACGCTCGCCTCCCGCGAGGCACGTGGTTTGGCCAGCCACATGCAGTGGGAGGACTTTCATTTGTGGCCACGCCTGCACACACCTGCGCCTGGTTTCGTCTGTGTGTCTTTAAACCCACGTCAGGGTGTGCACTTTGTTAGTCATTGTTGATGTAACGTGTTAATGTAAGATTAATGGTCTTTTCGTCGTTGTTAAACGTTTGCGTGTTCATCGTGTTTGTTTAATGTCAACCATTATATGTTCATATTCTGTGTTTGTAATACATGTGAGTGCTGTTGTCGTTTTGTGTAAATAATTGTTCGTCCTCGTCGCTGAAGTCTGTGTGTCCTGCCCCTCACCCTTCGGCACTCAGGCCACCATGCGTTACAGATACCAGGTTGAAACAAAGTTTCTGTTAAAATCTTTATAAAGACAATCTAAAATCAATAATGAATGTTAAAATGCATGTTGAAAGAAGATATTTACTTCTTTGTATGTTAATTTATCACTGAAATATATCACTATATGCCATGATTAATAGGGCAAGTGTATCTACATATTAAATTTAACTGTTTTCCTCTTGTATCTTAAGGAGAAATTATCATTTCTAAAATATGATTGAAAGGCAAACATCAGAAAATGTATTTCTAGGCCTGAAGAGTTTGATTCACAGCAATAAAGTGAGTAATGCCCTGAGCAGCATTCCCCTCTCCTGTTTCTCTTTCCTCTTATATGTTTTTATGTTCTTCAGGATGGATGATATTCAGCTATGCAAGGAGATCACCAGGCTTAAAAAAGAACTCCAGAAATTGGTGTCAATCCCGGGTAAGACCTTTTTTCACTTTTGCTCTTGCCTAGAGCAGATACTAATGCTCTTGTAACAGGTATTACGAGAGTTTTTAGACAGCTACTGAGATATTTAGATAGTAGTTTTGGAATAAATAAGTTAAACTCTGGAGTATTACTTTTTGTGTTTAGTGTAATTTGCATATACTGGATGGTTCTGAATTTTTGCAAAGCATATCAATAAGTTGCTATAGTTTTATTGACTGGTTATTATTAATTTATCTGTGTACTTTTTGTGATTGTTACATATTAGATTTATTCCACTTGTGTCAGGTTAGTACACTACTTTTGTGACTTTCTAATTTGACTTTAAAGGCTTTGGTTTCCTAGGAGACAAAAGAATAATATTTTAAACTTGTTTTTTTTCAAGCTATTGTTTGACTATTGGAGTGCACATACAGAGCTTGGACCCATGTACAATCAAATTAAGATTCAGGGGCATTGATGTAATTTCCATCTCGGTATGAAAGTCATGCATCCAAACAACTGAAGTATTTACTCCATGACTTACTTTTCAGCCAGACTTTTCAACCAGAATAAAGTCTGGTGGTCTCTAGTGGTGCAGACATGCTGTAGTCTTTGAAAGACCATGAGATCTCAAATTTACATCATGGAGTATTGAGCCTGAAATAAGGTACCTGCTCCTAATGTCTGGATTAATACATTGGTACACCTTGCCAGACATTCACATAAATAGGCCATGGGACAATGGTTTTCAGAGGAAGGCAGAAAAACCAAAATCTGTATGAATCATTTATGTTCATTTAAACCATTTACAGCATCACCATAAATTTATTTCCCTTTTGGGTGAACTTTAATAAAGTTAAACAGATGTTTTTATTAAGCCAAAGCTCAAGAGCTTGTGATTATGAATGGCTACACTGTTTATATATCTTGGCTGTGTTTATGGTTCTACAGATAAGGACAAGTCCAATGAGGATCGGCATCGAGAAGAGGAGCTGCTGCAGCACATCCACAAGTTAGTGGAGACTCGGGACTTTCTGGTGGATGATGTGGAGTTTGAGAGGCTGAGGTGGGTGCTTGCATAATGAGCACAGGTTTTAGTCTCACCACAAACAAGTTATGGAAACTGAGAGGATTGTCTTGACTTCTGGAAAGCCAGCTTGCCTGACTTTCAGGCCACAAGCTGATTGGGGAATCGTGTTCAGGGAACTGTCCATGAGATTCACGCTCACCCTTTTGACCGTGACATCGCAACCCAATTGCTCTTCACTCAGCGCCAGTAAATGTGCCAATTCACTCTACCACACACATACAAACATGCACATACTGGGGAAAAATAAGATTTGATTTTGATTTACAAGTGAGAAAAGCAGAGACAGAATCTTTCTCAGAGACAAAGTGAGACAGAGAGTGGTTGAGAGATGGAGTGAGAGAATGAAAAGTTAGAGATAAACAGAGCGAGAGAGAATGAAACGGAAGGAGGTTGGAGAAACTTTCCTGAATAGTGTGCTTGATCCATGCAAGGAAACTAAGTGGAGATGAGTGCTTAAGATGCTCGGATGTCTTCAGGTATTAAATGAACACAAGCAGATTTTCACAGAACTACTGAACTCTTTGCACATTCCAGCAATTTTCCTCTATAAACTGTTAAACATTTATGGCTGAGAGGTTAAGGCAGTTGTATATTTGAAGACTTTACTGAAAGGTCAATATAAAGCTTTCTAGTTCACCTATTGGTGCCCAAAAATTTGTAACTTGCCTAGTCAGCTTACATGCAACATCATAAAGTACATCACAAAGTAGTTATGTCAGATTTACCATATTTCCATTCATTCTAGCATTTGTTCCTGTTATATCATTTACCTCTGTGCATGCACTGTTGCCTTTAGTACTTCCCCAAAGACCCATTGACACATGTACATGTATGATGTCACATTTATAAAAGCTATAAATCCAGTGCCTGTGCTGTTTTCTTCATGGAGGTAAATTTCTTCCCTCTCTGTAAATACCAGAGTGACATGAGTCACTCAGTGAAAAGATGGGGTCCACAGAGGAAAAGAGACTGGGACTTAGAGATGTAATAGGCTTTCAATAATTTAAAGCCTTGTCAGTTAAAATGGAAGTGCAAAGGGAATAAGTTGTGTTTTTACACTCTAGATTTCTGACTTTCTCTTGTTAATGCAATTGTACATAAAAATATCAGTGTGTATCTGTCTTGCTGTACTCATACACTCGATTCTGCCTCCATACAGAGAGAGGGAGGAGGACAAGGAGATGGCTGATTTCTTACAGACGAAATTTCCCACAAACTACACCAAAAAATGTAGGTCCTGATTATCACGGTCATTATTCTATCACCCTCTGTAAATGCTGCATTTTCACCTTGCGTTTTCTGTGTCTAATGCTGGTAAAATCACCAAATTGAGACTGTTGGGTTTAGGACATCGCACTGAAATTAGATGTGGTCCCTGGAGTGCTAATCACAGTGACTTCAGTTTGGGCATTATACCTGGGTCCCATGTAGTGCTGCTGATTAAAATATTTACGTTATTAGAACCTATATGTAATGTGCATTTGCTTTCATGACATATATTATGTAATGTTAAGCTTAAGAATATGTTGACATGATGATGCCACATCACGTTGTGAAAATAAAGAAAAAATGACTAGTATGTACATTCCCTTGACTCTTTTGCTCATTTCTCAGCATCTCTTCTGTCCAGACAACCAGGTCATTAATACACTTTCCTGGCTGCTCTGACCACCTATTACTGATGAACTCAAACCAGTTTAAGTTTTGAGTGCTCATTATTCTTCTGAACTAGTTAACATTTTTTTTTCTCTGATTTGGGCTTTATATTTGATTGCATTAATTGTTTTCTTTTGGAAAGGCCTGACTCTATAAGAACTCCTCCAACAATCAAAATGACAATGTCTATATAAAGGCCACACATTAACCATTTTTACCTTTTTAGAGAGATAAACCACAAAGGGTCTCAAATGTTTCAGGATATACAGTTCAGCAACCTGTTTATTCTCTGAATATTATTCACCTAAAAACAAACTACTACCTAAAAATGGAGACCACCACAAACATCCCATTCCTGGTACTCTAAGTGAACTGACATCTCTTTCTTTCTTTCTCTCTCTCAACATTCACTCACTCCATTTCTCAGCTTCTACACAGCACAGAACAACAATCTTCAGGGCAAAGCAGACTTCCTCTCCCACTGTCACCAAGACTGGCCTCACCCTGCTTAAAGAATGTTGTGGTTTTACTTGTTCTATAATGTAGAGTGAGGGGGAGGGATCAAAAGGAGAGAGGAATAAGATGAGCTGGAATCGAGTGAGAGTGCTGCAGGATTAAGTACAGAAGTACAGTCTATAGTGAGGACCAGTACAGACAGACAGGGAAGAGGCCCAGACAATATCCTTAAAAAAAAAGGTTTAAGATTTGTTATTGATATGTAGATTATGGGAATTACAATAGGATAAACATTATGCAAATTGATGTATGTTAAGCAACCATAACTAAGCAGTAATAAATTTCTGCATTGTGAGGACCAAGTCAAATTTTACTAAGGGCAGTTAATATAAAACCCCTGACTAAGCCATGGCTTATATTTATAATAGTATTGTCTGTCCTTGAAAAACTTGTTAAATGCCAGGGATACATATTTGAGCTACATCAGCTAGGGGCTTTGCTGTGTTTTGGTTGACTGTGCCAAGCCAACCCTGGTTTCCTTGAGATGTTCTGAGATCTGGCTACAATCTCTCCCATCACTGAATATAGCCTGATTTTTAATTTGGCTATACCTAAGAGCAACTGCTTGTGCTGATTAACAGCAATAGTGAAAAAGAGAGGAAAAAACACAGAACAAGATGAGGAAGAAGAAATAAATACATTACAGACTCACCAAACAGAATTAAAAGGTACCAATGCTTTGGGAAAGCCCAATCTGAGTCTGAACTCTAACATATTTGTGTCGTGTTTTCTCTGTTTCTGTGCTCTTCTCTGATATAGTCTGAGGTCCAGTTTAGTGACAGTCTCCTGTTTTGAATGCAGAGGAAGGATTGTTTGTAATTTATTCTAATAATGATGCATAGCAAAGACCAGGCTCATATATTTAATTCAGAGATTTAATTTAATTTATTTTAGGTTACAGAGGGTGCTAAAGTAAATATTGAGTCTCTGCTTCCCCATTGAATGTCTATATACATTTACTAAGGCTTATTCTAGTGTAGTGGGTTCTCTTTTTGCTGCAGCATCTCAGTTGCAATCATATTTTATCCACAAGCTTTATCTTAATCTTAAGAATTCTTAATATTTTTGTAATGTGATGGTGTTGCAGTTGTGTATTTTTATTTGTGTCTGTCATGCTTTTTTTTGTGTGTGTGTGTGTCTGTCAAAGTGGATTTGTCCCACCCACTTAGCATATTGATGGCATCTATGGGCATAAGATTTAAAACACCATCCATTTTAACATTTAAAAACACAGTTCATTTTAGATTGATGGATGGTTCAAGTGGGAGAAGGGAGTCAAAGACGTTATACCAACTGACTAGTCTTTTTGGTATATCCTTTTGTGTGTGTATTCTTTTATGTGATGGAAACATGAAGCTTCCTTTGTGCTGTTATCTAGCTAGATATAAATGTTCACTGTTGTTGAAATAAGCAGGGGTGATCCACCCTTTGCTTTGTTTGACATGTTCTTTCAGCCTGTTGCTTTAGTTTGTTTGAGTTATGGTATGTTTTTGGATTTATTTTTCTTTGGTTTCATGTGAGCTACACTTGTGGTTTTCTCTTTAGTTTGTTGTTTGTTTGTTCTTTTTCACTTTGGGTCATTCCAAAATTATGTACTCATGATGATGCTATTGAAATTAAAATTGCACTTGAATTCAAGACTTCTTTTGTGGTGTTTTTGTCTGGAAGCTGAGATGCAGTTTCATCTTCTTTTTCCTTACTTTTTTGTTGGTCCCCCCACATGAATCACTAACATTGATACTGTCAATGCAAATGTATTCGCTGTTTTGACATTTGACCTATTCTCATCACAGCTGCAGTTTGCAGTTGTCATGACAACCTGACAGTATGCCTAAAGTCATTTATAACTACTGTGGATGAATAACCAAGCATGTTGTATCTTCCAATCCCCCCACCCTTCAATGTCTAGTGGTCGTTCCTCTATGAGTCATTGCATTACACACCAGGATGAGTCATGGGGCCATGGGGTTCATTGTGATGCACTTAGGAGAGTTTCCAGACCCTAAATATTAATTCTATCATATTTACATGAATAATTAATATTATTTAATTCTTTTTTCATAGTTAAATTAAATATAGAATATCCCTCATTCAAGAAAACAGAGTTAAAATATTTTAAGCTATCACAGTTAACAGTTAAAATATTTTAAGCTAACAGTCAGTTAACATACTTCTATTAGGGAATAATCACTTAATATCTGATAAAAATTAATGGGGGTGATACTCAAATATTGTTTTATCATCATCTTGTCCTAATAGAGGCTTAACCTTAAGATGTGGTGCATATCATTTGAAGGTTAACATGCGTCACAATAATTCCACTTGTTTACCTGTGTCCGTACCTGTGCTTCACATGCCATGAGCTTTTATTTTTTTTGGTTATTTTCTCCACCCCTGCTTCACCCTCATCCATGCACCACACCCGGAGGTCTTTGTCTTTTTAAAATAGTTACTCTGCATCTGTAATTCTGTGTTTTGGTCTCCTCCTCCATTTGTTGTGGTTGCCTATCAATATGCTAAAGATGGAATTAAATATAGACATCTTGCACCTGCATACTACTTTGAAGATTATACTGTATTACTGCATAGTCTCAGTTTATTGTCATCACTGAATTACAGACTAAATATAGAATAATACCCATTCAAATAACTGTAACCTTGGGGGGAAAAAAATGGGGTGCTGTTATGTATATGGTTATACGTTTTCTTTTGAATTTCATAGAAGGTTTTTAGAGTCATAGCGAATTGTGAGTGAGTCACTGCATGCCACCCTGAAGACAGATCTCCACATTTAATTTGCGTCCTAAATTGTACCCAATTAGTGGACTGTTGGGGTAACAAGCATACATTAGCAGGAGCTGTATTTAATTGAAACAGTTCAGTTTCATCATTTCAGTGCTGACATTTCTGCTGAACAGATAAAACAGCTTCATCTGTTGAGATGTTATTTATATGATTGGACATGTTATTTAAGTGATTGGAGTCTGTGTGACATTTCTCATGTGTAAAGGTTTTCCCACTAGTGCTGGCTCATTCCACTCATCACTTTTTGTCCTGCGGTGATCTTACAAATGGTTTTGGCATTTTATACTAGTGAATATTAGAATTCAGCAAAAGAGCTGTCTGAGGCAGACAGCATGAGGGAACATGGTTTCAAAGTCTCAATGGGGGAGAGTCTGACAGCTGTGGGATTTATGTAAACTGACTTTTGAGCATCATTCCCTAGCAATGTCACACAAAAGTAACTTATGACCTGGGTTTGAAACAGGCTAGCAGTGAAGAAAAAAATCCAGCTACTGAGCGGAAGTCAGTTCCAGCTGATGCTCATGTATGGGTGTACTGCTTCTGTTACTAAAACACTTTGTGAACTACTGAACAATTCAGATCCACCTACACACTCAGTACAAGCACAAGACAGTTTATTTATATAAGCTCACAAAGCCAAGACTATTTTGTTTTTCTCATGATTATTTTACCAGTCCCCTACTATGAACAGATGACATGCAAGACAGCTGGCATTGGATAAAATCTGGCCTAAGTGCGTCAGTGCCTCCCTCTGTGAATGTGACTATTTGTTATAAATCTCATGCTAATGAAGCAATTTGTGTGACATTTCAGATGATTCGCTGACCTGCTTGTCACAGTAAGAGGGACAAAAACTTGCTTTTGCCTCTGGCCATATACTGGCCCAAAAGTCACCAATCGTTTGCAGTTTTTAAATCTAGATAGACTGTGTGAGGCATCTGTGACGGCAGCGGGTAGATGGAAGCAACAGGCGGGTCAGCGGAAAGGTAATCTTTATCTTCCATTGGTAATCCACAGGAACACAGGATCTCAAATACAAGGAGCAGAGGAACTAATCTTCCTCTAGACAATCAATTAAGCATAGTTCGGCTTGACGCAATAGGACCGCTAATGTGCAGCTCCGTCTCCTTGGATCTGGAGGTAAAAATATAGCAGGGAGTGAATGGGAAATGGGTGAAAGCAATTAGTAATCAGGGGATTGTGAACGGGGCAGGTGCGATGAGTAGTCCCTAGCAGGGGTGGGTGTGTCTCCCCTGCTAACTGGCTGACCAACCATGACAGCATGAGTGATTACAGGGGTTTTTTTTAACCAGTGGGTTGACGCAATTACTGACACTATGGTTCATTGTATCAAAACTTAACACACAAAACCCAAGGTAACACACACAACATGCAAAACATCACATATTTCCTGAAAAGGCAAACACCTCATCCAAAACTTCATCTAAAAATTCAGCTCTTGTCAGTTTTGGTATCAAAACAGTACACACTAATATTAAATGAATATATTACTACATGTTAACTACACACAGATGTGATAAATGGAACACACTACTTGCTTATGTGTGTGTGTGTTTTTTTGTAGTGTGTAGGGAATAGTAGGCTTCTGTAAATGTCTATCGAAGTACTAATGTACATGTATTTTCATAAATGTACAGGCTACGTATGCATATTCAGTACATATACACTATAAAACACTTTTACAAGGGGACATTTTTTACATGAACAGTAACAGACAATACACTATACTGTAATAGACGATAACAAAAGTAGGCTTAGGGTGTATCCTTATCCTATGCCAAAAAGAACTACTTTGGTGAGGTACTAAAGATTGGGTAGTCAATGAGTCAGTTGCATACAAGAGCAGCCTTGTGGAAACTTACATTGTCCCAGATGGAATAAAGAGAGGAATAAAGCTTTTCACTGTGCAGTACTGGTCTTGTGTGTTGTGTCGGGTTATTTATGTACTTTACTCTAACAGTGTGTCTGAATAAAATCAAACCCATGCTATATCATTAGAAAAGAAGAAATGTTAATGCTGTTTTAGCTTGAGCACTTGCTCAAAGAGAATTAGATCATATGAGCCCTGTGTGTGACACAGTGACAATTTTTTAAGTATAATTTATTGTATAGTTTTGAATAAAGTGTTTTATTTTGCAAAGGATCTGAGGTATTCTGCAATTTTTGTGTGTGGCTGTCTGAAATGTTTTTAGTGTTTGAATAAAATGAGCCATGTCTTCAAAATCATGCTTAGGCAATCATAAAAAATTGTAAAGCCAGTTTCATCAGTGTTGGAACTCCATTGCAGCAACATTTTGCTCCATCACTGTGTAAACAGGCAAAACAAAACATTACAGCATTGTATGACAATTAATAGTAGTAGTTCTAATAGCTCTGCAAAAACATGATGTGAATGTTTTTTTTTTGTATGAAATGAAATGTTTCTTTAAATTACAGTAACTACTGGTATGCAGCAGTACTATATTACAGTAGTACAGCAGTGTACAGAGTTCAGTTCTGTTAGTTCAGTAGCATGGTATAGAGGATAGGTCAACTCACCTATTTTCATTCTGAAAGGTCCAGATGACACTTGCTACTGTGCAACAACTCAGATTAGGCTGGACCCTCTACCCAACCTCCCTAAAAAACAACCTGTGGTTAACCATATGGTCAAGCAAAGTGGTCTGAATCTCATCTATAATGGTCTTCCTCATCCTCTTCCTCTGTCTCCAATATTGGTCTCCACTATTGTCCAAACCAAGATATACCCTGTGGCCTCATTATAAGGATTTCCATTTTGAATTATGTGTTTAATGTAGAGAACAATGTTTAGTGTTTTGCAAAAAGTGTGTTTTAGATTGCAAAATAAATGGAAAGCAGAGGAGAATTGGCTTATGGTTTAGAATATCAGCTCAATAAATAGGCTACATGAAACATGACATTCAATAATAGTGCCACAAGTACCAGTTTTTGTCTTAGTGATTGCAAAACCTTGAGGCACATTAACTTTATGGGGACTACTCATTGGTCACAGATCAGAGTTATGTTTTCACATCCTCTTCTGTCAGTGGTGCATGCAGTAAAATGAGAGACTGTCGATATTTCTGAGACACATGTTTAGTCAAACCTGTGTTCTCTGTTATCAGAATGTTTTGGCATTCTTACTGGGAGGGGACAGTGGAATGATAACTGTGTGGTCATCTGAAAGCATTACCTTCCACAGGTACTATGATAACTGTGTGGTCATTTGGAAGCATTACCTTCCACAGGTACTATGATAACTGTGTGGTCATCTGGAAGCATTGCCTTCCACAGGTACTATGATAACACACTGGCAGACTGAAATGGTTTTTTTTTTAAGTTAAAGTTTGCTATCAGAGTATTTAGAAGATTTTATTTAGTTCAATACAGAAGCAGCTGGGTACTTTTAATTTTAAATTCAGTGGTAATACAAACTGGGAGCATGTGTACTGATGACAATTGATGCATTCCATAAAATATGTCATATATCAGCTACTATGTGAAGAAATAAAACAGTACAAATCTTTTAGTGTTTAAGCATTTATTTGTGAACAGAAATACCATAATCTCAAAAGTAAGAATTCCAGTGTAGTTTCAGAATCTCTTTCACTCTCCTTCATATATACACACAAGGGATGTGAGTCACTCCTGGCTATTGTGAAAGTAAAAATGCATATCAAATCAATTACAGGATAGTCTAGTCACACAGTTCTCATCTAAAAAATGGAGAGAAGCTTTGAAGGGTTCACAGGTATACAGAGCCAATCAAAAATAAATATATTGTGGGTTTTTTTTTTTTTTTTTTTTTTTTTTTTTTTTGCTGTGGCATGATTTCCTCTTTCCAGTAATATAATGATAATGATTCTAATAAGGCGCGGCAGTTTAGAGAATCTTTTAGTGTTAATTAGATGTAGTGACTGAGAAAAGTGTGGAGCAAACGAGGCCACAGAGCGACGTTTATTCAATGTGAAACTAAAACACAATGACGGTGAGCAAACAGTGAACGGTAGACAAACTTAGTGACGTGTTAGGCAGCGCACAACAACACAGGACAGAGTCAGGGTAACGAACAATGACCGACAAGCGCCACAGCCCCCGAGGGGTGATCGCTAATTGATTAACAATGTGGCAACACAAGGAACAAGCACATGGTGAGCTGTCAAACAAAGAAGCAATAACACCAGCACGTGGTGGGCCGTACCACGTGGCCACAGTGGATGGGGGAGCGTGCTGTTACATCTGTCTTATCAGGCTCCAAAGTTGGAGCACAATAACTCTTTATTAACATTAATATCACAGACACAGAACTTGCTAGAGCTTTTGTAAGGATATAAATAAGTCCATATTGTTTGATAAACACATTATTCAGTTTAATAGTGTGCTACATCACTACAAAATGCTGGATTATTGAAAAACACTTGCCAAATTTATAAATGTCATCAGAAATGTTGAAATAATATACACAAACATCTGGAAACAACCTGGAGGATCCATGTAATTGTCAACTACAAAATTAATTAACCCTCAACACATACATTAATCTTCTTTAAACACATTACTTTGAAAATCTGAGCTCATTTCTTCTTCAAGTATTATGGTAGTTTGTTTATAAAAGGTTAGTATTTGTCATTCACCATCCTTTTCATAGTCTTGTAGTTTCATTTCATTTCACCACCCAACCATCCATTTCACCACCCAACTTACATGAGCAAGAAATATTGGGTCCCCCAATATTAAGTCCGTCCGTCCGTCCCCCCCCCCCCCCCAACTACGCCTATGCTTGTAGATTAAGTGTGACAACTTGACGTGGCTTATCCTTGGCATTATTTAAAATATGTTGCTGATACATCTTTGCAGGTATTTCAAGATCAAGCTCCATATGAACACTCCGTAAAGAATGCAATATTCATGAATGCAATATTCATGAATAGAAGAAATATTTTATTTCTCATAACATGACAATAAGCATTATCTTTTTCATACATGGCCTGTCTTATTATTGGTTTAACAAATAATGTATTTCTCTGTGTGAAAATATGTTTAAATATGTTTGAGATTAAGCCACCTTTATTGAAAGTCTCTGCTGATGGGTAGTGATTGCTTAAAGAACCACTAGCCAGCCATTCATTATAAGCCCTGTTGTGCCTTTCTGTCACGGAACGCCCGCCTTCCACTGATCACGTGGTAGGGCCCGCTGCATGTAGTGGGAGGTTCTTCGCTGACTGTCCCATTTGTAACCACGCCTATATTGTTAAGCATACACCTGCATGTCTTTAGTCTTGTCACATTTGTATGTATTTAAACCCTTGTTGTTAGTTAGTGATCATGGTCGTGCTCATGGGGTCCTTGGTATGATGTATGTGTGTGAAACTGAAACACAACGACAGTGGGCAAATAGTGAACGATACAGGTTTAGTAAAGCGTGATGCTAGCGCAGGCAGCTCACAAACAACACAGGACAGAGAGTTGTTCTTGTTTGCCGTATGTGTGTTCACCGTCAGTGTTATATGTGAGTGCTGGTGTCTGTATCGGTTGTTAATAAACATTTGTCTCCATCGAGCGAGTCTGTATGTTCTTGCCCAGCGGCACTCGGGCCGTTACAGAATGACTGACCACAGCAGGATGCCTACTCACTCTACGGGAAAGGGACCTCCTATAGGGAAGTGCATAAGGGCATCCCAAACTGCTGCCGGGATCCCTGGATATTGGGGAGAGGACCGGTGCTTCATATCGGTGTGTGATTGTTAAAGCTGAGCTTGAGCTAAGCTATACCAAGTGTCCTTGCGTCTGAGAAAAGTGCTACATAAATGTTAATTATAATAAATGAACATGCATGGAGAAGCTCTGTGTTCGTTACTACGCCAGTGGAGGAGGGGAACTTCCCCCTGGAATTTCTTGGGGGGGGGGGGGGGGGTCTAGGACTACCACGCCAGGACCTCGGAGAACCTAGGGGTTCCACAGGGACCGCGGTTAAGGTGGTTAGTGGAGCCGGCTAGGTCCCTGGGCTAGCAGGGATAATGCCTATATTATTTCTCTTCTGTGGAAAGGCCGAAGATACGGGAAGGGTCCGCCCAAAGCCCAGGAGGTGCACTGCCTTTTGGACGGCTGGTAAAAGGAGGACCGTAATGAGCAGCACGTTCGGAGCCAGTGTCCAGTGGTGGCCAAGGACACGCCTCCTGTGCTTCCAGCGGGTGCTGCGTTGAAGCGCCTTTCATGTGTCTATAGGCGCATAGGTTTGTGTGTATTGGGGCCTTTTGTATGTACAGGGCGTCGATATATTGTTGTGCGGAGCGTACCGAACTGCTCTGGGAGAGGCACGGACTCTGCCTTTCTCCCTCATGAATTGAGTCCTCCCTTGTTGGCGGCTCCTAGCCCGCCTTGTGTTGGGTGGGTACCAGGCTTTTTTGTGGGGCTGCCCTGGCCGCGTCGGCAGCCGCGCCCCTTGGGAGTGGGTACTGTTACGAAACACTCCCCTTCCACTGGTCACGTGGTATGGCCTGCCACCTGCAGTGGAAGGTCTTCGTTTACTGTCTCATTCGTAACCACGCCTATGTTTAGCACACACCTGCATCTGTTTACTCTTGTTAAACATGAAGGTTAGGTTTATTGGTTACTCTAAATTGTCTTGTATAAATGCGACCTGTGTGTGCGTGTGTGAATGTTCGTAACCACGCCTATGTTTAGTACACACCTGCATCTGTTTACTCTTGTCACGTTTGTATGTATGTAAACCCTTGTTTAGTGTATGCATTATTGTCAGTAATTGATCATGTTCGTTTTCACGTTGTCCTTGTTTGCCGTATGTGTGTTCATAGCCACAGTGTGTGTTATACGTGAGTGCCGGTGTCTGCATCGTATGTCAATAAACGTTTGTCTCCGTCGAGCAACTCTGTGCGTCCTTACCCAGCGGCAATCGGCCGTTTACACTTTCACTGTTGATCTCTGTATTATATTCAACAGTATATGTTAGCATTTGTGCCCTTCTCCAGAGATATGGAAATGGTTTACTGAAAGTGGTCCTTGAGGTGTGGACTGGTCACAGTGAACACTGTAATATTGGGTAAATATACAAAAAAAAGGGCAACCATAAACACAGAGGATGAAAAGGGTGAAATTAACAGTAGCACAATTCTACAGGCATGCTCTGAGAAACAGCTTCGAAGGACACATTAAGTGTGCCAAGTAAAATTTTTAATGGCAATGAACATTGAGCTTACCCATGCATATTCAATTTATTATTATTATTAACATTGATGTAGCCCCTTTCCCAGACTCAAGGACACTTTATAGAGAGATATCAGCTTTTACAATCACTCACACACTGGTGTGAAGCAGCAGTTAATTTGTGCACAATGTACTCTATTGGAAACCACAGCCCCCTGGGGGACTGCACTAGGAAAGGGGAGGAGGTTAAGACCAGGACAGAGCTCCATCCATCACTGGACATACATGCACACACATATACATACACATAGGTCGCATTTATACACGACAGTTTAGAGTAACCAATCAACCTAACCTCCATGTTTAACAAGAGTAAACAGATGCAGGTGTGTGCTAAACATAGGCGTGGTTACGAACGAGACAGACCTCCCACTGCAGGTGGCAGGCCATACCAGGTGACCAGTGAAAGGGGAGTGTTCCGTGACAGTACCCACTCCCAAGGGGCACAACTCCTGACGTGGCCAGGCCAGCCCCACGACAAAGCCTGGTGCCCACCCAACACAAGGCGGGCTAGGAGCTACCAACAAGGGAGGACTCAATTCATGAGGGGGAAAGGCGGAGTCCGTGCCTCTCCCAGAGCAGTCCGGTACGCTCCGCACAACAATGTATCGATGCACATGTACACACCAAAGGCCCAAGTGCACGCAAACCTATGCACCTATAGACACACATGAAAGGCGCTTCAACGCAGCACCCGCTGGAAGCACAAGAGGCGTGTCCTTGGCCCCCACTGGACACGCTGAGAGGCACATACGCCCTGGCTCCAAACGTGCTACTCATTACGGTCCTCCTTTTACCAGCCGCCCCAAGAGGCAGTGCACCTCCTGGCCTTTGGGCGGATCCTTTCAGCACTTTTGGCTTTTCCACAGAAGAGAAAGAATATAGGCTTTATCCCCGCTAGCCCAGGGACCTAGCCGGCTCCACCAACCACCTTCACCCTGGTCCCCATGGAGTCCCTCGGCTCTCAGAGGTCCTGGCTCGGTAGTCCTAGGCACTCCCAAGAAATTCCAGGGGGAGTTCCCCTCCTCTTCTGGTGTGGCAACGAATACAGAGCTTCGCCATGCATATTCATTTATTATAATTAACATTTATGTAGCACCTTTCTCAGACTCAAGGACACTTTACAGAGAGATATCAGCTTTTATAATCACTCTTACACTGATGTGAAGCAGCAGCCAATTTGTGCACAATGTACTCTCTATCGGAAACCACAGCCCCTTGGGGGACTGCACTGGGAAAGGGGAGGAGGTTAAGACCAGGACAGCGCTCCATCCATCACTGGACATACATGCACACATTCACACACACACACACACACACACACACACACACACACACACACACACACACACACACACACACACACACACAGGTCGCATTTATACACGACAATTTAGATCCAATCAACCTAACCTCCATGTTTTTGAACTGTGGGAGACCCTGGAGATAACCCACACAGGGAGAACATGGAAACTCCACCATTTGAGAGATATTCAGAGGAGTTCATTGCAGCATGTGGGTTTCATAGATTGTGTAGGAGTTTTTCCTTTACTCTACATAAGATTACTATATCTCATAATTATTAATCAGTCTTATTAATTAATCAGTCCTAATTTTATCAGTATCATGATTTCAATCTTATATATTTAAATCAGAACGATCAGAAATCTTAATTTCTAACTAAAGAAAATAACATTAATGATTTGATAATTGATTTTAATAAATGTGATTTCTTTTAGGTATATGCAACAACCAGAATTTGAATGATATTAAAACAGACAACAATTTCTATGTAGCTTGTGTGTGTGTGTGTGTTGTGGGGGGGGGGGGGGGGGGGGGGCTAGAGTGCTTGTACATGCCAGCATGCTTGTGTAAGCATGTGTGCGTGATGTAAGAGTAGGCAGCGTTTTAAAATGGCACCGTGTTTGAATGGCAGAACAGAGTGGTTGTTAATGACCTCAGCTGATGTTGGTCTAGCTGATAGCAGAGAAAAGAGGAAAGATATAGCTTAATTTTCTACATGCACAAATCTTTAGGTTAGATGATCTGAACAAAGATGGTTCAACCAAAAGCACAAAAACATTAAAAGAGTGTTTAACTGTAAGAAATACATTTTTAAAAATAACTACACTAAATTGTGCTGTCACAGTTGACCCCTCCTAGCTTCTCTGTCTGATGGTTTCCCTGTCTCATGTCATTGTTTTGCTTTACTTCTTTGTTGTGGTTCTGTTCCTTTTTAATTTTCTCCGCCCTTCACGAGTTGCACCTGTGTCTTGTTGCATAATCTTAGTACATGTATTTAAACCCTGCCTTGTTGCCTGTGTGTTTGCTGGTTGTTGGGTTAAATCTTAGCTAATGTTTGTGTGATTCCTAGCCACTATTCATATTTCAAGCCTCATGGTTCCTGCTTGTATTCTCTAATGTTTAGTGTTCGTTCTTATCGTTACTTTTATTTTTGTTATAGCATGCATCCCCTATTTGTCATCGTGTTTTGTTTCTTTCTGCTTATTATGTATTTCCAGACCCTATGCATCAGCTTATTGACCCTGTACTGAACTAACAACTCTGGTTGTGGATTTGTCCTTAATAAATCTCTCTCTTCTCAGCGTATGTGTCATGATCACTCCATGTTACATATGCACTTTAACACAGCAAATAATTCATTTTCCATTGATGATTCTGCATGTTATGAAACAGCCATTATACTTATATGAAGTGGCTGGGATTGTTCAGTTATGTTGTGCTAAATCTGTTTTAAACACTGATGCCTCCATGTTAAGGACCCACTCTATGGAGTATATAAATTTGTTCATTTGAGGACTACACAGCAGTTTGAGTCTACATCTCATCTAAGCTACAACATTGCAATGTATCAAACTAATTTTAATTCGAATGAATTCTAATTCTAATTAAAAAGGTCATCATAAAATTTGCAATGTTTATATATATATATATATATATATATATATATATATATATATATATATATATATATATATATATATATATATATATATATATATATATACACACACACACCTGAGCTATGGATTTCCAGGAATAGAGGAACATAAAGAAAAAGAATATATCCAGTAAATAAAGATAACATTGAAATAGGTGTTAAAAATGGCAACTACCAAATTAAATCTAATATTGTTTCTTATGTGTACTCTCACATGTGTGAGTGCTGATAAATAAATGTAACCAAATATAACCAGGAAGGTAATCCTATTCTTTCTAAATGCTGCCTCCTCTAACTTGTTTTCTTTTTTAAAATTTATTTATTGCACCACATTTTCTTTTCTTTCATAAAAGCAAAAATAAATAAATGTATGGGTGTAGGAAGACCCCTTTTATGAAGCATCAGGGTTCCATCCAGTTTGTATATTACATTTTTATTTCTAATTTTGATTCTGATAACCCTTCATAGGGTAATATGTGATAAGGGGTTTGATCATTACATTGCAAACGGATCGTTGTCCACGCATATCAGATCCATCATTTATATATTATATTTTATCAAAAAAAAAAAAAAAATTAAGTAATACATTTTAAACAAATGGTAACGTATAGTATATATCTATCTCTGTGTAACTAAAGTGTCAATATTAATATACTATTATATATAATATACAATATGACATATGCAAATGTAGTTATTGAATTTTAATTTCTAGCCCAAAATTCAAACATAAGAATACTGTCATTTTCAAATGATATGTTTATTTTAATTCAGATATGTTTCCATAGAAAAATGTTTTTTGGAAACGCTCCTTTAATAGATGACGTAGTCTTGCTGAGTTTCCAGTTTGCATGTTCACTGGGTAAACGCCTCTAAAGCGTCAAAAAGAAAGAGGACGATTGGTTTTGGAGTCGTCAGGTATCCTAAAGAAACCCATACTTAACTCATAGACAATATGGAATTTTTAACAGGAAATCCTTTTTCTACACCAGTAGGTCAACGTATAGGTGAGTGCGGAAGTTAAATATCTAAGAAAATGAGAATTTGAACGTTAACGCTTCGAACCTGTTGCATTCGATATTAGCCTGTGTACAGAGTACCAAGTGACGCCAATATTGTCATAAAACATTAATTTGTTATCCTACTAAGAGAGAAGGCAAGAATAAAAATGGGCTGTTCGTGTGTTAATGCAGTCTAATCGTACATATGTATTAAAATATACCGGATAATGCCTTTTTTTTTTTTTTAAGATTGACGGCGAAGTAATTAAGTCCAGACTGGCACATTAAAGGTTCAATCCCATTGAGAAGGCAGGTTGGCATATCATGACTTGCTTCATTATAGCAGTCAAATAGAGGCGGATAGGGAATTTGCCTGTTTATGCTGCCTCAGGGTTGATTTATAAGTTTAGAATGTTGCCCAGTTGCTTGATTTACTGGAAACTAAATAATATAGTTTTTTTTTTTTCATCGATTAGCTGTGTCACGATGTTTTTGCAGTGATAAAGGTGTGTTAGCCTGTATGTGTGTTGCTATTCTGCTTACAACCTATCAATAGTTATTCCTACCTTGAATCATGGTTATTCATTTCTACATTTCATTAGTCCAATTAAAAAAAGACACAGTATTTAGTGTCATTCATGATGAAAACGCAAGGCACTCCTAGACAGCCTAGTCAGGTTTTTAGTGTTCTGCACCCCACCTACATTCCAGCGACATTTTCTCCTTTTGGTGGAACAGGAGAACATTTTATTTGCCTGAATAAATGTGTGTGTGTGCCAAGGCAGGTGAAAGTCACCCAAAACAATAGCAGAGTGTGTGCCAGCCTTAACAAAGAATTAACATGCACAGGTTAAAAATCTGGATCCTGATTTCCAAAAGCCTAAGCAACTGAAATGTTAAAGTTGCTTTAAGCCTTTTGTTTGGGAGTTGGCCTTTGGATGTGATCTGAGGGTAGTGTTGCCCTACCAAAATTCTTGGCCTTTATCGAAGAATCCATTGTAATTGACTTATATCAATCATTTTTTGTAAATACTATGTGGTATAAAATCTAGCAGACTAAAATGCTGAAATGTATTCTTCACTGTGTAATAACAAATTCTCAGATTAGTTTGTAGTACCTGTTTGGCTTATGGATGTTTTAAAGGGCAATGTGTGAAACCGTGAAATCCAGTCTCCTTAGGACCTGCAGTGCTCATTGCTCTGTTCCTTCTAGATGAAGTCTGTCCAGTCTTTCTGGGTTAGCTATTATTTTGTCAACAACTGGTTCAATGTTTTTTCAAGGTTACAGCAACAGCTCCGATGAGAAGTAAGGTGATATTATGCTGGCATAATAGATGGCCTATGTAGAACAGATACCTGTTGAGCTTTCACTGATGCCCTTGGGTGAATGCTGCTCCAGTATTCCTCTGTTGTTCACTGTAAATTGAGCGTTATTTTGTACTTCCTCAAGTCATAAGGTCATTTCTGTACTTTGTATTGTCTACTCTCTCAGTCAATAGGGTTATTTTACTAGTCTATAATTATAGCATGCACCTGTAAATTTGTCTTTTTACATATGTTTTCTACATTGTGCTTATTTTGATATTTTTTGATGGACACTGTGTGCGTGTGTGTGTGTGTGTGTGTGTGTGTGTGTGTGTGTGTGTGTGTCTGTCTGTCTGTCTGTCTGTCTGTCTGTTAGAACATGCTACTAGCCCGACTCTGCAATCAGAGGACTGGGGACTCAACATGGAGATCTGTGACATCATCAATGAGACAGAGGATGGGTATGTGTTGTTTATATTACCACACAAGTGTTCGTTCATTTTCGGTTTCTAATGTTTATATAGACATAGATTATTATAACTTTACAACATCTTAAAAATGTTGCATTATGTTGTTAAGTAGTTCTTACATTTGGTCTGTGGTTATAGCATTTTATGACATTTGTATTAATGTTACATAACTATTTCAGAGCTAAAGATGCAGTCAGAGCAATAAAGAAGAGAATTGTGGGGAATAAGAATTGTAGAGAGGTCATGCTGGCTTTGAGTGTGAGTTGATCACTATGTGTCTGTAGTAGTGTCCACTTTCTCTCTTTAATCCCCTTTACATCTCTGATGTGTTTTACAGTTATCTAGTTAGTATGGGTTCTGACTGAACCCCTTGAGTTTTGTGTCTTATTAAAAGCTCCTTTTACCTTGTTGATATCTCAGGTTCTGGAGGCCTGTGTAAAGAATTGTGGCCACAGGTTCCATGTCCTAGTGTCGTCTAGAGAGTTTGTGGAAGGGGTTTTGGTTCGAACTATTTTACCGAAAAATGACCCTCCTCTTGTTCTTCATGACAGAGTACTGACTATTATACAGGTAAGAAGAACTATAGTCAGTCAAATTGGTTGTTTGAAAGTTGAAAGAATGCTGGTTGTCTTATCATCTAGTGTTGTTACTATTGTGTGGTTAATATGTTAGTCAAGGTATTGGGTGTGTGCTCAGATCTCTCTGTCTTTCTCTGTCTGTCTCTGCCTCTCTCTTTCACCCTCTCCCCCTCTTTCTATCTTTCTCTCTCTCCTTGTCTCTCTGTCTGTCCCTCTCTCTCTCTCTCAATCCTCTCTGTCTCTCGCACTAGGCCTGGGCAGATGCATTCCGTAGTTCTCCAGATTTAACAGGTGTAGTTTTTGTGTATGAAGATCTCAGGAGGAAAGGACTGGATTTTCCAGTGACTGAGCTGTACAGTTGTTCCCCAATACACACACCAGTCAAGGTATAAGCAATAACAAGGTAGCTTGCAAACAAATCACAAATGAAGGATCACAAATGAAGTTTGCATTTTACCATCAAAGCCCTGTCCTTTGGCTGGCTTATGAACCTCTTATTATCCCAGGTGTTGTCTTTGACTCTCTAAACCCTGTAGCCTGGTGATGACTAGCAGAGGAAGGGCTGGGCCACGTTGAGTTTAGATCGCTCTCAAAACGTCTTTCTAATTGTAATTAATTAGTCTGAACCTCAATAAAATGATTACAGTTGTTTTAAAAATATAATCAAACATAAAAACATTTTAATATAAAATGTGTTGCACACATATCAAAGGCAACATGCACCACTCATTCAGGACTGTGCCTGCTTGTTTTATGAACAGTCTTCTTACAGAATACATGTTTTTCTTTGTTTCTTCTGTTTTCCCAGTTTTAATTTATCAAGGTTTTTTGCATTAGCCTGCCTATTTTTTGGATTACAGTTATGGACTATGTTGACCACTGCTGTTTTTTATAATGTTGATTCTTGGATTAGCTCTAATAAAAGTACTCTCCATGTGTGTCCAAACACCTCCGGCTACCCGGTTTACATCAGGAAAACCACTCTCTACTCTGTGCCTATTTTTCAACCAGCGTGTTCTTGATGGTGGGTCCTCTATAACTGCATATGAAGCATCCCTCTCTCCAAGCCACCAAGCCCAGGCCTTCCAGAATACACCACCCACACAGAATGCAGAAGACCCTTTAACTTTTTCACTTGAGCAGGTAACCCATAAACATCCATTGAACTGAGACAAGCCCTCAGTTTATATTGTAACATCATTAGCCTCTGTGCTTAACATTATTTTAAAAGGGAAAAAATTATGAACAGCTACAGTAGATTTATTTGAATACAGGTGTTTTGAGGAATGTGTTTTGTGGTAGAGCAGCAGACTATATGATGGCCAGGAGGCCAAGGTGTATGCTCTCATGCTCTTTGTTCCAAATGTCCCTTGTACCATTCTGGCATTGTACCATCTTAGGTTTCTGCCCCTATGATAGTGAAGCTTTGGGCTCATTTGGCTGAGATCTTCTGAGAGCTTCTTGCTTATCCACAGCATCTAAAATAGATGGCTGTCATTTTGTTTCCTGGGCCAGTGTATAGAAGCAATGGCAGAGGCTTGGGCTGCTCTATGATAATTATGACAATTAAATAATTGCCTAATCAAGTCATGATTACATACTATTTCCATCAATTTGAATTTTTTTGTCATATGAGGGCAGTGTTGGTACTCAATGCAGGTGAAGAAGTTAAGAGCTGACCTGGAAGTAGCTCGCAGTGACCTAAAGGTGATGACAGACATAATGACTCAAATGGATCCTGGATGCATTCAAAAAGCTGATACAGAATTCCTGCAGGTGAGAGAACATAAGCCTTTCTTGGGTTATTGTGCGCACACACACACAAACATTTGCTGATTCTATTTTTATATCAAAGAATGTAGATGAAACTTCATTAAGCCTCTCTGTTTTTCCTGCCCTCGTCAGTAGCAGTTGTACTCCAAGTGTAGGGCGACACAGAGCCAGGTAGTGCGCCTCATCCCCAAAGTAACTGACGAGAAGCTGATGGAGGAGCTGCTGGTGTCCAATGATGACATGAATGCAGTCTTTGCCCAGTATCACAGGTTAGGGGCTTTTTGAAGAGCTGACCTTATTGGTCTGCGGTTATGAGGCTATAGGTGGGATTTCGAGGGACACTGCATGGATATATTTTATTTTCAATTACAATGATATCCATTGAGAAAAAAATAGGAATGGATTCTGTTACATACCAATAAAGATGTTAAAAGTTTAATGGCTCTAACTTTTTAAAAATGATATTATTATGACTCATTGAAAATATGTTATCATACCTTATAAATGCTAATGATTGATTGATGAAACCTGTGCTGCCTGGTAATAGTCCAGTTTTTGTGTTTCTCAGTTTTGAGATACTTCACAAACAGAGCAATGGACAACTGGTAAGGAAATTTTATTTAATATTTGTATTCCTTTTTGTTCACTATTCAGGATTGTTTTGTTATACATATTGCTAATACTCATTTTAAATTAGAGTCCGACCAATGGCAGCCTTATTGACCTCAGCCCTGGCACTAACTTGCACAACCAATCAAAGCAAACAACATCGTTGCATAGGCCCATAAGTCCAATGGTCACCTCCCTATCCAATCAGATGGCCACCCTAAGTAAGTGTCAATAATTAGCTTTAAGCCCAGATATTGCTTTTGAAGCCCTTGTTTTAAACCGCCATTTATTTTACATGACATTTGCAAATTAATTTTATGATGATGATCTGCAGGCACAAATGCAGAAGACTGCAGTCAAAAGCAAAGATACTCTTTGAGGGGACACCATAAAGGGTAGGGCTGTGTATTACTTTGGAGGAAACGTATGAAAATTATGAGAAAAAAAACATTGTTTACCTTCTCAATCAAATCACAGAGAGAGCAGGACAATTATGAGAAATAATGTGATTAGACAAAACATGTAATAATAATTAAATTTCTGTGTGTGTGCGTGTGCGTGTGTGTGTGTGTGTCTCAGGGACAGTCTGGAGAACGCAGCACTTGTGGGACTGACTGCAGCACCTACTAATTTACAGTGTGCTGGAGGGGTAAATGGCTCTGAATTATTTATTGCTAAAGAAAAAATATTGTGTACAAAATAGACCTTTCATACTTAAAAGCTTATTTGTCATGTGAATCTAGTACTTTTGTGTGGACTGTTAGCATATTTAGATTGCCTGAATGCAAGTAACATCAGTCAACCCTGTTTGTTCCAAGAATGCAGAATTAATTAGTGTAGTTGACTCTTTGTCGCTGCCTAATAGCATTTATGTATGTCAGTCATTGAACAACCTGTCTGTCTGTGTGAAGGATGACAATCCAGACTCCACCCTCCTTGGCGCTTCACCTCAGTTTTATTGGATGGTGGAAAAGGGAATGGTGGGTGTAAATGGACAGCAAGGCAGTTCTACTGGCTGAGCTTACCTGTCTGCACAGGGCTATTATTTATGTGTATCTTTTTAGCAGTGTGAATGAGTGAATGTGTTGTTATTACTGAATGAATGTGTATGTGTGCTGGGTGGCAGGTGGCAGTTCTTTCTTATTCATCTGCATTTGCCCAGCTCATAACATGACAATGGTGGCTTAATTTTTCACAAAGAATGAGTCTTAACGGTTTGCCCTCATTCCTCAGATTCCTGTCAGTCACAGTGGAGTGATGGATGATATCAAGCAATGGCTTAATGAAGATGATGTGAGTTTCAGTTACATATAATTACCTCATACACTCAAATTTCTTGGAGAGATAATAGTATAATTTACAAACAGATTTAATGTAAAAATAACCCTCAACAGCCTGCCTAAACATACGCTGCTTTACACACCCAGATGTTAGTTTATGCCCCTCTTATTCATACTTTGTCTCATCCAAAAAATTGGACAAGTGGTTCTTAAAGTGACATTTCAGACATGATGTATTCATTATTTGTACCTGTAAAATCCTAAAACATGAAAAGAATTCCACTAAAATATATAAAATATGGAATTTAACAAAATGTGGTCTTTTAAACCACAGTAATAACTGCAGAAACATTAGTAATCACAAAAACGTAATACTTGTTTTGTTTGGGGGGGGGGGGGTAACTCCCCCACACTTTTAAAATTTCAGTATTTATAAATGAGTGGGCTGAGAAAGATGAGTGGGCTGTCAGTGGGTCTTTTTAACACTGTGCCACAGATCACACTTGATCTCATTTTTACAGAGGTCTAGATACCTCCATTAGTTGTTCATTATTCTAGTTTATGTCATATTTAATGAGAGGAAAAAACATACATTAATGATTTTGTAAGGAATTGATGACAATATTTGAACATATTATTTTTAGAATAGAGCATTATTAGCAGTGGCTGGTACAAAGTTGGGGAAGCTTTGAACAAAACAAAATTAATACAGAATACTTCTGTTTTATCTTTAGTGCTTAAGGATAATGCTTGCAAACAGGAATTGAAGGAGCCACTATTTTTTGACATTTTTTTTATTTTTTAATAGATTTTTTAGATTTTGGTAAACACAACAGTTTTTTGGTGTATTTAAGTGTGTGCATTTTAACAACAGAAACCTAATTCTTGTTTCTTGTACAGGATGATGACCTGTCAGATTCTGAGGGTGTAACTAGTGAAGGTAATCAAGCTCTTTCTCCTGTGCATTCAGTCACTTTTTTAAGTTATCAAAATTAGAAGTGTTAATTGCCAGAATTATTAGACTTATAGAGTGATTACAAAGAATATGTAATTAAACAAACTAAAGCTAGTAAGCACTATCTTATTTTGCTTAACAGGAACAACAGTCTAAACAAAAAACTCGTGATCAGTAGATGTGTTGGAAAATGGCAACTTTCTTGCTTGCTTTGTCTCCTGCAGAATTCGACCGATTTTTGGCAGAGAGAGCAAAAGCAGGCGAGCGTCTTCCCTCCGTGAGAACATCATCACATGACCACAGGCCATCACACCCATAGTCTGTTACAGGAACTTGGTCATCTTCAGCTGACATCCCAAGCAAAAACCATCTGTGATATACATATTGTTTGGTTTGTATTCTTATGATTTGTATGCCCTATTTATGCTATGATTGTTGTTAAGGGGCCAAATTCATTAAACCTACCACCAGATTTAATGTCACGTTAACAGCAACAACCTTTGCTGTGCATTGCCGCCACATTTTACTGTTTGCATGATGTACTGTATTAGCGTATTTTGTCCTCATTTGCCTATGACGTTAACAATTCATAATAGAACACTGCCTAAAAAATACCACTTGAACCTGTCCGACATTAAACGTTCCAGTAAAATCCGATGTGGATTTGATAATCTTTACTCTAACAATGTTTGGTCATGCATGCAAGTCATCGACAATATTCTGCACATGCACCAACTTGGCTAATTGTAAATTTATTTTAAAGGATTTTTTGGTATGTATGGAGTGAGCATGATGGGAAACTTTCCAACTTACATGAGCAGGATCTCTGAATGCCATGACCTTTTGCCATAAGAAATGATGCAACGTGACCATATTTTGGTTTTCAATAAAAGAGTGTGCGAGTGTGTGTGTGGGGGGATGTATACATAACCACTTTTTAATGTATTTATTAGATTTACAGGACTGAAAACTAATAGTCAGATGGTTGCCAGTTCAAGCCCAACCTTTGACAAGTTGCTACTGTTCAGCCCCTGAGCAAGGCCCTTAAATGCTCACTTGCTCAAGTTGTACTCATCCATGATTGTAAGTTGCTTTGTATAAAAGCATCAGCTAAATGTCATAGACAAATAGATGGGGTGGATCTTTAATATGTATATAGACTAATTTATAACAATATTCCCACCTAACAGTTAAAGTGTGAAAAAAATCAAAGTATGACATTAATGAAAGTGAGATTTTTATTTCTGCCCCCCTTTTCTAATGACCTTTTAATTATGGCTTTATGTGACTGTTATAATCTAGCTCAAATTGGAGTAAAGGTAATTAAAGGTAATGCATATTATGAATTTTAAATCTTCTGTTGATCTTGACTTTATGGTTCTGGTACTGATGCTGTGATATGCTCTAGTTTACTAGACTGTTATAAATCGTTTGCAGCAGGCATGTTTAAGAAACAGTGATACCTGGAACTCATTTGCTTCTTGTAGTGTAAAGTGCATTACTTAGACAGGTATAATATTTAAAATCTTAGCTATTCAATTAGCTATATGATAGGGATTCACAATGAAGGACATAAAAATAGAAGTCATGTTTTCAGTTGCATTTGATAGTGTTGCTTTAAAGCATTGAGGCTTGCTAAGGATGCCCCATGCATGTTCAGCTCATCTAATCTATCATATCAACCTGGAGGCTAGGTTTTTTTTTTATCATCTGTGGTATAGAAGCTAAGAAGGTCCAAACAGGTTGCCAGCAATTTTTTTCCCAGTGCCCACTTTTAATACTTTTGCACAAATAAGCTATTCTGTTATAAATAAAGACAGTGGCAAGTGGTTACATTCATTATTTTATGCTCTGGATGCATGTGATGTTCTAAAATATCACAATAACATATTACAGTAAATGAATAAAATGTCCAACAATATTTATTTTACTGTGCTGATTTGCATAATTTCCCCCCACTCCCATTTACACCTGTCCTCACTAGCAGTGACTGACACAAGTAGCGCTGTGGACTTTATATGCACTTCCTTTGCTGGTTAAGACTATGATTTATTTTGAGCGCATTCAAAATGATGCTTAGGTGTAACATCGTTTCTGGACATTAATATCCTCCAGGGGGCAGTAACATCACATTTGCAAATTAAATATTTGTTTTTGTTTGTGCTGCAATTTTAGAAACGACGTGGTGAGTTTTGAGAGTTTTGCATTAATTTTAATCTGTCAGTAAAGATACTTAAATTAAAGCAGTAATTGAGGAATTCTGATCAGCTATACTTGTTAAACCTCACTGGGCTTTAGTTATGTCTCTTAAGGTTATTACACCGTGTGATCCAGTTCACTTATCAAAAAGGTCTAAATAGCAAAAACATGCCAAATATGTTATGAATGTTGTGGTAGACTGTTCACTTACTGAAGAAGAGACTATCTAGCATCTATTTTAGCCTATATGCTCATAATAAGCTAAATTAATTTAAAAAATACAATCTTTAGAACAACAGATCTGGGTACAAAATAATCTAAATTTACAAAGGGGTAAAGTCATTAGCCATCTATCTGCCATGACTCTGACTTAATAAGCAATTCGATGCACACAACCTAAATACAGCCTAAATAAATTACAAATAAAAAGTAAAACATCTTATAATTGCTTGAACGCTAGCCTACCTGTCTACATAGGAACCCAATATTTTGTCCCCTGTTGTTACATTCAAAACTGACCCCCACAATGGGAAGAGTACTTGCAGCCGAAAGGGGATTTCGCTAGTCGCCAAAGGCATACTTTTAAGTAATTCCCGGTTACACATACATTTATGTAGTTATTATTCTAAGGTTATTTTGCCAGTTCAACGTGTAAAGACTATTTTAGGAATAGAATCATTTTGTTTATGTAATTGTTATTACTGCTACCTACATAGCGTAACTAACTAGCTGGTTAGCTAGCTAGCAAACAACACGCAACAATTTGATGAGGGCAAGCACAATCGTTCTAGCTAACTAGCTAGGTAGCTAACCTAGCTAGGTTGTTTGGGATTGAACGCTCTCCCCACACATACATATATAGCTATATGTATATTTGACCTGTTCGTATGAAAGTTAAGTGGTAGCTAGCTAACTAACGTTAGTTGAATTATGTCAACGACGTCTTTGGATAAAGAACTGCAAGAGCGGTTAAGAGAGGCAAGTGCCATCGGAGACATTGATGAAGTACGGACTTTAGTCGAGAGCGGAGTTAACATCAACTCTCAAAATGAAATCAATGGCTGGTATGTCTAGAAAGGTCTATCAGTTGTGTACTGAAATAATTTTGTTCTTTGATCAAATGTTTTCCCAAATAAGTTAATAGCTACACCGTAAGCCTAGACCTTCTTATCCGTAATGGCTAGCTAATTCTCCTCAGCTACCCCCTAAAAATAGCAAAATGTATATCGTTATCTAGCTAGCTCGTAGCTGTAATTCAGAGTATGCGTTTTGGTGGTACGCGTAGTAGAATATAGTGCAATAGCTTTTGGTTTTCAAATTAAATCGCTTGACAGCTCCTACCTGGATTTGTATATAAAACATTGCACGAGTCCCTTCTCACTGCTGATTATTTGGGATCATGAATTTCATGAACTTTGTGATGTTATGGTTGTTGGAAATGTGTCTGCTTCCTGTTGCTGTTCCTCTTAGAGATTTAAGACCATGAAAATCTGATCTGTCACGTGGTGTGTTTAAGTTAACACCAAATCCTTAAGGTAGTCGTCAATACCTTTAATTTTTATTTGTTTGTTTATTTTCACCAGGACTTGCTTGCATTGGGCATGCAAGAGAAACCACAAACATGTAGTGGCATATCTTCTGAATTCTGGGGCTGACAAAGAAATTCTTACTGCAAAAGATGAGTTAGCTGTTCAGTTGACCTCCAAACCTGAGATTAGAAGACTACTTGGTGGTATGTCTAAAGATGAAAAAGCTTCCTTGTATTTAATTTTCTGTATTCTTTGTTAATTACAAAAAGTTAAAGAAACCAGGAATCGCGACGTTTTTTGTCAATTTTCTGTCTAATAGTCATAGCTTATTAATGTTTGAATCTCTCTACAGTGGAGGAGGAGAATATGCCTGAGGTAAAGGAACCAGACCTGCCAATCATTCCGAACTATTTATCCAACCCACCCTTCTTGTATGGCAAGATGGATGCGGATGACCTAAGTCTAGTGCGACACATCTCCCAGAATGGCACTAGCAACCATTTAGAAGCAGTGGACTCTGAGCCAGCAACCTTGTCCCCCACACAAGAACAGCAGCAGCCCCCCCAGCAACAGCCCCAAAGCCTGTCCTACATGTCTGTGGTAGAGCAGAATGGCATTGTGCCAAGCCCAGTAGTTAATGGGCCCCTGTCCATGGAGATGTCCCCAGAGGCCCACCATGGCAACCACGGTGAATATTCCCACAATCACGCCATTGCCCCAAATGGGCCTGTGTGCCCCCCCCTGTCCTCATCAGGCTCAGGCACGAACCAGACGTCTGTTTCTAACCCCACGGTTACCCGGCAGCAGTCTTTCCCTCAGCAGCTGAACTGCTCACAGCCTGCCTTCCAGCCCTTTTTTTTCACCAGCACCTTTCCAGTCAACGTGCAGGGTATGTGAAATGGGTGTCTGTTTGGAACCCAAAAGATTGACTTGTGCAAAGTCCAAACCATAATGCTGTAATTATTGTAGAAAGTATACACTTTTGCTGCTCTTATATAAATTTGCTGAATTAATAACTTAATAAATGTTGAGTTTTTTCCCCCCTCTCTGTTTCTCTTTGGAAACGCATAATGTATTTCCTTCTCTTTCTCTCTCACTCACTCTCTGCCTTAGAGCTGGTTCTGAAGGTCCGAATCCAGAACCCACATGCTAGAGAAAATGATTTCATCGAAGTGGAGCTGGATCGGCAGGAACTGACATATCGGGCACTGCTGCGTGTTTGCTGCCGTGAGCTGGACATAAGTGCCGAACATGTGGAAAAGATACGCAAACTTCCCAACACCATGCTAAGAAAGGTGGGTTGCATTTTTTTCCCTTTATATCTGTTTGTTGTCCAATTTTCATACTTGCCAATGTATGAATATGAGCCCATACGTACAGCATTTGAATGTATTGAAAGCAATATAGCCATCTTTACATTTTATATATTTTTTTCTATTCAGAGCTCTTAGTCTTTATATGGTAATTGTTGTATTTATGTTAATTTACTCACAATGGCCTCAGTAGTTAGTTATATATATTAACTGTGACTCCTCGGTATAGTTGACTTGAGTTGCAGACAGGTGAGTTGAATGCTGAAGGTTTGATAAAGCAGACAAGTAAAAACCCCAAGGGAAAAGTTCCTCTGGGCTGTCAAGCCCAGTGTCCGGATCATTAGGCTGGATAATTTTGTGGTAGGGTCAAAGTTTACTAACTTTGTCATACTTTTTGCCTCTAATGAACAGGTCCTATTCGCATTAAAGGTTATGCATAGCCATATACTGGTGTGCAGAGTAACCATACCCAAGCTCCTACTGAATAATAAAAGTCCAGAATGATGCAAACAGCTAATTTTTCCTAATCCTGTGCTTGTGTTGACATACCAGGACAAAGATGTGGCACGGCTACAGGACTTCCAAGAGCTTGAGGTGGTGCTGGAGAAGGCAGAGAGTTTGTCTCTGTTTTCTGGAGGCCCAGGAGCACTGGCAGATAGGCCCTGCTACAATATGAAGGCCTCTAGGCTGACCTATTAGCTCTCTGCTCCACACCCAGCACAAGATGGATTGACTTGCTCCAAATTTGGGACTCTGGCCCAAAAATACCCCATTTATAGATAGTTTTAGTTCTTGAAGTCAGATGCCATTCTTCCATTTTTGTTTCTCAGTATGTATACCATGTTAGGCATATGGTTCTTGCCCTAAAGCTGTGGAGTTTGCCGATGTATGGCCTTAGCAGCCATTCAGTGAAATGTTTGCAGTCCTCATCCCACACCAAAGTCATACTAGTTAGCTTGGTTGTGTCTCTGATGCAGCTAAACAATTATTTCATGGGTCATGAGTTCATCATGCTGTAGTACCCATGGGTACTATTTGAATATTCAAATTCTTCATGTGTGCCACTGGGTTGTAGAAAGCGTTCAAATGTTATCACCCCATGCTTTTGAGCTATGCGAATTTTTGAGGTCTGCCTCACTGCTGTATGTGCTTATCGAACCACTGTGTGGTTTTGAAAACGGCTCAGAGGAAAGGGAACGTGCCCTATACCAGCACTTCCGATTGGCAATTCTGGTCAACCCCTTCATCAGCATGTTTATCCACTGTTCTCCCACTAGAGGCTAATTTACTTTGTGCATTGGCTGTGCATATGGCAAATGGGTTTGGATGATAAAAATCATTTTTAAAAGTGTGTAGTTGGCATGTGTCAGTAACATTGGGGAAGACCCTGTTTGATTGAAATCTACCAGAATGGAGCAATTTGAAATAAAAGATCAAAAGTATGTCAGAAAATTCCTTGTGCACTTTAGAAAATGCCACTGCTATCACATTACTTGTAACACATGGGCCTTTACCCGTTTGTTGAATTCCTCAATGCTGTTTAATAATCAATGCCTTTGCTGCTTCTTTAGTCACTGCAAGCCAAGAATTAGAAGAGCTGGACAAAACTCTTGGCTGAAACGCATATCCTCATGATGTTCTTTTGTAATGTCCCTTGTTCATTTTGAGCTGAATAATGTAGCAAGTTATTTCATTTTTAAAGGGGTGAAAGATAAGTTCAAACAGGATTAATTAATGTGAGCTTCCACAAACACTAACTCTCCCTATATTCTTGAAAGTTTAATTTCATAATCAGAATACGAGGGACAGAATTACTATGTTGAATATGGTTATCTGGATGTATTTTGAAAATGTTTTTATATTAAGGAAGCAGGATTCATACTGTTGTCTGGACTTCTTTCAGCATTGGCATTCAAGACACTTCTCAAAGGTCTGTAATGCTCTCCTTGGTTTACACATAACATTTGCAATAGTTCTTTATTTTATCTAAATAAAATTTCTATAAGCCAGAAAAACTAAACAAAATATACATAGTGCACATACAGATTAGGGGAAGTGTTTAATTTATATGAGAATTTCACAAATGTGTTTTGCTTCTGTGTATGGAGCAATTGTGTAGATTCTAAATGTACAAATTAGGCTTTGTGTTCATAACTGCATATAGGGAGATGGATTAAATATTAAATTGTTTACCATACATTTGATTGTTAAGTTTTATTAAACACTAATCTGAAAGAGTCACATTTTACCTGGGGCAATGGGGTTGGTAACAAATACTCTCCTAATGTACTACTTGGTTCACAGTTAGATTTAGTTTATACCCCCAACATACTGGTTTATTGTGTTATATCTTTTTTATATTTTTATTCTATAAATTTTTCTTAGCTGGACTCATTCTGTGGGAAGGGAAACTACTGAAAGGAAAATGCAGAGTATACTATAGTTAGAATGAAACCAAGCACACACTCAATACTTTCTTCTTGCTTTTTCCTCTTTCTATCTTTGCTATTCCCTTTTATAAAGACAGGAAGACATTGCAAGCTGTGGGTGCATGGTAAAAGTCATTGACCATGCATTTATATTCTGTGCTGTTTTGAAATGTATTGATGTAACTGGCTGCTTTTGCGTTTGATTTTTTCACGTTGCTTGGTTGAGGAAGCTGAACAGTGAAAACTGCTATGTTGAAATGGATCAAAAGCTTCTGACTGTAAGAATTATTTGTTTAAAACTCTTAACAGTGTACTCTAGAGGATGAATACAGTTTGACTTAACCTATGCATCCAGAGTCTGATATTGTGTATGTTTTGTGTACTTTCATATACTCTTTTTTTTTTTTCTGCGGGTATTTACTCATGCAAAAATATGTACTCTAAAAGTATACTATACTATAAAAGTATAGTAAATCTTAGAGTATTATCTACATTTTACCCTAAATTCAGTGCGATAGAGATGCAAGTACACTGGGCAACAAAATTTGAACCTTTCTATCCATCCAAAAATGAAATTGATGAACATTTATAGTACTTTTCACATTGAATCCAAATCTGCTTTTAGAATTTTTCTATCATGTATGGTGTAAATATTCCACACACACACACACACAAACACACACACATACATATACACACATATATATATATATACACACACATATATATATATATATATATATATATATATATATATATATATATATATATATATATATATATATATATATATATATATACACACAGAAAATGTGTACAAATTGTACTAATAAAATGTACAATGTTTGGGATTTGCCAATATTTGTCCTCAGAAACATCCCTCTGCAGTGTCAAGCAGTAGTCTGCCAAGATAGAGGGGGCCCACATTACTTGGTACAGCTTTTCCATAATGACAAGAGAACCAAAAAAAATGTGTGTGTATATATCAACGGCATTTAGCTGACGCTTTTATCCAAAGCGACTTAGAATTATGACTGAGTACAACTTGAGCAATTGAGGGTTAAGGGCCTTGCTCAGGGACCCAACAGTGGCAACTTGGCAGTCTCAAGTACCTTAACCACTGAGGTGGGTGGGTGTGATCGAGTGTTTTCAGAATGTCTCTCTTTTTCAATGATAGGCAGAATTAAATCCATTATATTATTATAACTACCAGGTGGTAGAGTTAAGTCCCAAGTCTGGTACCAGCCAAGGTGAATGAAGGAACGACTGGGGCACTGCAAGTTGGTAAGATCAAAATTAATAATTCGTTTACTTTCAGCAGGCATTAAGGCAACACGTTAAGTGGCCTTATACTTGAGAAAAAAAAAACATTTAAAACTTTAAGGGTTCTCCAACAGTTTTGACCAAATTTAAACAAAGTCTTACAGACAAACATGGGGTTCAGTTTATCGCAGATAGATCACAAAGGAATAGCAGTCTTAGCACCTTAACCTCTTGACTAATCACCTAAAGTGATTTAACTACAATTTATAAACAACTGTTCATTGTGCAAAATCTTTCTGGTCCTCTACTTCTCATTCAACAAGAAATAGGCAGACATTTAAGTGAGGAAGCTGACTTTGCCTTAAACTCTCAGGCACCTCTCGATGCAGAGGTCAGAGATCCTTTACAGGTTAGTGAACAAAGAGGATACATTAAAGCAACTGTTGCAAATTACTATGTGAATAAATGAGAAAACAGCACTAAAACACTGTTAAGGTGCTTTGGTATGTTACTCTTGATTCATTATTTTCAACAGACACTCATCAATAGCAGGTGATTTGTCAAATCTCAAACAGCAATCCTTTATCTTTTGAGAGTATGCACATATAAATAAACTTCATCACCATAAGATCCTGGCCAGGCTGGAAGGACTGAGTTGAATTCAAGAGTACAAGATTTACAATTTGGTCTAGGGCACCTGAAAACAGGTGTTACCAATTAGCATGGGATTGAACCTGACAACAGCATTTAAATGCTATTATTCTGCTCTGGTATGTAATTGTTTCAGCACTGTTGATTCCTTATTTTCAGTAGAGCCTGATCAATCGAGCCAAAAGCATTCAGACCCATCTCAAACAGTAAGACTGTCTTTAACCTTCTAGAGTATACAAATTTGACTAAAGCTTGTCTTAGAATATACGACGAAGGTGGGACTCGAACCCACATGTGCACAGCACAATGGATTAGCAGTCCATCGCCTTAAGTTCTCAGACACTTCGTCCTATCTTACTATTTCCAACTGCAAATTAAAAGATGAAAACATTCAGTATGCAAACCAGTATATTGATCTTGAAGGAATCGATAGCCACCGACTCAAACTCTCTTCCAAGATTGTCGTTGTAACAGCACTTTGTATACAAAGACATGTACAATGTGCAAACTCTGTTTATTCGTTAGCTTTACAGCCCATTTAAGAAGAGGGCCAACTAATGATCCTTTTACTTTCAGCATCCGTTCAGACAAGTTGATTGGTGTCATCGTGATTTAAAACAGCCTTCAGAAGGATACAAACTCAACAAGCCCAGTCATTCTGAGAATATGTAAACAAAGCTTTGGGGACAAAGATGGGTTTCAAAGACACAGGTCCCGAACACAATGGACTATCCATACTTCACTTTAACATATCTCTGATCACATCAACTGTTTGGGGATAGAAGTTCAGTTCAAGGACAAACTCATGTTCAAAATAAAAATTCTCATGCAGAGGTTAGAGGTTTACCTACCCATCTCCTTAACATCCAGGTCAGGGTTGAAGGACTGAGTTGAATTCAAGAGTAGAAGATTTACAATTTGGTCTAGGGCACCTGAAAACAGCAGTTAAATGCTATTACACTGCACTGGTATGTCATTGTTTCAGCACTGTTGATTCCTTATTTTCAGTAGACCCTGATCATTCCAGCCAAAAGCATTCAGACCCATCTCAAACAATAAGACTATGTCTTTAACCATCTAGAGTACACACATCTGACTAGAGCTTGTCTTAGCATCAACGACAAAGGTGGGATTCCAACCCACGCAGGCACAGCAGATTAGCAGTCCATCGCCTTAACCTCTCTGCCACCTCGTCACATCTTACTTTTTCTAACTGCAAATTAAAAGATGAAAACATATTCAGTATGCCTTATAACGGCACTTTGTATACAAAGACTTGTACATTGTGCAAACTCTGTTTATTCGTTAGCTTTACAGCCCATTTAAGAAGGGGGCCAACTAATGATCCTTTTACTTTCAGCATCCGTTCAGACAAGTTGATTGGTGTCATCGAGATTTAAAACAGCCTTCAGAAGGATACAAACTCAACAAGCCCAGTCATTCTGAGAATATGTAAACAAAGCTTTGGGGACAAAGATGGGTTTCAAAGACACAGGTCCCGAACACAATGGACTATCCATACTTCACTTTGACATATCTGTAACCACATCAACTGTTTGGGGATATAAGTTCAGTTCAAGGACAAACTCATGTTCAACATAGAAATTCTCATGCAGAGGTTAGAGGATCACCTACCCATCACCTTAACATCCTGTTCCGGGTTGAAGGACTGAGTTGAATTCAAGAGTAGAAGATTTACAATTTAGTCTAGGGCACCTGAAAACAGGTTTTGCCAATTAGCATGGGATTGAACCTTAAAACAGCAGTGGAATGCTATTATTCTGCTCTGGTATGTCATTGTTTCAGTATTGCTGATTTCTTATTTTCAGTAGACCCTGATCAATTGAGCATATTGAGCTTGAAGAAATCGCTAGCCACCGAACCAAACTCTCTTCCACGATTGTCGTTGTAACAGCACTTTGTATACAAAGACATGTACATTGTGTAAACTCTGTTTATTCGTTAGCTTTACAGCCCATTTAAGAAGGGGGCCAACTAATGATCCTTTTACTTTCAGGATCCGTTCAGGCAAGTTGATTGGTGTCATCGAGATTTAAAACATCCTTCAGAAGGATACAAACTCAACAAGCCCAGTCATTCTGAGAATATGTAAACAAAGCCTTGTGGACAAAGATGGGTTTCAAACACACAAGTCCAGAACACAATGGACTATCCATACATCACTTTGACATACCTGTGACCACATCAACTGTTTGGGTATATAAGTTCAGTTCAAGGACAAACTCATGTTCAACATAGAAATTCTCATGCAGAGGTTAGAGGATTACCTACCCATCACCTTAACATCCTGGTCAGGGTTGAAGGACTGAGTTGAATTCAAGAGTAGAAGATTTACAATTTAGTCTAGGGCACCTGAAAACAGGTTTTGCCAATTAGCATGGGACTGAACCTTAAAACAGCAGTGGAATGCTATTATTCTGCTCTGGTATGTCATTGTTTCAGTATTGTTGATTTCTTATTTTCAGTAGACCCTGATCAATTGAGCATATTGAGCTTGAAGAAATCGCTAGCCACCGAACCAAACTCTCTTCCACGATTGTCGTTGTAACAGCACTTTGTATACAAAAACATGTTCTTTGTGCAAACTCTGTTTATTCGTTAGCTTTACAGTCCATTTAAGAAGGGGGCCAACTAATGATCCTTTTACTTTCAGCATCCGTTCAGACAAGTTGATTGGTGTCATCGAGATTTAAAACAGCCTTAAGAAGGATACAAACTCAACAAGCCCAGTCATTCTGAGAATATGTAAACAAAGCCTTGTGGACAAAGATGGGTTTCAAACACACAGGTCCAGAACACAATGGACTATCCATACTTCACTTTGACATATCTGTGATCACATCAACTGTTTGGGGATATAAGTTCAGTTCAAGGACAAACTCATGTTCAAAATAGAAATTCTCATGCAGAGGTTAGAGGATTACCTACCCATCACCTTAACATCCTGGTCAGGGTTGAAGGACTGAGTTGAATTCAAGAGTAGAAGATTAACAATTTGGTCTAGGGCTCCTGAAAACAGCAGTTAAATGCTATTACACTGCACTGGTATGTCATTGTTTCAGCACTGTTGATTCCTTATTTTCAGTAGACCCTGATCATTCCAGCCAAAAGCATTCAGACCCATCTCAAACAATAAGACTATGTCTTTAACCATCTAGAGTACACACATCTGACTAGAGCTTGTTTTAGCATCAACGACGAAGGTGAGATTCAAACCCACGCGTGCACAGCACAATGGATTAGCAGTCCATCGCCTTAACCTCTCGGCCACCTCGTCACATCTTACTTTTTTTAACTGCAAATTAAAAGATGAAAACATATTCAGTATGCCTTGTAACAGCACTTTGTATACAAAGACATGTACATTGTGCAAACTCTGTTTATTCATTAGCTTTACAGCCCATTTAAGAAGGGGGCCAACTAATGATCCTTTTACTTTCACCATCCGTTCAGACAAGTTGATTGGTGTCATCGAGATTTAAAACAGCCTTCAGAAGGATACAAACTCAACAATCCCAGTCATTCTGAGAATATGTAAACAAAGCTTTGGGGACAAAGATGGGTTTCAAAGACACACAGGTCCCAAACACAATGGACTGTCCATACTTCACTTTAACATATCTCTGACCACATGAACTGTTTGGGGATAGAAGTTCAGTTCAAGGACAAACTCATGTTCACAATAGAAATTCTCATGCAGATGTTAGAGGTTTACCTACCCATCTCCTTAACATCCAGGTCAGGGTTGAAGGACTGAGTTGAATTCAAGAGTAGAAGATTAACAATTTGGTCTAGGGCTCCTGAAAACAGCAGTTAAATGCTATTACACTGCACTGGTATGTCATTGTTTCAGCACTGTTGTTTCCTTATTTTCAGTAGACCCTGATCATTCCAGCCAAAAGCATTCAGACCCATCTCAAACAATAAGACTATGCCTTTAACCATCTAGAGTACACACATCTGACTAGAGCTTGTTTTAGCATCAACGACGAAGGTGGGATTCCAACCCACACGTGCACAACACAATGGACTAGCAGTCCATCGCCTTAACCTCTCGGCCACCTCGTCACATCTTACTTTTTCTAACTGCAAATTAAAAGATGAAAACAAATTCAGTATGCCTTGTAACAGCACTTTGTATACAAAGACATGTACATTGTGCAAACTCTGTTTATTCGTTAGCTTTACAGCCCATTTACGAAGGGGGCCAACTAATGAGCCTTTTACTTTCAGCATCCGTTCAGCCAAGTTGATTGGTGTCATCGAGATTTAAAACAGCCTTCAGAAGGATACAAACTCAACAAGCCCAGTCATTCTGAGAATATGTAAACAAAGCCTTGTGGACAAAGATGGGTTTCAAACACACAGGTCCAGAACACAATGGACTATCCATACTTCACTTTAACATATCTCTGACCACATCAACGGTTTGGGGATAGAAGTTCAGTTCAAGGACAAACTCATGTTCACAATAGAAATTCTCATGCAGATGTTAGAGGTTTACCTACCCATCTCCTTAACATCCAGGTCAGGGTTGAAGGACTGAGTTGAATTCAAGAGTAGAAGATTAACAATTTGGTCTAGGGCTCCTGAAAACAGCAGTTAAATGCTATTACACTGCACTGGTATGTCATTGTTTCAGCACTGTTGATTCCTTATTTTCAGTAGACCCTCATCATTCCAGCCAAAAGCATTCAGACCCATCTCAAACAATAAGACTATGCCTTTAACCATCTAGAGTACACACATCTGACTAGAGCTTGTTTTAGGATCAACGACGAAGGTGGGATTCGAACCCACGCGTGCACAGCACAATGGATTAGCAGTCCATCGCCTTAACCTCTCGGCCACCTCGTCACATCTTACTTTTTCTAACTGCAAATTAAAAGATGAAAACAAATTCAGTATGCCTTGTAACAGCACTTTGCATACAAAGACATGTACATTGTGCAAACTCTGTTTATTCGTTAGCTTTACAGCCCATTTACGAAGGGGGCCAACTAATGATCCTTTTACTTTCAGCATCCGTTCAGCCAAGTTGATTGGTGTCATCGAGATTTAAAACAGCCTTCAGAAGGATACAAACTCAACAAGCCCAGTCATTCTGAGAATATGTAAACAAAGCCTTGTGGACAAAGATGGGTTTCAAACACACAGGTCCAGAACACAATGGACTATCCATACTTCACTTTGACATATCTGTGACCACATCAACTGTTTGGGGATAGAAGTTCAGTTCAAGGACAAACTCATGTTCACAATAGAAATTCTCATGCAGATGTTAGAGGTTTACCTACCAATCTCCCTAACATCCAGGTCAGGGTTGAAGGACTGAGTTGAATTCAAGAGTAGAAGATTTACAATTTAGTCTAGGGCACCTGAAAACAGGTTTTGCCAATTAGCATGGGAATGAACCTTAAAACAGCAGTGGAATGCTATTATTCTGCTCTGGTATGTCATTGTTTCAGCCCTGTTGATTCCTTATTTTCAGTAGACCCTGATCAATTTAGCATATTGAGCTTGAAGAAATCGCTAGCCACCGACTCAAACTCTCTTCCACGATTGTCGTTGTAACAGCACTTTGTATACAAAGACATGTACAATGTGCAAACTCTGTTTATTCGTTAGCTTTACAGCCCATTTAAGAAGGCGGCCAACTAATGATCCTTTTACTTTCACCATCCGTTCAGACAAGTTGATTGGTGTCATCGAGATTTAAAACAGCCTTCAGAAGGATACAAACTCAACAATCCCAGTCATTCTGAGAATATGTAAACAAAGCTTTGGGGACAAAGATGGGTTTCAAAGACACACAGGTCCCGAACACAATGGACTATCCATACTTCACTTTAACATATCTCTGACCACATCAACGGTTTGGGGATAGAAGTTCAGTTCAAGGACAAACTCATGTTCATAATAGAAATTCTCATGCAGATGTTAGAGGTTTACCTACCCATGTCCTTAACATCCAGGTCAGGGTTGAAGGACTGAGTTGAATTCAAGAGTAGAAGATTAACAATTTGGTCTAGGGCTCCTGAAAACAGCAGTTAAATGCTATTACACTGCACTGGTATGTCATTGTTTCAGCACTGTTGATTCCTTATTTTCAGTAGACCCTGATCATTCCAGCCAAAAGCATTCAGACCCATCTCAAACAATAAGACTATGCCTTTAACCATCTAGAGTATACACATCTGACTAGAGCTTGTTTTAGCATCAACCACGAAGGTGGAACTCAAACCCACGCATGCACAGCACAATGGATTAGCAGGCCATCTCCTTAACCTCTCGGCCACCTCGTCACACCTTACTTTTTCTAACTGCAAATTAAAAGATGAAAACAAATTCAGTATGCCTTGTAACAGCACTTTGTATACAAAGACATGTACATTGTGCAAACTCTGTTTATTCGTTAGCTTTACAGCCCATTTACGAAGGGGGCCAACTAATGAGCCTTTTACTTTCAGCATCCGTTCAGCCAAGTTGATTGGTGTCATCGAGATTTAAAAAAGCCTTCAGAAGGATACAAACTCAACAAGCCCAGTCATTCTGAGAATATGTAAACAAAGCCTTGTGGACAAAGATGGGTTTCAAACACACAGGTCCAGAACACAATGGACTATCAATACTTCACTTTGACATATCTGTGACCACATCAACTGTTTGGGGATATAAGTTCAGTTCAAGGACAAACTCGTTTTCAACATAGAAATTCTCATGCAGAGGTTAGAGGATTACCTACCCATCACCTTAACATCCTGGTCAGGGTTGAAGGACTGAGTTGAATTCAAGAGTAGAAGATTTACAATTTAGTCTAGGGCACCTGAAAACAGGTTTTGCCAATTAGCATGGGATTGAACCTTAAAACAGCAGTGGAATGCTATTATTCTGCTCTGGTATGTCATTGTTTCAGCATTGTTGGTTTCTTATTTTCAGTAGACCCTGATCAATTGAGTATATTGAGCTTGAAGAAATCGCTAGCCACCGACTCAAACTCTCCTCCACGATTGTCCTTGTAACAGCACTTTGTATACAAAGACATGTACATTGTGCAAACTCTATTTATTCGTTAGCTTTACAGCCCATTTAAGAAGGGGGCCAACTAATGATCCTTTTACTTTCAGTATCCGTTCAGACAAGTTGATAGGTGTCATCGAGATTTAAAACAGCCTTCAGAAGCATAAAAACTCAACAAGCCCAGTCATTCTGAGAATATGTAAACAAAGCTTTGGGGACAAAGATGGGTTTCAAAGACACACAGGTCCCGAACACAATGGACTATCCATACTTCACTTTAACATATCTCTGACCACATCAACGGTTTGGGGATAGAAGTTCAGTTCAAGGACAAACTCATGTTCACAATAGAAATTCTCATGCAGATGTTAGAGGTTTACCTACCAATCTCCCTAACATCCAGGTCAGGGTTGAAGGACTGAGTTGAATTCAAGAGTAGAAGATTAACAATTTGGTCTATGGCTCCTGAAAACAGCAGTTAAATGCTATTACACTGCACTGGTATGTCATTGTTTCAGCACTGTTGTTTCCTTATTTTCAGTAGACCCTGATCATTCCAGCCAAAAGCATTCAGACCCATCTCAAACAATAAGACTATGCCTTTAACCATCTAGAGTACACACATCTGACTAGAGCTTGTTTTAGCATCAACGACGAAGGTGGGATTCCAACCCACGCGTGCACAGCACAATGGATTAGCAGTCCATCGCCTTAACCTCTCGGCCACCTCGTCACATCTTACTTTTTCTAACTGCAAATTAAAAGATGAAAACAAATTCAGTATGCCTTGTAACAGCACTTTGTATACAAAGACATGTACATTGTGCAAACTCTGTTTATTCGTTAGCTTTACAGCCCATTTACGAAGGGGGCCAACTAATGAGCCTTTTACTTTCAGCATCCGTTCAGCCAAGTTGATTGGTGTCATCGAGATTTAAAACAGCCTTCAGAAGGATACAAACTCAACAAGCCCAGTCATTCTGAGAATATGTAAACAAAGCCTTGTGGACAAAGATGGGTTTCAAACACACAGGTCCAGAACACAATGGACTATCAATACTTCACTTTGACATATCTGTGACCACATCAACTGTTTGGGGATATAAGCTCAGTTCAAGGACAAACTCGTTTTCAACATAGAAATTCTCATGCAGAGGTTAGAGGATTACCTACCCATCACCTTAACATCCTGGTCAGGGTTGAAGGACTGAGTTGAATTCAAGAGTAGAAGATTTACAATTTAGTCTAGGGCACCTGAAAACAGGTTTTGCCAATTAGCATGGGATTGAACCTTAAAACAGCAGTGGAATGCTATTATTCTGCTCTGGTATGTCATTGTTTCAGCCCTGTTGATTCCTTATTTTCAGTAGACCCTGATCAATTTAGCATATTGAGCTTGAAGAAATCGCTAGCCACCGACTCAAACTCTCTTCCACGATTGTCGTTGTAACAGCACTTTGTATACAAAGACATGTACATTGTGCAAACTCTGTTTATTCGTTAGCTTTACAGCCCATTTACAAAGGGGGCCAACTAATGAGCCTTTTACTTTCAGCATCCGTTCAGCCAAGTTGATTGGTGTCATCGAGATTTAAAACAGCCTTCAGAAGGATACAAACTCAACAAGCCCAGTCATTCTGAGAATATGTAAACAAAGCCTTGTGGACAAAGATGGGTTTCAAACACACAGGTCCAGAACACAATGGACTATCAATACTTCACTTTGACATATCTGTGACCACATCAACTGTTTGGGGATATAAGCTCAGTTCAAGGACAAACTCGTTTTCAACATAGAAATTCTCATGCAGAGGTTAGAGGATTACCTACCCATCACCTTAACATCCTGGTCAGGGTTGAAGGACTGAGTTGAATTCAAGAGTAGAAGATTTACAATTTAGTCTAGGGCACCTGAAAACAGGTTTTGCCAATTAGCATGGGATTGAACCTTAAAACAGCAGTGGAATGCTATTATTCTGCTCTGGTATGTCATTGTTTCAGCATTGTTGGTTTCTTATTTTCAGTAGACCCTGATCAATTGAGTATATTGAGCTTGAAGAAATCGCTAGCCACCGACTCAAACTCTCCTCCACGATTGTCCTTGTAACAGCACTTTGTATACAAAGACATGTACATTGTGCAAACTCTGTTTATTCGTTAGCTTTACAGCCCATTTACGAAGGGGGCCAACTAATGAGCCTTTTACTTTCAGCATCCGTTCAGCCAAGTTGATTGGTGTCATCGAGATTTAAAACAGCCTTCAGAAGGATACAAACTCAACAAGCCCAGTCATTCTGAGAATATGTAAACAAAGCCTTGTGGACAAAGATGGGTTTCAAACACACAGGTCCAGAACACAATGGACTATCAATACTTCACTTTGACATGTCTGTGACCACATCAACTGTTTGGGGATATAAGTTCAGTTCAAGGACAAACTCGTTTTCAACATAGAAATTCTCATGCAGAGGTTAGAGGATTACTTAACCATCACCTTAATATCCTGGTCAGGGTTGAATTCAAGAGTAGAAGAATTACAATTTAGTCTAGGGCACCTGAAAACAGGTTTTGCCAATTAGCATGGGAATGAACCTTAAAACAGCAGTGGAATGCTATTATTCTGCTCTGGTATGTCATTGTTTCAGCCCTGTTGATTCCTTATTTTCAGTAGACCCTGATCAATTTAGCATATTGAGCTTGAAGAAATCGCTAGCCACCGACTCAAACTCTCTTCCACGATTGTCGTTGTAACAGCACTTTGTATACAAAGACATGTACAATGTGCAAACTCTGTTTATTCGTTAGCTTTACAGCCCATTTAAGAAGGGGGCCAACTAATGATCCTTTTACTTTCACCATCCGTTCAGACAAGTTGATTGGTGTCATCGAGATTTAAAACAGCCTTCAGAAGGATACAAACTCAACAATCCCAGTCATTCGGAGAATATGTAAACAAAGCTTTGGGGACAAAGATGGGTTTCAAAGACACACAGGTCCCGAACACAATGGACTATCCATACTTCACTTTAACATATCTCTGACCACATCAACGGTTTGGGGATAGAAGTTCAGTGCAAGGACAAACTCATGTTCACAATAGAAATTCTCATGCAGATGTTAGAGGTTTACCTACCCATCTCCTTAACATCCAGGTCAGGGTTGAAGGACTGAGTTGAATTCAAGAGTAGAAGATTAACAATTTGGTCTAGGGCTCCTGAAAACAGCAGTTAAATGCTATTACACTGCACTGGTATGTCATTGTTTCAGCACTGTTGATTCCTTATTTTCAGTAGACCCTGATCATTCCAGCCAAAAGCATTCAGACCCATCTCAAACAATAAGACTATGCCTTTAACCATCTAGAGTACACACATCTGACTAGAGCTTGTTTTAGGATCAACGACGAAGGTGGGATTCGAACCCACGCGTGCACAGCACAATGGATTAGCAGTCCATCGCCTTAACCTCTCGGCCACCTCGTCACATCTTACTTTTTCTAACTGCAAATTAAAAGATGAAAACAAATTCAGTATGCCTTGTAACAGCACTTTGTATACAAAGACATGTACATTGTGCAAACTCTGTTTATTCGTTAGCTTTACAGCCCATTTACGAAGGGGGCCAACTAATGAGCCTTTTACTTTCAGCATCCGTTCAGCCAAGTTGATTGGTGTCATCGAGATTTAAAACAGCCTTCAGAAGGATACAAACTCAACAAGCCCAGTCATTCTGAGAATATGTAAACAAAGCCTTGTGGACAAAGATGGGTTTCAAACACACAGGTCCAGAACACAATGGACTATCCATACTTCACTTTGACATATCTGTGACCACATCAACTGTTTGGGGATATAAGTTCAGTTCAAGGACAAACTCATTTTCAACATAGAAATTCTCATGCAGAGGTTAGAGGATTACTTAACCATCACGTTAATATCCTGGTCAGGGTTGAAGGACTGAGTTGAATTCAAGAGTAGAAGATTTACAATTTAGTCTAGGGCACCTGAAAACAGGTTTTGCCAATTAGCATGGGAATGAACCTTAAAACAGCAGTGGAATGCTATTATTCTGCTCTGGTATGTCATTTTTTCAGCCCTGTTGATTCCTTATTTTCAGTAGACCCTGATCAATTTAGCATATTGAGCTTGAAGAAATCGCTAGCCACCGACTCAAACTCTCTTCCACGATTGTCGTTGTAACAGCACTTTGTATACAAAGACATGTACAATGTGCAAACTCTGTTTATTCGTTAGCTTTACAGCCCATTTAAGAAGGGGGCCAACTAATGATCCTTTTACTTTCACCATCCGTTCAGACAAGTTGATTGGTGTCATCGAGATTTAAAACAGCCTTCAGAAGGATACAAACTCAACAATCCCAGTCATTCTGAGAATATGTAAACAAAGCTTTGGGGACAAAGATGGGTTTCAAAGACACACAGGTCCCGAACACAATGGACTATCCATACTTCACTTTAACATATCTCTGACCACATCAACGGTTTGGGGATAGAAGTTCAGTTCAAGGACAAACTCATGTTCACAATAGAAATTGTCATGCAGATGTTAGAGGTTTACCTACCAATCTCCCTAACATCCAGGTCAGGGTTGAAGGACTGAGTTGAATTCAAGAGTAGAAGATTAACAATTTGGTCTATGGCTCCTGAAAACAGCAGTTAAATGCTATTACACTGCACTGGTATGTCATTGTTTCAGCACTGTTGTTTCCTTATTTTCAGTAGACCCTGATCATTCCAGCCAAAAGCATTCAGACCCATCTCAAACAATAAGACTATGCCTTTAACCATCTAGAGTACACACATCTGACTAGAGCTTGTTTTAGCATCAACGACGAAGGTGGGATTCCAACCCACGCGTGCACAGCACAATGGATTAGCAGTCCATCGCCTTAACCTCTCGGCCACCTCGTCACATCTTACTTTTTCTAACTGCAAATTAAAAGATGAAAACAAATTCAGTATGCCTTGTAACAGCACTTTGTATACAAAGACATGTACATTGTGCAAACTCTGTTTATTCGTTAGCTTTACAGCCCATTTACGAAGGGGGCCAACTAATGAGCCTTTTACTTTCAGCATCCGTTCAGCCAAGTTGATTGGTGTCATCGAGATTTAAAACAGCCTTCAGAAGGATACAAACTCAACAAGCCCAGTCATTCTGAGAATATGTAAACAAAGCCTTGTGGACAAAGATGGGTTTCAAACACACAGGTCCAGAACACAATGGACTATCAATACTTCACTTTGACATATCTGTGACCACATCAACTGTTTGCGGATATAAGTTCAGTTCAAGGACAAACTCGTTTTCAACATAGAAATTCTCATGCAGAGGTTAGAGGATTACCTACCCATCACCTTAACATCCTGGTCAGGGTTGAAGGACTGAGTTGAATTCAAGAGTAGAAGATTTACAATTTAGTCTAGGGCACCTGAAAACAGGTTTTGCCAATTAGCATGGGATTGAACCTTAAAACAGCAGTGGAATGCTATTATTCTGCTCTGGTATGTCATTGTTTCAGCATTGTTGGTTTCTTATTTTCAGTAGACCCTGATCAATTGAGTATATTGAGCTTGAAGAAATCGCTAGCCACCGACTCAAACTCTCCTCCACGATTGTCCTTGTAACAGCACTTTGTATACAAAGACATGTACATTGTGCAAACTCTATTTATTCGTTAGCTTTACAGCCCATTTAAGAAGGGGGCCAACTAATGATCCTTTTACTTTCAGTATCCGTTCAGACAAGTTGATAGGTGTCATCGAGATTTAAAACAGCCTTCAGAAGCATAAAAACTCAACAAGCCCAGTCATTCTGAGAATATGTAAACAAAGCCTTGTGGACAAAGATGGGTTTCAAACACACAGGTCCAGAACACAATGGACTATCCATACTTCACTTTAACATATCTGTGACCACATCAACTGTTTGGGGATAGAAGTTCAGTTCAAGGACAAACTCATGTTCACAATAGAAATTCTCATGCAGATGTTAGAGGTTTACCTACCCATCTCCTTAACATCCAGGTCAGGGTTGAAGGACTGAGTTGAATTCAAGAGTAGAAGATTTACAATTTGGTCTAGGGCACCTGAAAACAGCAGTTAAATGCTATTACACTGCACTGGTATGTCATTGTTTCAGCACTGTTGTTTCCTTATTTTCAGTAGACCCTGATCATTCCAGCCAAAAGCATTCAGACCCATCTCAAACAATAAGACTATGCCTTTAACCATCTAGAGTACACACATCTGACTAGAGCTTGTTTTAGCATCAACGACGAAGGTGGGATTCAAACCCACGTGTGCACAGCACAATGGATTAGCAGTCCATCGCCTTAACCTCTCAGCCACCTCGTCACATCTTACTTTTTCTAACTGCAAATTAAAAGATGAAAACAAATTCAGTATGCCTTGTAACAGCACTTTGTATACAAAGACATGTACATTGTGCAAACTCTGTTTATTCGTTAGCTTTACAGCCCATTTACAAAGGGGGCCAACTAATGAGCCTTTTACTTTCAGCATCCGTTCAGCCAAGTTGATTGGTGTCATCGAGATTTAAAACAGCCTTCAGAAGGATACAAACTCAACAAGCCCAGTCATTCTGAGAATATGTAAACAAAGCCTTGTGGACAAAGATGGGTTTCAAACACACAGGTCCAGAACACAATGGACTATCAATACTTCACTTTGACATATCTGTGACCACATCAACTGTTTGGGGATATAAGTTCAGTTCAAGGACAAACTCGTTTTCAACATAGAAATTCTCATGCAGAGGTTAGAGGATTACCTACCCATCACCTTAACATCCTGGTCAGGGTTGAAGGACTGAGTTGAATTCAAGAGTAGAAGATTTACAATTTAGTCTAGGGCACCTGAAAACAGGTTTTGCCAATTAGCATGGGATTGAACCTTAAAACAGCAGTGGAATGCTATTATTCTGCTCTGGTATGTCATTGTTTCAGCATTGTTGGTTTCTTATTTTCAGTAGACCCTGATCAATTGAGTATATTGAGCTTGAAGAAATCGCTAGCCACCGACTCAAACTCTCCTCCACGATTGTCCTTGTAACAGCACTTTGTATACAAAGACATGTACATTGTGCAAACTCTATTTATTCGTTAGCTTTACAGCCCATTTAAGAAGGGGGCCAACTAATGATCCTTTTACTTTCAGTATCCGTTCAGACAAGTTGATAGGTGTCATCGAGATTTAAAACAGCCTTCAGAAGCATAAAAACTCAACAAGCCCAGTCATTCTGAGAATATGTAAACAAAGCCTTGTGGACAAAGATGGGTTTCAAAGACACACAGGTCCCGAACACAATGGACTATCCATACTTCACTTTAACATATCTGTGACCACATCAACTGTTTGGGGATAGAAGTTCAGTTCAAGGACAAACTCATGTTCACAATAGAAATTCTCATGCAGATGTTAGAGGTTTACCTACCCATCTCCTTAACATCCAGGTCAGGGTTGAAGGACTGAGTTGAATTCAAGAGTAGAAGATTTACAATTTGGTCTAGGGCACCTGAAAACAGCAGTTAAATGCTATTACACTGCACTGGTATGTCATTGTTTCAGCACTGTTGATTCCTTATTTTCAGTAGACCCTGATCATTCCAGCCAAAAGCATTCAGACCCATCTCAAACAATAAGACTATGCCTTTAACCATCTAGAGTACACACATCTGACTAGAGCTTGTTTTAGCATCAACGACGAAGGTGGGATTCAAACCCACGCGTGCACAGCACAATGGATTAGCAGTCCATCGCCTTAACCTCTCGGCCACCTCGTCACATCTTACTTTTTCTAACTGCAAATTAAAAGATGAAAACAAATTCAGTATGCCTTGTAACAGCACTTTGTATACAAAGACATGTACATTGTGCAAACTCTGTTTATTCGTTAGCTTTACAGCCCATTTACAAAGGGGGCCAACTAATGAGCCTTTTACTTTCAGCATCCGTTCAGCCAAGTTGATTGGTGTCATCGAGATTTAAAACAGCCTTCAGAAGGATACAAACTCAACAAGCCCAGTCATTCTGAGAATATGTAAACAAAGCCTTGTGGACAAAGATGGGTTTCAAACACACAGGTCCAGAACACAATGGACTATCAATATTTCACTTTGACATATCTGTGACCACATCAACTGTTTGGGGATATAAGTTCAGTTCAAGGACAAACTTGTTTTCAACATAGAAATTCTCATGCAGAGGTTAGAGGATTACCTACCCATCACCTTAACATCCTGGTCAGGGTTGAAGGACTGAGTTGAATTCAAGAGTAGAAGATTTACAATTTAGTCTAGGGCACCTGAAAACAGGTTTTGCCAATTAGCATGGGATTGAACCTTAAAACAGCAGTGGAATGCTATTATTCTGCTCTGGTATGTCATTGTTTCAGTATTGTTGATTTCTTCTTTTCAGTAGACCCTGATCAATTGAGCATATTGAGCTTGAAGAAATCGCTAGCCACCGACTCAAACTCTCTTCCACGATTGTCGTTGTAACAGCACTTTGTATACAAAGACATGTACAATGTGCAAACTCTGTTTATTCGTTAGCTTTACAGCCCATTTAAGAAGGGGGCCAGCTAATGATCCTTTTACTTTCACCATCCGTTCAGACAAGTTGATTGGTGTCATCGAGATTAAAAACAGCCTTCAGAAGGATACAAACTCAACAATCCCAGTCATTCTGAGAATATGTAAACAAAGCTTTGGGGACAAAGATGGGTTTCAAAGACAAACAGGTCCCGAACACAATGGACTATCCATACTTCACTTTAACATATCTCTGACCACATCAACGGTTTGGGGATAGAAGTTCAGTGCAAGGACAAACTCATGTTCACAATAGAAATTCTCATGCAGATGTTAGAGGTTTACCTACCCATCTCCTTAACATCCAGGTCAGGGTTGAAGGACTGAGTTGAATTCAAGAGTAGAAGATTAACAATTTGGTCTAGGGCTCCTGAAAACAGCAGTTAAATGCTATTACACTGCACTGGTATGTCATTGTTTCAGCACTGTTGATTCCTTATTTTCAGTAGACCCTGATCATTCCAGCCAAAAGCATTCAGACCCATCTCAAACAATAAGACTATGCCTTTAACCATCTAGAGTACACACATCTGACTAGAGCTTGTTTTAGGATCAACGACGAAGGTGGGATTCCAACCCACGCGTGCACAGCACAATGGATTAGCAGTCCATCGCCTTAACCTCTCGGCCACCTCGTCACATCTTACTTTTTCTAACTGCAAATTAAAAGATGAAAACAAATTCAGTATGCCTTGTAACAGCACTTTGCATACAAAGACATGTACATTGTGCAAACTCTGTTTATTCGTTAGCTTTACAGCCCATTTACGAAGGGGGCCAACTAATGAGCCTTTTACTTTCAGCAGCCGTTCAGCCAAGTTGATTGGTGTCATCGAGATTTAAAACAGCCTTCAGAAGGATACAAACTCAACAAGCCCAGTCATTCTGAGAATATGTAAACAAAGCCTTGTGGACAAAGATGGGTTTCAAACACACAGGTCCAGAACACAATGGACTATCCATACTTCACTTTGACATATCTGTGACCACATCAACTGTTTGGGGATATAAGTTCAGTTCAAGGACAAACTCATGTTCAACATAGAAATTCTCATGCAGAGGTTAGAGGATTACCTAACCATCACCTTAATATCCTGGTCAGGGTTGAAGGACTGAGTTGAATTCAAGAGTAGAAGATTTACAATTTAGTCTAGGGCACCTGAAAACAGGTTTTGCCAATTAGCATGGGATTGAACCTTAAAACAGCAGTGGAATGCTATTATTCTGCTCTGGTATGTCATTGTTTCAGCCCTGTTGATTCCTTATTTTCAGTAGACCCTGATCAATTTAGCATATTGAGCTTGAAGAAATCGCTAGCCACTGACTCAAACTCTCTTCCACGATTGTCGTTATAACAGCACTTTGTATACAAAGACATGTACAATGTGCAAACTCTGTTTATTCGTTAGCTTTACAGCCCATTTAAGAAGGGGGCCAACTAATGATCCTTTTACTTTCACCATCCGTTCAGACAAGTTGATTGGTGTCATCGAGATTTAAAACAGCCTTCAGAAGGATACAAACTCAACAATCCCAGTCATTCTGAGAATATGTAAACAAAGCTTTGGGGACAAAGATGGGTTTCAAAGACACACAGGTCCCGAACACAATGGACTATCCATACTTCACTTTAACATATCTCTGACCACATCAACGGTTTGGGGATAGAAGTTCAGTTCAAGGACAAACTCATGTTCACAATAGAAATTCTCATGCAGATGTTAGAGGTTTACCTACCCATCTCCTTAACATCCAGGTCAGGGTTGAAGGACTGAGTTGAATTCAAGAGTAGAAGATTAACAATTTGGTCTAGGGCTCCTGAAAACAGCAGTTAAATGCTATTACACTGCACTGGTATGTCATTGTTTCAGCACTGTTGATTCCTTATTTTCAGTAGACCCTGATCATTCCAGCCAAAAGCATTCAGACCCATCTCAAACAATAAGACTATGCCTTTAACCATCTAGAGTACACACATCTGACTAGAGCTTGTTTTAGGATCAACGACGAAGGTGGGATTCCAACCCACGCGTGCACAGCACAATGGATTAGCAGTCCATCGCCTTAACCTCTCGGCCACCTCGTCACATCTTACTTTTTCTAACTGCAAATTAAAAGATGAAAACAAATTCAGTATGCCTTGTAACAGCACTTTGCATACAAAGACATGTACATTGTGCAAACTCTGTTTATTCGTTAGCTTTACAGCCCATTTACGAAGGGGGCCAACTAATGAGCCTTTTACTTTCAGCAGCCGTTCAGCCAAGTTGATTGGTGTCATCGAGATTTAAAACAGCCTTCAGAAGGATACAAACTCAACAAGCCCAGTCATTCTGAGAATATGTAAACAAAGCCTTGTGGACAAAGATGGGTTTCAAACACACAGGTCCAGAACACAATGGACTATCCATACTTCACTTTGACATATCTGTGACCACATCAACTGTTTGGGGATATAAGTTCAGTTCAAGGACAAACTCATGTTCAACATAGAAATTCTCATGCAGAGGTTAGAGGATTACCTAACCATCACCTTAATATCCTGGTCAGGGTTGAAGGACTGAGTTGAATTCAAGAGTAGAAGATTTACAATTTAGTCTAGGGCACCTGAAAACAGGTTTTGCCAATTAGCATGGGATTGAACCTTAAAACAGCAGTGGAATGCTATTATTCTGCTCTGGTATGTCATTGTTTCAGCCCTGTTGATTCCTTATTTTCAGTAGACCCTGATCAATTTAGCATATTGAGCTTGAAGAAATCGCTAGCCACTGACTCAAACTCTCTTCCACGATTGTCGTTATAACAGCACTTTGTATACAAAGACATGTACAATGTGCAAACTCTGTTTATTCGTTAGCTTTACAGCCCATTTAAGAAGGGGGCCAACTAATGATCCTTTTACTTTCACCATCCGTTCAGACAAGTTGATTGGTGTCATCGAGATTTAAAACAGCCTTCAGAAGGATACAAACTCAACAATCCCAGTCATTCTGAGAATATGTAAACAAAGCTTTGGGGACAAAGATGGGTTTCAAAGACACACAGGTCCCGAACACAATGGACTATCCATACTTCACTTTAACATATCTCTGACCACATCAACGGTTTGGGGATAGAAGTTCAGTTCAAGGACAAACTCATGTTCACAATAGAAATTCTCATGCAGATGTTAGAGGTTTACCTACCCATCTCCTTAACATCCAGGTCAGGGTTGAAGGACTGAGTTGAATTCAAGAGTAGAAGATTAACAATTTGGTCTAGGGCTCCTGAAAACAGCAGTTAAATGCTATTACACTGCACTGGTATGTCATTGTTTCAGCACTGTTGATTCCTTATTTTCAGTAGACCCTGATCATTCCAGCCAAAAGCATTCAGACCCATCTCAAACAATAAGACTATGCCTTTAACCATCTAGAGTACACACATCTGACTAGAGCTTGTTTTAGGATCAACAACAAAGGTGGGATTCAAACCCACGCGTGCACAGCACAATGGATTAGCAGTCCATTGCCTTAACCTCTCGGCCACCTCGTCACATCTTACTTTTTCTAACTGCAAATTAAAAGATGAAAACAAATTCAGTATGCCTTGTAACAGCACTTTGTATACAAAGACATGTACATTGTGCAAACTCTGTTTATTCATTAGCTTTACAACCCATTTACGAAGGGGGCCAACTAATGAGCCTTTTACTTTCAGCATCCGTTCAGCCAAGTTGATTGGTGTCATCGAGATTTAAAACAGCCTTCAGAAGGATACAAACTCAACAAGCCCAGTCATTCTGAGAATATGTAAACAAAGCCTTGTGGACAAAGATGGGTTTCAAACACACAAGTCCAGAACACAATGGACTATCCATACTTCACTTTGACATATCTGTGACCACATCAACTGTTTGGGGATATAAGTTCAGTTCAAGGACAAACTCATTTTCAACATAGAAATTCTCATGCAGAGGTTAGAGGATTACTTAACCATCACCTTAATATCCTGGTCAGGGTTGAAGGACTGAGTTGAATTCAAGAGTAGAAGATTTACAATTTAGTCTAGGGCACCTGAAAACAGGTTTTGCCAATTAGCATGGGAATGAACCTTAAAACAGCAGTGGAATGCTATTATTCTGCTCTGGTATGTCATTGTTTCAGCCCTGTTGATTCCTTATTTTCAGTAGACCCTGATCAATTTAGCATATTGAGCTTGAAGAAATCGCTAGCCACCGACTCAAACTCTCTTCCACGATTGTCGTTGTAACAGCACTTTGTATACAAAGACATGTACAATGTGCAAACTCTGTTTATTCGTTAGCTTTACAGCCCATTTAAGAAGGGGGCCAACTAATGATCCTTTTACTTTCACCATCCGTTCAGACAAGTTGATTGGTGTCATCGAGATTTAAAACAGCCTTCAGAAGGATACAAACTCAACAATCCCAGTCATTCTGAGAATATGTAAACAAAGCTTTGGGGACAAAGATGGGTTTCAAAGACACACAGGTCCCGAACACAATGGACTATCCATACTTCACTTTAACATATCTCTGACCACATCAACGGTTTGGGGATAGGAGTTCAGTGCAAGGACAAACTCATGTTCACAATAGAAATTCTCATGCAGATGTTAGAGGTTTACCTACCCATCTCCTTAACATCCAGGTCAGGGTTGAAGGACTGAGTTGAATTCAAGAGTAGAAGATTAACAATTTGGTCTAGGGCTCCTGAAAACAGCAGTTAAATGCTATTACACTGCACTGGTATGTCATTGTTTCAGCACTGTTGATTCCTTATTTTCAGTAGACCCTGATCATTCCAGCCAAAAGCATTCAGACCCATCTCAAACAATAAGACTATGCCTTTAACCATCTAGAGTACACACATCTGACTAGAGCTTGTTTTAGGATCAACGACGAAGGTGGGATTCGAACCCACGCGTGCACAGCACAATGGATTAGCAGTCCATCGCCTTAACCTCTCGGCCACCTCGTCACATCTTACTTTTTCTAACTGCAAATTAAAAGATGAAAACAAATTCAGTATGCCTTGTAACAGCACTTTGCATACAAAGACATGTACATTGTGCAAACTCTGTTTATTCGTTAGCTTTACAGCCCATTTACGAAGGGGGCCAACTAATGAGCCTTTTACTTTCAGCAGCCGTTCAGCCAAGTTGATTGGTGTCATCGAGATTTAAAACAGCCTTCAGAAGGATACAAACTCAACAAGCCCAGTCATTCTGAGAATATGTAAACAAAGCCTTGTGGACAAAGATGGGTTTCAAACACACAGGTCCAGAACACAATGGACTATCCATACTTCACTTTGACATATCTGTGACCACATCAACTGTTTGGGGATATAAGTTCAGTTCAAGGACAAACTCATGTTCAACATAGAAATTCTCATGCAGAGGTTAGAGGATTACCTAACCATCACCTTAATATCCTGGTCAGGGTTGAAGGACTGAGTTGAATTCAAGAGTAGAAGTTTTACAATTTAGTCTAGGGCACCTGAAAACAGGTTTTGCCAATTAGCATGGGATTGAACCTTAAAACAGCAGTGGAATGCTATTATTCTGCTCTGGTATGTCATTGTTTCAGCCCTGTTGATTCCTTATTTTCAGTAGACCCTGATCAATTTAGCATATTGAGCTTGAAGAAATCGCTAGCCACTGACTCAAACTCTCTTCCACGATTGTCGTTGTAACAGCACTTTGTATACAAAGACATGTACAATGTGCAAACTCTGTTTATTCGTTAGCTTTACAGCCCATTTAAGAAGGGGGCCAACTAATGATCCTTTTACTTTCACCATCCGTTCAGACAAGTTGATTGGTGTCATCGAGATTTAAAACAGCCTTCAGAAGGATACAAACTCAACAATCCCAGTCATTCTGAGAATATGTAAACAAAGCTTTGGGGACAAAGATGGGTTTCAAAGACACACAGGTCCCGAACACAATGGACTATCCATACTTCACTTTAACATATCTCTGACCACATCAACGGTTTGGGGATAGAAGTTCAGTTCAAGGACAAACTCATGTTCACAATAGAAATTCTCATGCAGATGTTAGAGGTTTACCTACCCATCTCCTTAACATCCAGGTCAGGGTTGAAGGACTGAGTTGAATTCAAGAGTAGAAGATTAACAATTTGGTCTAGGGCTCCTGAAAACAGCAGTTAAATGCTATTACACTGCACTGGTATGTCATTGTTTCAGCACTTTTGATTCCTTATTTTCAGTAGACCCTGATCATTCCAGCCAAAAGCATTCAGACCCATCTCAAACAATAAGACTATGCCTTTAACCATCTAGAGTACACACATCTGACTAGAGCTTGTTTTAGGATCAACGACGAAGGTGGGATTCGAACCCACAGCACAATGGATTAGCAGTCCATCGCCTTAACCTCTCGGCCACCTCGTCACATCTTACTTTTTCTAACTGCAAATTAAAAGATGAAAACAAATTCAGTATGCCTTGTAACAGCACTTTGTATACAAAGACATGTACATTGTGCAAACTCTGTTTATTCGTTAGCTTTACAGCCCATTTACGAAGGGGGCCAACTAATGAGCCTTTTACTTTCAGCATCCGTTCAGCCAAGTTGATTGGTGTCATCGAGATTTAAAACAGCCTTCAGAAGGATACAAACTCAACAAGCCCAGTCATTCTGAGAATATGTAAACAAAGCCTTGTGGACAAAGATGGGTTTCAAACACACAGGTCCAGAACACAACGGACTATCCATACTTCACTTTGACATATCTGTGACCACATCAACTGTTTGGGGATATAAGTTCAGTTCAAGGACAAACTCATTTTCAACATAGAAATTCTCATGCAGAGGTTAGAGGATTACTTAACCATCACGTTAATATCCTGGTCAGGGTTGAAGGACTGAGTTGAATTCAAGAGTAGAAGATTTACAATTTAGTCTAGGGCACCTGAAAACAGGTTTTGCCAATTAGCATGGGAATGAACCTTAAAACAGCAGTGGAATGCTATTATTCTGCTCTGGTATGTCATTTTTTCAGCCCTGTTGATTCCTTATTTTCAGTAGACCCTGATCAATTTAGCATATTGAGCTTGAAGAAATCGCTAGCCACCGACTCAAACTCTCTTCCACGATTGTCGTTGTAACAGCACTTTGTATACAAAGACATGTACAATGTGCAAACTCTGTTTATTCGTTAGCTTTACAGCCCATTTAAGAAGGGGGCCAACTAATGATCCTTTTACTTTCACCATCCGTTCAGACAAGTTGATTGGTGTCATCGAGATTTAAAACAGCCTTCAGAAGGATACAAACTCAACAATCCCAGTCATTCTGAGAATATGTAAACAAAGCTTTGGGGACAAAGATGGGTTTCAAAGACACACAGGTCCCGAACACAATGGACTATCCATACTTCACTTTAACATATCTCTGACCACATCAACGGTTTGGGGATAGAAGTTCAGTTCAAGGACAAACTCATGTTCACAATAGAAATTCTCATGCAGATGTTAGAGGTTTACCTACCCATCTCCTTAACATCCAGGTCAGGGTTGAAGGACTGAGTTGAATTCAAGAGTAGAAGATTAACAATTTGGTCTAGGGCTCCTGAAAACAGCAGTTAAATGCTATTACACTGCACTGGTATGTCATTGTTTCAGCACTGTTGATTCCTTATTTTCAGTAGACCCTGATCATTCCAGCCAAAAGCATTCAGACCCATCTCAAACAATAAGACTATGCCTTTAACCATCTAGAGTACACACATCTGACTAGAGCTTGTTTTAGGATCAACGACGAAGGTGGGATTCGAACCCACAGCACAATGGATTAGCAGTCCATCGCCTTAACCTCTCGGCCACCTCGTCACATCTTACTTTTTCTAACTGCAAATTAAAAGATGAAAACAAATTCAGTATGCCTTGTAACAGCACTTTGCATACAAAGACATGTACATTGTGCAAACTCTGTTTATTCGTTAGCTTTACAGCCCATTTACGAAGGGGGCCAACTAATGAGCCTTTTACTTTCAGCATCCGTTCAGCCAAGTTGATTGGTGTCATCGAGATTTAAAACAGCCTTCAGAAGGATACAAACTCAACAAGCCAAGTCATTCTGAGAATATGTAAACAAAGCCTTGTGGACAAAGATGGGTTTCAAACACACAGGTCCAGAACACAATGGACTATCCATACTTCACTTTGACATATCTGTGACCACATCAACTGTTTGGGGATATAAGTTCAGTTCAAGGACAAACTCATTTTCAACATAGAAATTCTCATGCAGAGGTTAGAGGATTACTTAACCATCACGTTAATATCCTGGTCAGGGTTGAAGGACTGAGTTGAATTCAAGAGTAGAAGATTTACAATTTAGTCTAGGGCACCTGAAAACAGGTTTTGCCAATTAGCATGGGAATGAACCTTAAAACAGCTGTGGAATGCTATTATTCTGCTCTGGTATGTCATTTTTTCAGCCCTGTTGATTCCTTATTTTCAGTAGACCCTGATCAATTTAGCATATTGAGCTTGAAGAAATCGCTAGCCACCGACTCAAACTCTCTTCCACGATTGTCGTTGTAACAGCACTTTGTATACAAAGACATGTACAATGTGCAAACTCTGTTTATTCGTTAGCTTTACAGCCCATTTAAGAAGGGGGCCAACTAATGATCCTTTTACTTTCACCATCCGTTCAGACAAGTTGATTGGTGTCATCGAGATTTAAAACAGCCTTCAGAAGGATACAAACTCAACAATCCCAGTCATTCTGAGAATATGTAAACAAAGCTTTGGGGACAAAGATGGGTTTCAAAGACACACAGGTCCCGAACACAATGGACTATCCATACTTCACTTTAACATATCTCTGACCACATCAACGGTTTGGGGATAGAAGTTCAGTTCAAGGACAAACTCATGTTCACAATAGAAATTCTCATGCAGATGTTAGAGGTTTACCTACCCATCTCCTTAACATCCAGGTCAGGGTTGAAGGACTGAGTTGAATTCAAGAGTAGAAGATTAACAATTTGGTCTAGGGCTCCTGAAAACAGCAGTTAAATGCTATTACACTGCACTGGTATGTCATTGTTTCAGTACTGTTGATTCCTTATTTTCAGTAGACCCTGATCATTCCAGCCAAAAGCATTCAGACCCATCTCAAACAATAAGACTATGCCTTTAACCATCTAGAGTACACACATCTGACTAGAGCTTGTTTTAGGATCAACGACGAAGGTGGGATTCGAACCCACGCATGCACAGCACAATGGATTAGCAGTCCATCGCCTTAACCTCTCGGCCACCTCGTCACATCTTACTTTTTCTAACTGCAAATTAAAAGATGAAAACAAATTCAGTATGCCTTGTAACAGCACTTTGCATACAAAGACATGTACATTGTGCAAACTCTGTTTATTCGTTAGCTTTACAGCCCATTTACGAAGGGGGCCAACTAATGATCCTTTTACTTTCAGCATCCGTTCAGCCAAGTTGATTGGTGTCATCGAGATTTAAAACAGCCTTCAGAAGGATACAAACTCAACAAGCCCAGTCATTCTGAGAATATGTAAACAAAGCCTTGTGGACAAAGATGGGTTTCAAACACACAGGTCCAGAACACAATGGACTATCCATACTTCACTTTGACATATCTGTGACCACATCAACTGTTTGGGGATATAAGTTCAGTTCAAGGACAAACTCATTTTCAACATAGAAATTCTCATGCAGAGGTTAGAGGATTACTTAACCATCACGTTAATATCCTGGTCAGGGTTGAAGGACTGAGTTGAATTCAAGAGTAGAAGATTTACAATTTAGTCTAGGGCACCTGAAAACAGGTTTTGCCAATTAGCATGGGAATGAACCTTAAAACAGCAGTGGAATGCTATTACTCTGCTCTGGTATGTCATTGTTTCAGCCCTGTTGATTCCTTATTTTCAGTAGACCCTGATCAATTTAGCATATTGAGCTTGAAGAAATCGCTAGCCACCGACTCAAACTCTCTTCCACGATTGTCGTTGTAACAGCACTTTGTATACAAAGACATGTACAATGTGCAAACTCTGTTTATTCGTTAGCTTTACAGCCCATTTAAGAAGGGGGCCAGCTAATGATCCTTTTACTTTCACCATCCGTTCAGACAAGTTGATTGGTGTCATCGAGATTAAAAACAGCCTTCAGAAGGATACAAACTCAACAATCCCAGTCATTCTGAGAATATGTAAACAAAGCTTTGGGGACAAAGATGGGTTTCAAAGACACACAGGTCCCGAACACAATGGACTATCCATACTTCACTTTAACATATCTCTGACCACATCAACGGTTTGGGGATAGAAGTTCAGTTCAAGGACAAACTCATGTTCACAATAGAAATTCTCATGCAGATGTTAGAGGTTTACCTACCCATCTCCTTAACATCCAGGTCAGGGTTGAAGGACTGAGTTGAATTCAAGAGTAGAAGATTAACAATTTGGTCTAGGGCTCCTGAAAACAGCAGTTAAATGCTATTACACTGCACTGGTATGTCATTGTTTCAGCACTGTTGATTCCTTATTTTCAGTAGACCCTGATCATTCCAGCCAAAAGCATTCAGACCCATCTCAAACAATAAGACTATGCCTTTAACCATCTAGAGTACACACATCTGACTAGAGCTTGTTTTAGGATCAACGACGAAGGTGGGATTCGAACCCACAGCACAATGGATTAGCAGTCCATCGCCTTAACCTCTCGGCCACCTCGTCACATCTTACTTTTTCTAACTGCAAATTAAAAGATGAAAACAAATTCAGTATGCCTTGTAACAGCACTTTGCATACAAAGACATGTACATTGTGCAAACTCTGTTTATTCGTTAGCTTTACAGCCCATTTACGAAGGGGGCCAACTAATGAGCCTTTTACTTTCAGCATCCGTTCAGCCAAGTTGATTGGTGTCATCGAGATTTAAAACAGCCTTCAGAAGGATACAAACTCAACAAGCCCAGTCATTCTGAGAATATGTAAACAAAGCCTTGTGGACAAAGATGGGTTTCAAACACACAGGTCCAGAACACAATGGACTATCCATACTTCACTTTGACATATCTGTGACCACATCAACTGTTTGGGGATATAAGTTCAGTTCAAGGACAAACTCATTTTCAACATAGAAATTCTCATGCAGAGGTTAGAGGATTACTTAACCATCACGTTAATATCCTGGTCAGGGTTGAAGGACTGAGTTGAATTCAAGAGTAGAAGATTTACAATTTAGTCTAGGGCACCTGAAAACAGGTTTTGCCAATTAGCATGGGAATGAACCTTAAAACAGCAGTGGAATGCTATTATTCTGCTCTGGTATGTCATTTTTTCAGCCCTGTTGATTCCTTATTTTCAGTAGACCCTGATCAATTTAGCATATTGAGCTTGAAGAAATCGCTAGCCACCGACTCAAACTCTCTTCCACGATTGTCGTTGTAACAGCACTTTGTATACAAAGACATGTACAATGTGCAAACTCTGTTTATTCGTTAGCTTTACAGCCCATTTAAGAAGGGGGCCAACTAATGATCCTTTTACTTTCACCATCCGTTCAGACAAGTTGATTGGTGTCATCGAGATTTAAAACAGCCTTCAGAAGGATACAAACTCAACAATCCCAGTCATTCTGAGAATATGTAAACAAAGCTTTGGGGACAAAGATGGGTTTCAAAGACACACAGGTCCCGAACACAATGGACTATCCATACTTCACTTTAACATATCTCTGACCACATCAACGGTTTGGGGATAGAAGTTCAGTTCAAGGACAAACTCATGTTCACAATAGAAATTCTCATGCAGATGTTAGAGGTTTACCTACCCATCTCCTTAACATCCAGGTCAGGGTTGAAGGACTGAGTTGAATTCAAGAGTAGAAGATTAACAATTTGGTCTAGGGCTCCTGAAAACAGCAGTTAAATGCTATTACACTGCACTGGTATGTCATTGTTTCAGTACTGTTGATTCCTTATTTTCAGTAGACCCTGATCATTCCAGCCAAAAGCATTCAGACCCATCTCAAACAATAAGACTATGCCTTTAACCATCTAGAGTACACACATCTGACTAGAGCTTGTTTTAGGATCAACGACGAAGGTGGGATTCGAACCCACGCGTGCACAGCACAATGGATTAGCAGTCCATCGCCTTAACCTCTCGGCCACCTCGTCACATCTTACTTTTTCTAACTGCAAATTAAAAGATGAAAACAAATTCAGTATGCCTTGTAACAGCACTTTGCATACAAAGACATGTACATTGTGCAAACTCTGTTTATTCGTTAGCTTTACAGCCCATTTACGAAGGGGGCCAACTAATGAGCCTTTTACTTTCAGCATCCGTTCAGCCAAGTTGATTGGTGTCATCGAGATTTAAAACAGCCTTCAGAAGGATACAAACTCAACAAGCCCAGTCATTCTGAGAATATGTAAACAAAGCCTTGTGGACAAAGATGGGTTTCAAACACACAGGTCCAGAACACAATGGACTATCCATACTTCACTTTGACATATCTGTGACCACATCAACTGTTTGGGGATATAAGTTCAGTTCAAGGACAAACTCATTTTCAACATAGAAATTCTCATGCAGAGGTTAGAGGATTACTTAACCATCACGTTAATATCCTGGTCAGGGTTGAAGGACTGAGTTGAATTCAAGAGTAGAAGATTTACAATTTAGTCTAGGGCACCTGAAAACAGGTTTTGCCAATTAGCATGGGAATGAACCTTAAAACAGCAGTGGAATGCTATTATTCTGCTCTGGTATGTCATTTTTTCAGCCCTGTTGATTCCTTATTTTCAGTAGACCCTGATCAATTTAGCATATTGAGCTTGAAGAAATCGCTAGCCACCGACTCAAACTCTCTTCCACGATTGTCGTTGTAACAGCACTTTGTATACAAAGACATGTACAATGTGCAAACTCTGTTTATTCGTTAGCTTTACAGCCCATTTAAGAAGGGGGCCAACTAATGATCCTTTTACTTTCACCATCCGTTCAGACAAGTTGATTGGTGTCATCGAGATTTAAAACAGCCTTCAGAAGGATACAAACTCAACAATCCCAGTCATTCTGAGAATATGTAAACAAAGCTTTGGGGACAAAGATGGGTTTCAAAGACACACAGGTCCCGAACACAATGGACTATCCATACTTCACTTTAACATATCTCTGACCACATCAACGGTTTGGGGATAGAAGTTCAGTTCAAGGACAAACTCATGTTCACAATAGAAATTCTCATGCAGATGTTAGAGGTTTACCTACCCATCTCCTTAACATCCAGGTCAGGGTTGAAGGACTGAGTTGAATTCAAGAGTAGAAGATTAACAATTTGGTCTAGGGCTCCTGAAAACAGCAGTTAAATGCTATTACACTGCACTGGTATGTCATTGTTTCAGTACTGTTGATTCCTTATTTTCAGTAGACCCTGATCATTCCAGCCAAAAGCATTCAGACCCATCTCAAACAATAAGACTATGCCTTTAACCATCTAGAGTACACACATCTGACTAGAGCTTGTTTTAGGATCAACGACGAAGGTGGGATTCGAACCCACGCATGCACAGCACAATGGATTAGCAGTCCATCGCCTTAACCTCTCGGCCACCTCGTCACATCTTACTTTTTCTAACTGCAAATTAAAAGATGAAAACAAATTCAGTATGCCTTGTAACAGCACTTTGCATACAAAGACATGTACATTGTGCAAACTCTGTTTATTCGTTAGCTTTACAGCCCATTTACGAAGGGGGCCAACTAATGATCCTTTTACTTTCAGCATCCGTTCAGCCAAGTTGATTGGTGTCATCGAGATTTAAAACAGCCTTCAGAAGGATACAAACTCAACAAGCCCAGTCATTCTGAGAATATGTAAACAAAGCCTTGTGGACAAAGATGGGTTTCAAACACACAGGTCCAGAACACAATGGACTATCCATACTTCACTTTGACATATCTGTGACCACATCAACTGTTTGGGGATATAAGTTCAGTTCAAGGACAAACTCATTTTCAACATAGAAATTCTCATGCAGAGGTTAGAGGATTACTTAACCATCACGTTAATATCCTGGTCAGGGTTGAAGGACTGAGTTGAATTCAAGAGTAGAAGATTTACAATTTAGTCTAGGGCACCTGAAAACAGGTTTTGCCAATTAGCATGGGAATGAACCTTAAAACAGCAGTGGAATGCTATTACTCTGCTCTGGTATGTCATTGTTTCAGCCCTGTTGATTCCTTATTTTCAGTAGACCCTGATCAATTTAGCATATTGAGCTTGAAGAAATCGCTAGCCACCGACTCAAACTCTCTTCCACGATTGTCGTTGTAACAGCACTTTGTATACAAAGACATGTACAATGTGCAAACTCTGTTTATTCGTTAGCTTTACAGCCCATTTAAGAAGGGGGCCAGCTAATGATCCTTTTACTTTCACCATCCGTTCAGACAAGTTGATTGGTGTCATCGAGATTAAAAACAGCCTTCAGAAGGATACAAACTCAACAATCCCAGTCATTCTGAGAATATGTAAACAAAGCTTTGGGGACAAAGATGGGTTTCAAAGACACACAGGTCCCGAACACAATGGACTATCCATACTTCACTTTAACATATCTCTGACCACATCAACGGTTTGGGGATAGAAGTTCAGTTCAAGGACAAACTCATGTTCACAATAGAAATTCTCATGCAGATGTTAGAGGTTTACCTACCAATCTCCCTAACATCCAGGTCAGGGTTGAAGGACTGAGTTGAATTCAAGAGTAGAAGATTAACAATTTGGTCTATGGCTCCTGAAAACAGCAGTTAAATGCTATTACACTGCACTGGTATGTCATTGTTTCAGCACTGTTGTTTCCTTATTTTCAGTAGACCCTGATCAATCCAGCCAAAAGCATTCAGACCCATCTCAAACAATAAGACTATGCCTTTAACCATCTAGAGTACACACATCTGACTAGAGCTTGTTTTAGCATCAACGACAAAGGTGGGATTCGAACCCACGCGTGCACAGCACAATGGATTAGCAGTCCATCGCCTTAACCTCTCCGCCACCCCGTCACAGCTTACTTTTTCTAACTGCAAATTAAAAGATGAAAACAAATTCAGTATGCCTTGTAACAGCACTTTGTATACAAAGACATGTACATTGTGCAAACTCTGTTTATTCGTTAGCTTTACAGCCCATTTACGAAGGGGGCCAACTAATGAGCCTTTTACTTTCAGCATCCGTTCAGCCAAGTTGATTGGTGTCATCGAGATTTAAAACAGCCTTCAGAAGGATACAAACTCAACAAGCCCAGTCATTCTGAGAATATGTAAACAAAGCCTTGTGGACAAAGATGGGTTTCAAACACACAGGTCCAGAACACAATGGACTATCAATACTTCACTTTGACATATCTGTGACCACATCAACTGTTTGGGGATATAAGTTCAGTTCAAGGACAAACTCGTTTTCAACATAGAAATTCTCATGCAGAGGTTAGAGGATTACCTACCCATCACCTTAACATCCTGGTCAGGGTTGAAGGACTGAGTTGAATTCAAGAGTAGAAGATTTACAATTTAGTCTAGGGCACCTGAAAACAGGTTTTGCCAATTAGCATGGGATTGAACCTTAAAACAGCAGTGGAATGCTATTATTCTACTCTGGTATGTCATTGTTTCAGTATTGTTGATTTCTTCTTTTCAGTAGACCCTGATCAATTTAGCATATTGAGCTTGAAGAAATCGCTAGCCACCGACTCAAACTCTCTTCCACGATTGTCGTTGTAACAGCACTTTGTATACAAAGACATGTACAATGTGCAAACTCTGTTTATTCGTTAGCTTTACAGCCCATTTAAGAAGGGGGCCAGCTAATGATCCTTTTACTTTCACCATCCGTTCAGACAAGTTGATTGGTGTCATCGAGATTAAAAACAGCCTTCAGAAGGATACAAACTCAACAATCCCAGTCATTCTGAGAATATGTAAACAAAGCTTTGGGGACAAAGATGGGTTTCAAAGACACACAGGTCCCGAACACAATGGACTATCCATACTTCACTTTAACATATCTCTGACCACATCAACGGTTTGGGGATAGAAGTTCAGTTCAAGGACAAACTCATGTTCACAATAGAAATTCTCATGCAGATGTTAGAGGTTTACCTACCAATCTCCCTAACATCCAGGTCAGGGTTGAAGGACTGAGTTGAATTCAAGAGTAGAAGATTAACAATTTGGTCTATGGCTCCTGAAAACAGCAGTTAAATGCTATTACACTGCACTGGTATGTCATTGTTTCAGCACTGTTGTTTCCTTATTTTCAGTAGACCCTGATCAATCCAGCCAAAAGCATTCAGACCCATCTCAAACAATAAGACTATGCCTTTAACCATCTAGAGTACACACATCTGACTAGAGCTTGTTTTAGCATCAACGACAAAGGTGGGATTCGAACCCACGCGTGCACAGCACAATGGATTAGCAGTCCATCGCCTTAACCTCTCGGCCACCCCGTCACAGCTTACTTTTTCTAACTGCAAATTAAAAGATGAAAACAAATTCAGTATGCCTTGTAACAGCACTTTGTATACAAAGACATGTACATTGTGCAAACTCTGTTTATTCGTTAGCTTTACAGCCCATTTACGAAGGGGGCCAACTAATGAGCCTTTTACTTTCAGCATCCGTTCAGCCAAGTTGATTGGTGTCATCGAGATTTAAAACAGCCTTCAGAAGGATACAAACTCAACAAGCCCAGTCATTCTGAGAATATGTAAACAAAGCCTTGTGGACAAAGATGGGTTTCAAACACACAGGTCCAGAACACAATGGACTATCAATACTTCACTTTGACATATCTGTGACCACATCAACTGTTTGGGGATATAAGTTCAGTTCAAGGACAAACTCGTTTTCAACATAGAAATTCTCATGCAGAGGTTAGAGGATTACCTACCCATCACCTTAACATCCTGGTCAGGGTTGAAGGACTGAGTTGAATTCAAGAGTAGAAGATTTACAATTTAGTCTAGGGCACCTGAAAACAGGTTTTGCCAATTAGCATGGGATTGAACCTTAAAACAGCAGTGGAATGCTATTATTCTACTCTGGTATGTCATTGTTTCAGTATTGTTGATTTCTTCTTTTCAGTAGACCCTGATCAATTGAGCATATTGAGCTTGAAGAAATCGCTAGCCACCGACTCAAACTCTCTTCCACGATTGTCGTTGTAACAGCACTTTGTATACAAAGACATGTACAATGTGCAAACTCTGTTTATTCGTTAGCTTTACAGCCCATTTAAGAAGGGGGCCAGCTAATGATCCTTTTACTTTCACCATCCGTTCAGACAAGTTGATTGGTGTCATCGAGATTAAAAACAGCCTTCAGAAGGATACAAACTCAACAATCCCAGTCATTCTGAGAATATGTAAACAAAGCTTTGGGGACAAAGATGGGTTTCAAAGACACACAGGTCCCGAACACAATGGACTATCCATACTTCACTTTAACATATCTCTGACCACATCAACGGTTTGGGGATAGAAGTTCAGTTCAAGGACAAACTCATGTTCACAATAGAAATTCTCATGCAGATGTTAGAGGTTTACCTACCAATCTCCCTAACATCCAGGTCAGGGTTGAAGGACTGAGTTGAATTCAAGAGTAGAAGATTAACAATTTGGTCTATGGCTCCTGAAAACAGCAGTTAAATGCTATTACACTGCACTGGTATGTCATTGTTTCAGCACTGTTGTTTCCTTATTTTCAGTAGACCCTGATCATTCCAGCCAAAAGCATTCAGACCCATCTCAAACAATAAGACAATGCCTTTAACCATCTAGAGTACACACATCTGACTAGAGCTTGTTTTAGCATCAACGACGAAGGTGGGATTCCAACCCACGCGTGCACAGCACAATGGATTAGCAGTCCATCGCCTTAACCTCTCGGCCACCTCGTCACATCTTACTTTTTCTAACTGCAAATTAAAAGATGAAAACAAATTCAGTATGCCTTGTAACAGCACTTTGTATACAAAGACATGTACATTGTGCAAACTCTGTTTATTCGTTAGCTTTACAGCCCATTTACGAAGGGGGCCAACTAATGAGCCTTTTACTTTCAGCATCCGTTCAGCCAAGTTGATTGGTGTCATCGAGATTTAAAACAGCCTTCAGAAGGATACAAACTCAACAAGCCCAGTCATTCTGAGAATATGTAAACAAAGCCTTGTGGACAAAGATGGGTTTCAAACACACAGGTCCAGAACACAATGGACTATCAATACTTCACTTTGACATATCTGTGACCACATCAACTGTTTGGGGATATAAGTTCAGTTCAAGGACAAACTCGTTTTCAACATAGAAATTCTCATGCAGAGGTTAGAGGATTACCTACCCATCACCTTAACATCCTGGTCAGGGTTGAAGGACTGAGTTGAATTCAAGAGTAGAAGATTTACAATTTAGTCTAGGGCACCTGAAAACAGGTTTTGCCAATTAGCATGGGAATGAACCTTAAAACAGCAGTGGAATGCTATTATTCTGCTCTGGTATGTCATTGTTTCAGCCCTGTTGATTCCTTATTTTCAGTAGACCCTGATCAATTTAGCATATTGAGCTTGAAGAAATCGCTAGCCACCGACTCAAACTCTCTTCCACGATTGTCGTTGTAACAGCACTTTGTATACAAAGACATGTACAATGTGCAAACTCTGTTTATTCGTTAGCTTTACAGCCCATTTAAGAAGGGGGCCAACTAATGATCCTTTTACTTTCACCATCCGTTCAGACAAGTTGATTGGTGTCATCGAGATTTAAAACAGCCTTCAGAAGGATACAAACTCAACAATCCCAGTCATTCTGAGAATATGTAAACAAAGCTTTGGGGACAAAGATGGGTTTCAAAGACACACAGGTCCCGAACACAATGGACTATCCATACTTCACTTTAACATATCTCTGACCACATCAACGGTTTGGGGATAGAAGTTCAGTTCAAGGACAAACTCATGTTCATAATAGAAATTCTCATGCAGATGTTAGAGGTTTACCTACCCATGTCCTTAACATCCAGGTCAGGGTTGAAGGACTGAGTTGAATTCAAGAGTAGAAGATTAACAATTTGGTCTAGGGCTCCTGAAAACAGCAGTTAAATGCTATTACACTGCACTGGTATGTCATTGTTTCAGCACTGTTGATTCCTTATTTTCAGTAGACCCTGATCATTCCAGCCAAAAGCATTCAGACCCATCTCAAACAATAAGACTATGCTTTTAACCATCTAGAGTACACACATCTGACTAGAGCTTGTTTTAGCATCAACGACGAAGGTGGGATTCGAACCCACGCGTGCACAGCACAATGGAGTAGCAGTCCATCGCCTTAACCTCTCGGCCACCTCGTCACATCTTACTTTTTCTAACTGCAAATTAAAAGATGAAAACAATTTCAGTATGCCTTGTAACAGCACTTTGTATACAAAGACATGTACATTGTGCAAACTCTGTTTATTCGTTAGCTTTACAGCCCATTTACGAAGGGGGCCAACTAATGAGCCTTTTACTTTCAGCATCCGTTCAGCCAAGTTGATTGGTGTCATCGAGATTTAAAACAGCCTTCAGAAGGATACAAACTCAACAAGCCCAGTCATTCTGAGAATATGTAAACAAAGCCTTGTGGACAAAGATGGGTTTCAAACACACAGGTCCAGAACACAATGGACTATCAATACTTCACTTTGACATATCTGTGACCACATCAACTGTTTGGGGATATAAGTTCAGTTCAAGGACAAACTCGTTTTCAACATAGAAATTCTCATGCAGAGGTTAGAGGATTACCTACCCATCACCTTAACATCCTGGTCAGGGTTGAAGGACTGAGTTGAATTCAAGAGTAGAAGATTTACAATTTAGTCTAGGGCACCTGAAAACAGGTTTTGCCAATTAGCATGGGATTGAACCTTAAAACAGCAGTGGAATGCTATTATTCTGCTCTGGTATGTCATTGTTTCAGCATTGTTGGTTTCTTATTTTCAGTAGACCCTGATCAATTGAGTATATTGAGCTTGAAGAAATCGCTAGCCACCGACTCAAACTCTCCTCCACGATTGTCCTTGTAACAGCACTTTGTATACAAAGACATGTACATTGTGCAAACTCTATTTATTCGTTAGCTTTACAGCCCATTTAAGAAGGGGGCCAACTAATGATCCTTTTACTTTCAGTATCCGTTCAGACAAGTTGATAGGTGTCATCGAGATTTAAAACAGCCTTCAGAAGCATAAAAACTCAACAAGCCCAGTCATTCTGAGAATATGTAAACAAAGCCTTGTGGACAAAGATGGGTTTCAAAGACACACAGGTCCCGAACACAATGGACTATCCATACTTCACTTTAACATATCTGTGACCACATCAACTGTTTGGGGATAGAAGTTCAGTTCAATGACAAACTCATGTTCACAATTGAAATTCTCATGCAGATGTTAGAGGTTTACCTACCCATCTCCTTAACATCCAGGTCAGGGTTGAAGGACTGAGTTGAATTCAAGAGTAGAAGATTTACAATTTGGTCTAGGGCACCTGAAAACAGCAGTTAAATGCTATTACACTGCACTGGTATGTCATTGTTTCAGCACTGTTGATTCCTTATTTTCAGTAGACCCTGATCATTCCAGCCAAAAGCATTCAGACCCATCTCAAACAATAAGACTATGCCTTTAACCATCTAGAGTACACACATCTGACTAGAGCTTGTTTTAGCATCAACGACAAAGGTGGGATTCGAACCCACGCGTGCACAGCACAATGGATTAGCAGTCCATCGCCTTAACCTCTCGGCCACCTCGTCACATCTTACTTTTTCTAACTGCAAATTAAAAGATGAAAACAAATTCAGTATGCCTTGTAACAGCACTTTGTATACAAAGACATGTACATTGTGCAAACTCTGTTTATTCGTTAGCTTTACAGCCCATTTACGAAGGGGGCCAACTAATGAGCCTTTTACTTTCAGCATCCGTTCAGCCAAGTTGATTGGTGTCATCGAGATTTAAAACAGCCTTCAGAAGGATACAAACTCAACAAGCCCAGTCATTCTGAGAATATGTAAACAAAGCCTTGTGGACAAAGATGGGTTTCAAACACACAGGTCCAGAACACAATGGACTATCAATACTTCACTTTGACATATCTGTGACCACATCAACTGTTTGGGGATATAAGTTCAGTTCAAGGACAAACTCGTTTTCAACATAGAAATTCTCATGCAGAGGTTAGAGGATTACCTACCCATCACCTTAACATCCTGGTCAGGGTTGAAGGACTGAGTTGAATTCAAGAGTAGAAGATTTACAATTTAGTATAGGGCACCTGAAAACAGGTTTTGCCAATTAGCATGGGATTGAACCTTAAAACAGCAGTGGAATGCTATTATTCTACTCTGGTATGTCATTGTTTCAGTATTGTTGATTTCTTCTTTTCAGTAGACCCTGATCAATTGAGCATATTGAGCTTGAAGAAATCGCTAGCCACCGACTCAAACTCTCTTCCACGATTGTCGTTGTAACAGCACTTTGTATACAAAGACATGTACAATGTGCAAACTCTGTTTATTCGTTAGCTTTACAGCCCATTTAAGAAGGGGGCCAGCTAATGATCCTTTTACTTTCACCATCCGTTCAGACAAGTTGATTGGTGTCATCGAGATTAAAAACAGCCTTCAGAAGGATACAAACTCAACAATCCCAGTCATTCTGAGAATATGTAAACAAAGCTTTGGGGACAAAGATGGGTTTCAAAGACACACAGGTCCCGAACACAATGGACTATCCATACTTCACTTTAACATATCTGTGACCACATCAACTGTTTGGGGATAGAAGTTCAGTTCAATGACAAACTCATGTTCACAATTGAAATTCTCATGCAGATGTTAGAGGTTTACCTACCCATCTCCTTAACATCCAGGTCAGGGTTGAAGGACTGAGTTGAATTCAAGAGTAGAAGATTTACAATTTGGTCTAGGGCACCTGAAAACAGCAGTTAAATGCTATTACACTGCACTGGTATGTCATTGTTTCAGCACTGTTGATTCCTTATTTTCAGTAGACCCTGATCATTCCAGCCAAAAGCATTCAGACCCATCTCAAACAATAAGACTATGCCTTTAACCATCTAGAGTACACACATCTGACTAGAGCTTGTTTTAGCATCAACGACGAAGGCGGGATTCGAACCCACGCGTGCACAGCACAATGGATTAGCAGTCCATCGCCTTAACCTCTCGGCCACCTCATCACATCTTACTTTTTCTAACTGCAAATTAAAAGATGAAAACAAATTCAGTATGCCTTGTAACAGCACTTTGTATACAAAGACATGTACATTGTGCAAACTCTGTTTATTCGTTAGCTTTACAGCCCATTTACGAAGGGGGCCAACTAATGAGCCTTTTACTTTCAGCATCCGTTCAGCCAAGTTGATTGGTGTCATCGAGATTTAAAACAGCCTTCAGAAGGATACAAACTCAACAAGCCCAGTCATTCTGAGAATATGTAAACAAAGCCTTGTGGACAAAGATGGGTTTCAAACACACAGGTCCAGAACACAATGGACTATCAATACTTCACTTTGACATATCTGTGACCACATCAACTGTTTGGGGATATAAGTTCAGTTCAAGGACAAACTCGTTTTCAACATAGAAATTCTCATGCAGAGGTTAGAGGATTACCTACCCATCACCTTAACATCCTGGTCAGGGTTGAAGGACTGAGTTGAATTCAAGAGTAGAAGATTTACAATTTAGTCTAGGGCACCTGAAAACAGGTTTTGCCAATTAGCATGGGATTGAACCTTAAAACAGCAGTGGAATGCTATTATTCTACTCTGGTATGTCATTGTTTCAGTATTGTTGATTTCTTCTTTTCAGTAGACCCTGATCAATTGAGCATATTGAGCTTGAAGAAATCGCTAGCCACCGACTCAAACTCTCTTCCACGATTGTCGTTGTAACAGCACTTTGTATACAAAGACATGTACAATGTGCAAACTCTGTTTATTCGTTAGCTTTACAGCCCATTTAAGAAGGGGGCCAGCTAATGATCCTTTTACTTTCACCATCCGTTCAGACAAGTTGATTGGTGTCATCGAGATTAAAAACAGCCTTCAGAAGGATACAAACTCAACAATCCCAGTCATTCTGAGAATATGTAAACAAAGCTTTGGGGACAAAGATGGGTTTCAAAGACACACAGGTCCCGAACACAATGGACTATCCATACTTCACTTTAACATATCTCTGACCACATCAACGGTTTGGGGATAGATGTTCAGTTCAAGGACAAACTCATGTTCACAATAGAAATTCTCATGCAGATGTTAGAGGTTTACCTACCAATCTCCCTAACATCCAGGTTAGGGTTGAAGGACTGAGTTGAATTCAAGAGTAGAAGATTAACAATTTGGTCTATGGCTCCTGAAAACAGCAGTTAAATGCTATTACACTGCACTGGTATGTCATTGTTTCAGCACTGTTGTTTCCTTATTTTCAGTAGACCCTGATCATTCCAGCCAAAAGCATTCAGACCCATCTCAAACAATAAGACTACGCCTCTAACCATCTAGAGTACACACATCTGACTAGAGCTTGTTTTAGCATCAACGACAAAGGTGGGATTCGAACCCACACGTGCACAGCACAATGGATTAGCAGTCCATCGCCTTAACCTCTCGGCCACCTCGTCACAGCTTACTTTTTCTAACTGCAAATTAAAAGATGAAAACAAATTCAGTATGCCTTGTAACAGCACTTTGTATACAAAGACATGTACATTGTGCAAACTCTGTTTATTCGTCAGCTTTACAGCCCATTTACGAAGGGGGCCAACTAATGAGCCTTTTACTTTCAGCATCCGTTCAGCCAAGTTGATTGGTGTCATCGAGATTTAAAACAGCCTTCAGAAGGATACAAACTCAACAAGCCCAGTCATTCTGAGAATATGTAAACAAAGCCTTGTGGACAAAGATGGGTTTCAAACACACAGGTCCAGAACACAATGGACTATCAATACTTCACTTTGACATATCTGTGACCACATCAACTGTTTGGGGATATAAGTTCAGTTCAAGGACAAACTCGTTTTCAACATAGAAATTCTCATGCAGAGGTTAGAGGATTACCTACCCATCACCTTAACATCCTGGTCAGGGTTGAAGGACTGAGTTGAATTCAAGAGTAGAAGATTTACAATTTAGTCTAGGGCACCTGAAAACAGGTTTTGCCAATTAGCATGGGATTGAACCTTAAAACAGCAGTGGAATGCTATTATTCTGCTCTGGTATGTCATTGTTTCAGCATTGTTGGTTTCTTATTTTCAGTAGACCCTGATCAATTGAGTATATTGAGCTTGAAGAAATCGCTAGCCACCGACTCAAACTCTCCTCCACGATTGTCCTTGTAACAGCACTTTGTATACAAAGACATGTACATTGTGCAAACTCTATTTATTCGTTAGCTTTACAGCCCATTTAAGAAGGGGGCCAACTAATGATCCTTTTACTTTCAGTATCCGTTCAGACAAGTTGATAGGTTTCATCGAGATTTAAAACAGCCTTCAGAAGGATACAAACTCAACAATCCCAGTCATTCTGAGAATATGTAAACAAAGCTTTGGGGACAAAGATGGGTTTCAAAGACACACAGGTCCCGAACACAATGGACTATCCATACTTCACTTTAACATATCTCTGACCACATCAACGGTTTGGGGATAGAAGTTCAGTTCAAGGACAAACTCATGTTCACAATAGAAATTCTCATGCAGATGTTAGAGGTTTACCTACCAATCTCCCTAACATCCAGGTCAGGGTTGAAGGACTGAGTTGAATTCAAGAGTAGAAGATTAACAATTTGGTCTATGGCTCCTGAAAACAGCAGTTAAATGCTATTACACTGCACTGGTATGTCATTGTTTCAGCACTGTTGTTTCCTTATTTTCAGTAGACCCTGATCATTCCAGCCAAAAGCATTCAGACCCATCTCAAACAATAAGACTATGCCTTTAACCATCTAGAGTACACACATCTGACTAGAGCTTGTTTTAGCATCAACGACGAAGGTGGGATTCGAACCCACGCGTGCACAGCACAATGGATTAGCAGTCCATCGCCTTAACCTCTCGGCCACCTCGTCACATCTTACTTTTTCTAACTGCAAATTAAAAGATGAAAACAAATTCAGTATGCCTTGTAACAGCACTTTGTATACAAAGACATGTACATTGTGCAAACTCTGTTTATTCGTTAGCTTTACAGCCCATTTACGAAGGGGGCCAACTAATGAGCCTTTTACTTTCAGCATCCGTTCAGCCAAGTTGATTGGTGTCATCGAGATTTAAAACAGCCTTCAGAAGGATACAAACTCAACAAGCCCAGTCATTCTGAGAATATGTAAACAAAGCCTTGTGGACAAAGATGGGTTTCAAACACACAGGTCCAGAACACAATGGACTATCAATACTTCACTTTGACATATCTGTGACCACATCAACTGTTTGGGGATATAAGTTCAGTTCAAGGACAAACTCGTTTTCAACATAGAAATTCTCATGCAGAGGTTAGAGGATTACCTACCCATCACCTTAACATCCTGGTCAGGGTTGAAGGACTGAGTTGAATTCAAGAGTAGAAGATTTACAATTTAGTCTAGGGCACCTGAAAACAGGTTTTGCCAATTAGCATGGGATTGAACCTTAAAACAGCAGTGGAATGCTATTATTCTACTCTGGTATGTCATTGTTTCAGTATTGTTGATTTCTTCTTTTCAGTAGACCCTGATCAATTGAGCATATTGAGCTTGAAGAAATCGCTAGCCACCGACTCAAACTCTCTTCCACGATTGTCCTTGTAACAGCACTTTGTATACAAAGACATGTACAATGTGCAAACTCTGTTTATTCGTTAGCTTTACAGCCCATTTAAGAAGGGGGCCAACTAATGATCCTTTTACTTTCAGTATCCGTTCAGACAAGTTGATAGGTGTCATCGAGATTTAAAACAGCCTTCAGAAGCATAAAAACTCAACAAGCCCAGTCATTCTGAGAATATGTAAACAAAGCCTTGTGGACAAAGATGGGTTTCAAAGACACACAGGTCCCGAACACAATGGACTATCCATACTTCACTTTAACATATCTCTGACCACATCAACGGTTTGGGGATAGAAGTTCAGTTCAAGGACAAACTCATGTTCACAATAGAAATTCTCATGCAGATGTTAGAGGTTTACCTACCAATCTCCCTAACATCCAGGTCAGGGTTGAAGGACTGAGTTGAATTCAAGAGTAGAAGATTAACAATTTGGTCTATGGCTCCTGAAAACAGCAGTTAAATGCTATTACACTGCACTGGTATGTCATTGTTTCAGCACTGTTGTTTCCTTATTTTCAATAGACCCTGATCATTCCAGCCAAAAGCATTCAGACCCATCTCAAACAATAAGACTATGCCTTTAACCATCTAGAGTACACACATCTGACTAGAGCTTGTTTTAGCATCAACGACAAAGGTGGGATTCCAACCCACGCGTGCACAGCACAATGGATTAGCAGTCCATCGCCTTAACCTCTCGGCCACCTCGTCACATCTTACTTTTTCTAACTGCAAATTAAAAGATGAAAACAAATTCAGTATGCCTTGTAACAGCACTTTGTATACAAAGACATGTACATTGTGCAAACTCTGTTTATTCGTTAGCTTTACAGCCCATTTACGAAGGGGGCCAACTAATGAGCCTTTTACTTTCAGCATCCGTTCAGCCAAGTTGATTGGTGTCATCGAGATTTAAAACAGCCTTCAGAAGGATACAAACTCAACAAGCCCAGTCATTCTGAGAATATGTAAACAAAGCCTTGTGGACAAAGATGGGTTTCAAACACACAGGTCCAGAACACAATGGACTATCAATACTTCACTTTGACATATCTGTGACCACATCAACTGTTTGGGGATATAAGTTCAGTTCAAGGACAAACTCGTTTTCAACATAGAAATTCTCATGCAGAGGTTAGAGGATTACCTACCCATCACCTTAACATCCTGGTCAGGGTTGAAGGACTGAGTTGAATTCAAGAGTAGAAGATTTACAATTTAGTCTAGGGCACCTGAAAACAGGTTTTGCCAATTAGCATGGGATTGAACCTTAAAACAGCAGTGGAATGCTATTATTCTGCTCTGGTATGTCATTGTTTCAGCATTGTTGGTTTCTTATTTTCAGTAGACCCTGATCAATTGAGTATATTGAGCTTGAAGAAATCGCTAGCCACCGACTCAAACTCTCCTCCACGATTGTCCTTGTAACAGCACTTTGTATACAAAGACATGTACATTGTGCAAACTCTATTTATTCGTTAGCTTTACAGCCCATTTAAGAAGGGGGCCAACTAATGATCCTTTTACTTTCAGTATCCGTTCAGACAAGTTGATAGGTTTCATCGAGATTTAAAACAGCCTTCAGAAGGATACAAACTCAACAATCCCAGTCATTCTGAGAATATGTAAACAAAGCTTTGGGGACAAAGATGGGTTTCAAAGACACACAGGTCCCGAACACAATGGACTATCCATACTTCACTTTAACATATCTCTGACCACATCAACGGTTTGGGGATAGAAGTTCAGTTCAAGGACAAACTCATGTTCACAATAGAAATTCTCATGCAGATGTTAGAGGTTTACCTACCAATCTCCCTAACATCCAGGTCAGGGTTGAAGGACTGAGTTGAATTCAAGAGTAGAAGATTAACAATTTGGTCTATGGCTCCTGAAAACAGCAGTTAAATGCTATTACACTGCACTGGTATGTCATTGTTTCAGCACTGTTGTTTCCTTATTTTCAGTAGACCCTGATCATTCCAGCCAAAAGCATTCAGACCCATCTCAAACAATAAGACTATGCCTTTAACCATCTAGAGTACACACATCTGACTAGAGCTTGTTTTAGCATCAACGACGAAGGTGGGATTCGAACCCACGCGTGCACAGCACAATGGATTAGCAGTCCATCGCCTTAACCTCTCGGCCACCTCGTCACATCTTACTTTTTCTAACTGCAAATTAAAAGATGAAAACAAATTCAGTATGCCTTGTAACAGCACTTTGTATACAAAGACATGTACATTGTGCAAACTCTGTTTATTCGTTAGCTTTACAGCCCATTTACGAAGGGGGCCAACTAATGAGCCTTTTACTTTCAGCATCCGTTCAGCCAAGTTGATTGGTGTCATCGAGATTTAAAACAGCCTTCAGAAGGATACAAACTCAACAAGCCCAGTCATTCTGAGAATATGTAAACAAAGCCTTGTGGACAAAGATGGGTTTCAAACACACAGGTCCAGAACACAATGGACTATCAATACTTCACTTTGACATATCTGTGACCACATCAACTGTTTGAGGATATAAGTTCAGTTCAAGGACAAACTCGTTTTCAACATAGAAATTCTCATGCAGAGGTTAGAGGATTACCTACCCATCACCTTAACATCCTGGTCAGGGTTGAAGGACTGAGTTGAATTCAAGAGTAGAAGATTTACAATTTAGTCTAGGGCACCTGAAAACAGGTTTTGCCAATTAGCATGGGATTGAACCTTAAAACAGCAGTGGAATGCTATTATTCTACTCTGGTATGTCATTGTTTCAGTATTGTTGATTTCTTCTTTTCAGTAGACCCTGATCAATTGAGCATATTGAGCTTGAAGAAATCGCTAGCCACCGACTCAAACTCTCTTCCACGATTGTCCTTGTAACAGCACTTTGTATACAAAGACATGTACAATGTGCAAACTCTGTTTATTCGTTAGCTTTACAGCCCATTTAAGAAGGGGGCCAACTAATGATCCTTTTACTTTCAGTATCCGTTCAGACAAGTTGATAGGTGTCATCGAGATTTAAAACAGCCTTCAGAAGCATAAAAACTCAACAAGCCCAGTCATTCTGAGAATATGTAAACAAAGCCTTGTGGACAAAGATGGGTTTCAAAGACACACAGGTCCCGAACACAATGGACTATCCATACTTCACTTTAACATATCTCTGACCACATCAACGGTTTGGGGATAGAAGTTCAGTTCAAGGACAAACTCATGTTCACAATAGAAATTCTCATGCAGATGTTAGAGGTTTACCTACCAATCTCCCTAACATCCAGGTCAGGGTTGAAGGACTGAGTTGAATTCAAGAGTAGAAGATTAACAATTTGGTCTATGGCTCCTGAAAACAGCAGTTAAATGCTATTACACTGCACTGGTATGTCATTGTTTCAGCACTGTTGTTTCCTTATTTTCAATAGACCCTGATCATTCCAGCCAAAAGCATTCAGACCCATCTCAAACAATAAGACTATGCCTTTAACCATCTAGAGTACACACATCTGACTAGAGCTTGTTTTAGCATCAACGACAAAGGTGGGATTCCAACCCACGCGTGCACAGCACAATGGATTAGCAGTCCATCGCCTTAACCTCTCGGCCACCTCGTCACATCTTACTTTTTCTAACTGCAAATTAAAAGATGAAAACAAATTCAGTATGCCTTGTAACAGCACTTTGTATACAAAGACATGTACATTGTGCAAACTCTGTTTATTCGTTAGCTTTACAGCCCATTTACGAAGGGGGCCAACTAATGAGCCTTTTACTTTCAGCATCCGTTCAGCCAAGTTGATTGGTGTCATCGAGATTTAAAACAGCCTTCAGAAGGATACAAACTCAACAAGCCCAGTCATTCTGAGAATATGTAAACAAAGCCTTGTGGACAAAGATGGGTTTCAAACACACAGGTCCAGAACACAATGGACTATCAATACTTCACTTTGACATATCTGTGACCACATCAACTGTTTGGGGATATAAGTTCAGTTCAAGGACAAACTCGTTTTCAACATAGAAATTCTCATGCAGAGGTTAGAGGATTACCTACCCATCACCTTAACATCCTGGTCAGGGTTGAAGGACTGAGTTGAATTCAAGAGTAGAAGATTTACAATTTAGTCTAGGGCACCTGAAAACAGGTTTTGCCAATTAGCATGGGATTGAACCTTAAAACAGCAGTGGAATGCTATTATTCTGCTCTGGTATGTCATTGTTTCAGCATTGTTGGTTTCTTATTTTCAGTAGACCCTGATCAATTGAGTATATTGAGCTTGAAGAAATCGCTAGCCACCGACTCAAACTCTCCTCCACGATTGTCCTTGTAACAGCACTTTGTATACAAAGACATGTACATTGTGCAAACTCTATTTATTCGTTAGCTTTACAGCCCATTTAAGAAGGGGGCCAACTAATGATCCTTTTACTTTCAGTATCCGTTCAGACAAGTTGATAGGTGTCATCGAGATTTAAAACAGCCTTCAGAAGCATAAAAACTCAACAAGCCCAGTCATTCTGAGAATATGTAAACAAAGCCTTGTGGACAAAGATGGGTTTCAAAGACACACAGGTCCCGAACACAATGGACTATCCATACTTCACTTTAACATATCTGTGACCACATCAACTGTTTGGGGATAGAAGTTCAGTTCAATGACAAACTCATGTTCACAATTGAAATTCTCATGCAGATGTTAGAGGTTTACCTACCCATCTCCTTAACATCCAGGTCAGGGTTGAAGGACTGAGTTGAATTCAAGAGTAGAAGATTTACAATTTGGTCTAGGGCACCTGAAAACAGCAGTTAAATGCTATTACACTGCACTGGTATGTCATTGTTTCAGCACTGTTGATTCCTTATTTTCAGTAGACCCTGATCATTCCAGCCAAAAGCATTCAGACCCATCTCAAACAATAAGACTATGCCTTTAACCATCTAGAGTACACACATCTGACTAGAGCTTGTTTTAGCATCAACGACGAAGGTGGGATTCGAACCCACGCGTGCACAGCACAATGGATTAGCAGTCCATCGCCTTAACCTCTCGGCCACCTCGTCACATCTTACTTTTTCTAACTGCAAATTAAAAGATGAAAACAAATTCAGTATGCCTTGTAACAGCACTTTGTATACAAAGACATGTACATTGTGCAAACTCTGTTTATTCGTTAGCTTTACAGCCCATTTACGAAGGGGGCCAACTAATGAGCCTTTTACTTTCAGCATCCGTTCAGCCAAGTTGATTGGTGTCATCGAGATTTAAAACAGCCTTCAGAAGGATACAAACTCAACAAGCCCAGTCATTCTGAGAATATGTAAACAAAGCCTTGTGGACAAAGATGGGTTTCAAACACACAGGTCCAGAACACAATGGACTATCAATACTTCACTTTGACATATCTGTGACCACATCAACTGTTTGGGGATATAAGTTCAGTTCAAGGACAAACTCGTTTTCAACATAGAAATTCTCATGCAGAGGTTAGAGGATTACCTACCCATCACCTTAACATCCTGGTCAGGGTTGAAGGACTGAGTTGAATTCAAGAGTAGAAGATTTACAATTTAGTCTAGGGCACCTGAAAACAGGTTTTGCCAATTAGCATGGGATTGAACCTTAAAACAGCAGTGGAATGCTATTATTCTACTCTGGTATGTCATTGTTTCAGTATTGTTGATTTCTTCTTTTCAGTAGACCCTGATCAATTGAGCATATTGAGCTTGAAGAAATCGCTAGCCACCGACTCAAACTCTCTTCCACGATTGTCGTTGTAACAGCACTTTGTATACAAAGACATGTACAATGTGCAAACTCTGTTTATTCGTTAGCTTTACAGCCCATTTAAGAAGGGGGCCAGCTAATGATCCTTTTACTTTCACCATCCGTTCAGACAAGTTGATTGGTGTCATCGAGATTAAAAACAGCCTTCAGAAGGATAAAACTCAACAATCCCAGTCATTCTGAGAATATGTAAACAAAGCTTTGGGGACAAAGATGGGTTTCAAAGACACACAGGTCCCGAACACAATGGACTATCCATACTTCACTTTAACATATCTCTGACCACATCAACGGTTTGGGGATAGAAGTTCAGTTCAAGGACAAACTCATGTTCACAATAGAAATTCTCATGCAGATGTTAGAGGTTTACCTACCAATCTCCCTAACATCCAGGTCAGGGTTGAAGGACTGAGTTGAATTCAAGAGTAGAAGATTAACAATTTGGTCTATGGCTCCTGAAAACAGCAGTTAAATGCTATTACACTGCACTGGTATGTCATTGTTTCAGCACTGTTGTTTCCTTATTTTCAGTAGACCCTGATCATTCCAGCCAAAAGCATTCAGACCCATCTCAAACAATAAGACTATGCCTTTAACCATCTAGAGTACACACATCTGACTAGAGCTTGTTTTAGCATCAACGACGAAGGTGGGATTCCAACCCACGCGTGCACAGCACAATGGATTAGCAGTCCATCGCCTTAACCTCTCGGCCACCTCGTCACATCTTACTTTTTCTAACTGCAAATTAAAAGATGAAAACAAATTCAGTATGCCTTGTAACAGCACTTTGTATACAAAGACATGTACATTGTGCAAACTCTGTTTATTCGTTAGCTTTACAGCCCATTTACGAAGGGGGCCAACTAATGAGCCTTTTACTTTCAGCATCCGTTCAGCCAAGTTGATTGGTGTCATCGAGATTTAAAACAGCCTTCAGAAGGATACAAACTCAACAAGCCCAGTCATTCTGAGAATATGTAAACAAAGCCTTGTGGACAAAGATGGGTTTCAAACACACAGGTCCAGAACACAATGGACTATCAATACTTCACTTTGACATATCTGTGACCACATCAACTGTTTGGGGATATAAGTTCAGTTCAAGGACAAACTCGTTTTCAACATAGAAATTCTCATGCAGAGGTTAGAGGATTACCTACCCATCACCTTAACATCCTGGTCAGGGTTGAAGGACTGAGTTGAATTCAAGAGTAGAAGATTTACAATTTAGTCTAGGGCACCTGAAAACAGGTTTTGCCAATTAGCATGGGATTGAACCTTAAAACAGCAGTGGAATGCTATTATTCTGCTCTGGTATGTCATTGTTTCAGCATTGTTGGTTTCTTATTTTCAGTAGACCCTGATCAATTGAGTATATTGAGCTTGAAGAAATCGCTAGCCACCGACTCAAACTCTCCTCCACGATTGTCCTTGTAACAGCACTTTGTATACAAAGACATGTACATTGTGCAAACTCTATTTATTCGTTAGCTTTACAGCCCATTTAAGAAGGGGGCCAACTAATGATCCTTTTACTTTCAGTATCCGTTCAGACAAGTTGATAGGTTTCATCGAGATTTAAAACAGCCTTCAGAAGGATACAAACTCAACAATCCCAGTCATTCTGAGAATATGTAAACAAAGCTTTGGGGACAAAGATGGGTTTCAAAGACACACAGGTCCCGAACACAATGGACTATCCATACTTCACTTTAACATATCTCTGACCACATCAACGGTTTGGGGATAGAAGTTCAGTTCAAGGACAAACTCATGTTCACAATAGAAATTCTCATGCAGATGTTAGAGGTTTACCTACCAATCTCCCTAACATCCAGGTCAGGGTTGAAGGACTGAGTTGAATTCAAGAGTAGAAGATTAACAATTTGGTCTATGGCTCCTGAAAACAGCAGTTAAATGCTATTACACTGCACTGGTATGTCATTGTTTCAGCACTGTTGTTTCCTTATTTTCAGTAGACCCTGATCATTCCAGCCAAAAGCATTCAGACCCATCTCAAACAATAAGACTATGCCTTTAACCATCTAGAGTACACACATCTGACTAGAGCTTGTTTTAGCATCAACGACGAAGGTGGGATTCGAACCCACGCGTGCACAGCACAATGGATTAGCAGTCCATCGCCTTAACCTCTCGGCCACCTCGTCACATCTTACTTTTTCTAACTGCAAATTAAAAGATGAAAACAAATTCAGTATGCCTTGTAACAGCACTTTGTATACAAAGACATGTACATTGTGCAAACTCTGTTTATTCGTTAGCTTTACAGCCCATTTAAGAAGGGGGCCAACTAATGATCCTTTTACTTTCAGTATCCGTTCAGACAAGTTGATAGGTGTCATCGAGATTTAAAACAGCCTTCAGAAGCATAAAAACTCAACAAGCCCAGTCATTCTGAGAATATGTAAACAAAGCCTTGTGGACAAAGATGGGTTTCAAAGACACACAGGTCCCGAACACAATGGACTATCCATACTTCACTTTAACATATCTCTGACCACATCAACGGTTTGGGGATAGAAGTTCAGTTCAAGGACAAACTCATGTTCACAATAGAAATTCTCATGCAGATGTTAGAGGTTTACCTACCAATCTCCCTAACATCCAGGTCAGGGTTGAAGGACTGAGTTGAATTCAAGAGTAGAAGATTAACAATTTGGTCTATGGCTCCTGAAAACAGCAGTTAAATGCTATTACACTGCACTGGTATGTCATTGTTTCAGCACTGTTGTTTCCTTATTTTCAATAGACCCTGATCATTCCAGCCAAAAGCATTCAGACCCATCTCAAACAATAAGACTATGCCTTTAACCATCTAGAGTACACACATCTGACTAGAGCTTGTTTTAGCATCAACGACAAAGGTGGGATTCCAACCCACGCGTGCACAGCACAATGGATTAGCAGTCCATCGCCTTAACCTCTCGGCCACCTCGTCACATCTTACTTTTTCTAACTGCAAATTAAAAGATGAAAACAAATTCAGTATGCCTTGTAACAGCACTTTGTATACAAAGACATGTACATTGTGCAAACTCTGTTTATTCGTTAGCTTTACAGCCCATTTACGAAGGGGGCCAACTAATGAGCCTTTTACTTTCAGCATCCGTTCAGCCAAGTTGATTGGTGTCATCGAGATTTAAAACAGCCTTCAGAAGGATACAAACTCAACAAGCCCAGTCATTCTGAGAATATGTAAACAAAGCCTTGTGGACAAAGATGGGTTTCAAACACACAGGTCCAGAACACAATGGACTATCAATACTTCACTTTGACATATCTGTGACCACATCAACTGTTTGGGGATATAAGTTCAGTTCAAGGACAAACTCGTTTTCAACATAGAAATTCTCATGCAGAGGTTAGAGGATTACCTACCCATCACCTTAACATCCTGGTCAGGGTTGAAGGACTGAGTTGAATTCAAGAGTAGAAGATTTACAATTTAGTCTAGGGCACCTGAAAACAGGTTTTGCCAATTAGCATGGGATTGAACCTTAAAACAGCAGTGGAATGCTATTATTCTGCTCTGGTATGTCATTGTTTCAGCATTGTTGGTTTCTTATTTTCAGTAGACCCTGATCAATTGAGTATATTGAGCTTGAAGAAATCGCTAGCCACCGACTCAAACTCTCCTCCACGATTGTCCTTGTAACAGCACTTTGTATACAAAGACATGTACATTGTGCAAACTCTATTTATTCGTTAGCTTTACAGCCCATTTAAGAAGGGGGCCAACTAATGATCCTTTTACTTTCAGTATCCGTTCAGACAAGTTGATAGGTTTCATCGAGATTTAAAACAGCCTTCAGAAGGATACAAACTCAACAATCCCAGTCATTCTGAGAATATGTAAACAAAGCTTTGGGGACAAAGATGGGTTTCAAAGACACACAGGTCCCGAACACAATGGACTATCCATACTTCACTTTAACATATCTCTGACCACATCAACGGTTTGGGGATAGAAGTTCAGTTCAAGGACAAACTCATGTTCACAATAGAAATTCTCATGCAGATGTTAGAGGTTTACCTACCAATCTCCCTAACATCCAGGTCAGGGTTGAAGGACTGAGTTGAATTCAAGAGTAGAAGATTAACAATTTGGTCTATGGCTCCTGAAAACAGCAGTTAAATGCTATTACACTGCACTGGTATGTCATTGTTTCAGCACTGTTGTTTCCTTATTTTCAGTAGACCCTGATCATTCCAGCCAAAAGCATTCAGACCCATCTCAAACAATAAGACTATGCCTTTAACCATCTAGAGTACACACATCTGACTAGAGCTTGTTTTAGCATCAACGACGAAGGTGGGATTCGAACCCACGCGTGCACAGCACAATGGATTAGCAGTCCATCGCCTTAACCTCTCGGCCACCTCGTCACATCTTACTTTTTCTAACTGCAAATTAAAAGATGAAAACAAATTCAGTATGCCTTGTAACAGCACTTTGTATACAAAGACATGTACATTGTGCAAACTCTGTTTATTCGTTAGCTTTACAGCCCATTTACGAAGGGGGCCAACTAATGAGCCTTTTACTTTCAGCATCCGTTCAGCCAAGTTGATTGGTGTCATCGAGATTTAAAACAGCCTTCAGAAGGATACAAACTCAACAAGCCCAGTCATTCTGAGAATATGTAAACAAAGCCTTGTGGACAAAGATGGGTTTCAAACACACAGGTCCAGAACACAATGGACTATCAATACTTCACTTTGACATATCTGTGACCACATCAACTGTTTGAGGATATAAGTTCAGTTCAAGGACAAACTCGTTTTCAACATAGAAATTCTCATGCAGAGGTTAGAGGATTACCTACCCATCACCTTAACATCCTGGTCAGGGTTGAAGGACTGAGTTGAATTCAAGAGTAGAAGATTTACAATTTAGTCTAGGGCACCTGAAAACAGGTTTTGCCAATTAGCATGGGATTGAACCTTAAAACAGCAGTGGAATGCTATTATTCTACTCTGGTATGTCATTGTTTCAGTATTGTTGATTTCTTCTTTTCAGTAGACCCTGATCAATTGAGCATATTGAGCTTGAAGAAATCGCTAGCCACCGACTCAAACTCTCTTCCACGATTGTCCTTGTAACAGCACTTTGTATACAAAGACATGTACAATGTGCAAACTCTGTTTATTCGTTAGCTTTACAGCCCATTTAAGAAGGGGGCCAACTAATGATCCTTTTACTTTCAGTATCCGTTCAGACAAGTTGATAGGTGTCATCGAGATTTAAAACAGCCTTCAGAAGCATAAAAACTCAACAAGCCCAGTCATTCTGAGAATATGTAAACAAAGCCTTGTGGACAAAGATGGGTTTCAAAGACACACAGGTCCCGAACACAATGGACTATCCATACTTCACTTTAACATATCTCTGACCACATCAACGGTTTGGGGATAGAAGTTCAGTTCAAGGACAAACTCATGTTCACAATAGAAATTCTCATGCAGATGTTAGAGGTTTACCTACCAATCTCCCTAACATCCAGGTCAGGGTTGAAGGACTGAGTTGAATTCAAGAGTAGAAGATTAACAATTTGGTCTATGGCTCCTGAAAACAGCAGTTAAATGCTATTACACTGCACTGGTATGTCATTGTTTCAGCACTGTTGTTTCCTTATTTTCAATAGACCCTGATCATTCCAGCCAAAAGCATTCAGACCCATCTCAAACAATAAGACTATGCCTTTAACCATCTAGAGTACACACATCTGACTAGAGCTTGTTTTAGCATCAACGACAAAGGTGGGATTCCAACCCACGCGTGCACAGCACAATGGATTAGCAGTCCATCGCCTTAACCTCTCGGCCACCTCGTCACATCTTACTTTTTCTAACTGCAAATTAAAAGATGAAAACAAATTCAGTATGCCTTGTAACAGCACTTTGTATACAAAGACATGTACATTGTGCAAACTCTGTTTATTCGTTAGCTTTACAGCCCATTTACGAAGGGGGCCAACTAATGAGCCTTTTACTTTCAGCATCCGTTCAGCCAAGTTGATTGGTGTCATCGAGATTTAAAACAGCCTTCAGAAGGATACAAACTCAACAAGCCCAGTCATTCTGAGAATATGTAAACAAAGCCTTGTGGACAAAGATGGGTTTCAAACACACAGGTCCAGAACACAATGGACTATCAATACTTCACTTTGACATATCTGTGACCACATCAACTGTTTGGGGATATAAGTTCAGTTCAAGGACAAACTCGTTTTCAACATAGAAATTCTCATGCAGAGGTTAGAGGATTACCTACCCATCACCTTAACATCCTGGTCAGGGTTGAAGGACTGAGTTGAATTCAAGAGTAGAAGATTTACAATTTAGTCTAGGGCACCTGAAAACAGGTTTTGCCAATTAGCATGGGATTGAACCTTAAAACAGCAGTGGAATGCTATTATTCTGCTCTGGTATGTCATTGTTTCAGCATTGTTGGTTTCTTATTTTCAGTAGACCCTGATCAATTGAGTATATTGAGCTTGAAGAAATCGCTAGCCACCGACTCAAACTCTCCTCCACGATTGTCCTTGTAACAGCACTTTGTATACAAAGACATGTACATTGTGCAAACTCTATTTATTCGTTAGCTTTACAGCCCATTTAAGAAGGGGGCCAACTAATGATCCTTTTACTTTCAGTATCCGTTCAGACAAGTTGATAGGTGTCATCGAGATTTAAAACAGCCTTCAGAAGCATAAAAACTCAACAAGCCCAGTCATTCTGAGAATATGTAAACAAAGCCTTGTGGACAAAGATGGGTTTCAAAGACACACAGGTCCCGAACACAATGGACTATCCATACTTCACTTTAACATATCTGTGACCACATCAACTGTTTGGGGATAGAAGTTCAGTTCAATGACAAACTCATGTTCACAATTGAAATTCTCATGCAGATGTTAGAGGTTTACCTACCCATCTCCTTAACATCCAGGTCAGGGTTGAAGGACTGAGTTGAATTCAAGAGTAGAAGATTTACAATTTGGTCTAGGGCACCTGAAAACAGCAGTTAAATGCTATTACACTGCACTGGTATGTCATTGTTTCAGCACTGTTGATTCCTTATTTTCAGTAGACCCTGATCATTCCAGCCAAAAGCATTCAGACCCATCTCAAACAATAAGACTATGCCTTTAACCATCTAGAGTACACACATCTGACTAGAGCTTGTTTTAGCATCAACGACGAAGGTGGGATTCGAACCCACGCGTGCACAGCACAATGGATTAGCAGTCCATCGCCTTAACCTCTCGGCCACCTCGTCACATCTTACTTTTTCTAACTGCAAATTAAAAGATGAAAACAAATTCAGTATGCCTTGTAACAGCACTTTGTATACAAAGACATGTACATTGTGCAAACTCTGTTTATTCGTTAGCTTTACAGCCCATTTACGAAGGGGGCCAACTAATGAGCCTTTTACTTTCAGCATCCGTTCAGCCAAGTTGATTGGTGTCATCGAGATTTAAAACAGCCTTCAGAAGGATACAAACTCAACAAGCCCAGTCATTCTGAGAATATGTAAACAAAGCCTTGTGGACAAAGATGGGTTTCAAACACACAGGTCCAGAACACAATGGACTATCAATACTTCACTTTGACATATCTGTGACCACATCAACTGTTTGGGGATATAAGTTCAGTTCAAGGACAAACTCGTTTTCAACATAGAAATTCTCATGCAGAGGTTAGAGGATTACCTACCCATCACCTTAACATCCTGGTCAGGGTTGAAGGACTGAGTTGAATTCAAGAGTAGAAGATTTACAATTTAGTCTAGGGCACCTGAAAACAGGTTTTGCCAATTAGCATGGGATTGAACCTTAAAACAGCAGTGGAATGCTATTATTCTACTCTGGTATGTCATTGTTTCAGTATTGTTGATTTCTTCTTTTCAGTAGACCCTGATCAATTGAGCATATTGAGCTTGAAGAAATCGCTAGCCACCGACTCAAACTCTCTTCCACGATTGTCGTTGTAACAGCACTTTGTATACAAAGACATGTACAATGTGCAAACTCTGTTTATTCGTTAGCTTTACAGCCCATTTAAGAAGGGGGCCAGCTAATGATCCTTTTACTTTCACCATCCGTTCAGACAAGTTGATTGGTGTCATCGAGATTAAAAACAGCCTTCAGAAGGATAAAACTCAACAATCCCAGTCATTCTGAGAATATGTAAACAAAGCTTTGGGGACAAAGATGGGTTTCAAAGACACACAGGTCCCGAACACAATGGACTATCCATACTTCACTTTAACATATCTCTGACCACATCAACGGTTTGGGGATAGAAGTTCAGTTCAAGGACAAACTCATGTTCACAATAGAAATTCTCATGCAGATGTTAGAGGTTTACCTACCAATCTCCCTAACATCCAGGTCAGGGTTGAAGGACTGAGTTGAATTCAAGAGTAGAAGATTAACAATTTGGTCTATGGCTCCTGAAAACAGCAGTTAAATGCTATTACACTGCACTGGTATGTCATTGTTTCAGCACTGTTGTTTCCTTATTTTCAGTAGACCCTGATCATTCCAGCCAAAAGCATTCAGACCCATCTCAAACAATAAGACTATGCCTTTAACCATCTAGAGTACACACATCTGACTAGAGCTTGTTTTAGCATCAACGACGAAGGTGGGATTCCAACCCACGCGTGCACAGCACAATGGATTAGCAGTCCATCGCCTTAACCTCTCGGCCACCTCGTCACATCTTACTTTTTCTAACTGCAAATTAAAAGATGAAAACAAATTCAGTATGCCTTGTAACAGCACTTTGTATACAAAGACATGTACATTGTGCAAACTCTGTTTATTCGTTAGCTTTACAGCCCATTTACGAAGGGGGCCAACTAATGAGCCTTTTACTTTCAGCATCCGTTCAGCCAAGTTGATTGGTGTCATCGAGATTTAAAACAGCCTTCAGAAGGATACAAACTCAACAAGCCCAGTCATTCTGAGAATATGTAAACAAAGCCTTGTGGACAAAGATGGGTTTCAAACACACAGGTCCAGAACACAATGGACTATCAATACTTCACTTTGACATATCTGTGACCACATCAACTGTTTGGGGATATAAGTTCAGTTCAAGGACAAACTCGTTTTCAACATAGAAATTCTCATGCAGAGGTTAGAGGATTACCTACCCATCACCTTAACATCCTGGTCAGGGTTGAAGGACTGAGTTGAATTCAAGAGTAGAAGATTTACAATTTAGTCTAGGGCACCTGAAAACAGGTTTTGCCAATTAGCATGGGATTGAACCTTAAAACAGCAGTGGAATGCTATTATTCTGCTCTGGTATGTCATTGTTTCAGCATTGTTGGTTTCTTATTTTCAGTAGACCCTGATCAATTGAGTATATTGAGCTTGAAGAAATCGCTAGCCACCGACTCAAACTCTCCTCCACGATTGTCCTTGTAACAGCACTTTGTATACAAAGACATGTACATTGTGCAAACTCTATTTATTCGTTAGCTTTACAGCCCATTTAAGAAGGGGGCCAACTAATGATCCTTTTACTTTCAGTATCCGTTCAGACAAGTTGATAGGTTTCATCGAGATTTAAAACAGCCTTCAGAAGGATACAAACTCAACAATCCCAGTCATTCTGAGAATATGTAAACAAAGCTTTGGGGACAAAGATGGGTTTCAAAGACACACAGGTCCCGAACACAATGGACTATCCATACTTCACTTTAACATATCTCTGACCACATCAACGGTTTGGGGATAGAAGTTCAGTTCAAGGACAAACTCATGTTCACAATAGAAATTCTCATGCAGATGTTAGAGGTTTACCTACCAATCTCCCTAACATCCAGGTCAGGGTTGAAGGACTGAGTTGAATTCAAGAGTAGAAGATTAACAATTTGGTCTATGGCTCCTGAAAACAGCAGTTAAATGCTATTACACTGCACTGGTATGTCATTGTTTCAGCACTGTTGTTTCCTTATTTTCAGTAGACCCTGATCATTCCAGCCAAAAGCATTCAGACCCATCTCAAACAATAAGACTATGCCTTTAACCATCTAGAGTACACACATCTGACTAGAGCTTGTTTTAGCATCAACGACGAAGGTGGGATTCGAACCCACGCGTGCACAGCACAATGGATTAGCAGTCCATCGCCTTAACCTCTCGGCCACCTCGTCACATCTTACTTTTTCTAACTGCAAATTAAAAGATGAAAACAAATTCAGTATGCCTTGTAACAGCACTTTGTATACAAAGACATGTACATTGTGCAAACTCTGTTTATTCGTTAGCTTTACAGCCCATTTACGAAGGGGGCCAACTAATGAGCCTTTTACTTTCAGCATCCGTTCAGCCAAGTTGATTGGTGTCATCGAGATTTAAAACAGCCTTCAGAAGGATACAAACTCAACAAGCCCAGTCATTCTGAGAATATGTAAACAAAGCCTTGTGGACAAAGATGGGTTTCAAACACACAGGTCCAGAACACAATGGACTATCAATACTTCACTTTGACATATCTGTGACCACATCAACTGTTTGGGGATATAAGTTCAGTTCAAGGACAAACTCGTTTTCAACATAGAAATTCTCATGCAGAGGTTAGAGGATTACCTACCCATCACCTTAACATCCTGGTCAGGGTTGAAGGACTGAGTTGAATTCAAGAGTAGAAGATTTACAATTTAGTCTAGGGCACCTGAAAACAGGTTTTGCCAATTAGCATGGGATTGAACCTTAAAACAGCAGTGGAATGCTATTATTCTACTCTGGTATGTCATTGTTTCAGTATTGTTGATTTCTTCTTTTCAGTAGACCCTGATCAATTGAGCATATTGAGCTTGAAGAAATCGCTAGCCACCGACTCAAACTCTCTTCCACGATTGTCCTTGTAACAGCACTTTGTATACAAAGACATGTACAATGTGCAAACTCTGTTTATTCGTTAGCTTTACAGCCCATTTAAGAAGGGGGCCAACTAATGATCCTTTTACTTTCAGTATCCGTTCAGACAAGTTGATAGGTGTCATCGAGATTTAAAACAGCCTTCAGAAGCATAAAAACTCAACAAGCCCAGTCATTCTGAGAATATGTAAACAAAGCCTTGTGGACAAAGATGGGTTTCAAAGACACACAGGTCCCGAACACAATGGACTATCCATACTTCACTTTAACATATCTCTGACCACATCAACGGTTTGGGGATAGAAGTTCAGTTCAAGGACAAACTCATGTTCACAATAGAAATTCTCATGCAGATGTTAGAGGTTTACCTACCAATCTCCCTAACATCCAGGTCAGGGTTGAAGGACTGAGTTGAATTCAAGAGTAGAAGATTAACAATTTGGTCTATGGCTCCTGAAAACAGCAGTTAAATGCTATTACACTGCACTGGTATGTCATTGTTTCAGCACTGTTGTTTCCTTATTTTCAATAGACCCTGATCATTCCAGCCAAAAGCATTCAGACCCATCTCAAACAATAAGACTATGCCTTTAACCATCTAGAGTACACACATCTGACTAGAGCTTGTTTTAGCATCAACGACAAAGGTGGGATTCCAACCCACGCGTGCACAGCACAATGGATTAGCAGTCCATCGCCTTAACCTCTCGGCCACCTCGTCACATCTTACTTTTTCTAACTGCAAATTAAAAGATGAAAACAAATTCAGTATGCCTTGTAACAGCACTTTGTATACAAAGACATGTACATTGTGCAAACTCTGTTTATTCGTTAGCTTTACAGCCCATTTACGAAGGGGGCCAACTAATGAGCCTTTTACTTTCAGCATCCGTTCAGCCAAGTTGATTGGTGTCATCGAGATTTAAAACAGCCTTCAGAAGGATACAAACTCAACAAGCCCAGTCATTCTGAGAATATGTAAACAAAGCCTTGTGGACAAAGATGGGTTTCAAACACACAGGTCCAGAACACAATGGACTATCAATACTTCACTTTGACATATCTGTGACCACATCAACTGTTTGGGGATATAAGTTCAGTTCAAGGACAAACTCGTTTTCAACATAGAAATTCTCATGCAGAGGTTAGAGGATTACCTACCCATCACCTTAACATCCTGGTCAGGGTTGAAGGACTGAGTTGAATTCAAGAGTAGAAGATTTACAATTTAGTCTAGGGCACCTGAAAACAGGTTTTGCCAATTAGCATGGGATTGAACCTTAAAACAGCAGTGGAATGCTATTATTCTGCTCTGGTATGTCATTGTTTCAGCATTGTTGGTTTCTTATTTTCAGTAGACCCTGATCAATTGAGTATATTGAGCTTGAAGAAATCGCTAGCCACCGACTCAAACTCTCCTCCACGATTGTCCTTGTAACAGCACTTTGTATACAAAGACATGTACATTGTGCAAACTCTATTTATTCGTTAGCTTTACAGCCCATTTAAGAAGGGGGCCAACTAATGATCCTTTTACTTTCAGTATCCGTTCAGACAAGTTGATAGGTGTCATCGAGATTTAAAACAGCCTTCAGAAGCATAAAAACTCAACAAGCCCAGTCATTCTGAGAATATGTAAACAAAGCCTTGTGGACAAAGATGGGTTTCAAAGACACACAGGTCCCGAACACAATGGACTATCCATACTTCACTTTAACATATCTGTGACCACATCAACTGTTTGGGGATAGAAGTTCAGTTCAATGACAAACTCATGTTCACAATTGAAATTCTCATGCAGATGTTAGAGGTTTACCTACCCATCTCCTTAACATCCAGGTCAGGGTTGAAGGACTGAGTTGAATTCAAGAGTAGAAGATTTACAATTTGGTCTAGGGCACCTGAAAACAGCAGTTAAATGCTATTACACTGCACTGGTATGTCATTGTTTCAGCACTGTTGATTCCTTATTTTCAGTAGACCCTGATCATTCCAGCCAAAAGCATTCAGACCCATCTCAAACAATAAGACTATGCCTTTAACCATCTAGAGTACACACATCTGACTAGAGCTTGTTTTAGCATCAACGACAAAGGTGGGATTCGAACCCACGCGTGCACAGCACAATGGATTAGCAGTCCATCGCCTTAACCTCTCGGCCACCTCGTCACATCTTACTTTTTCTAACTGCAAATTAAAAGATGAAAACAAATTCAGTATGCCTTGTAACAGCACTTTGTATACAAAGACATGTACATTGTGCAAACTCTGTTTATTCGTTAGCTTTACAGCCCATTTACGAAGGGGGCCAACTAATGAGCCTTTTACTTTCAGCATCCGTTCAGCCAAGTTGATTGGTGTCATCGAGATTTAAAACAGCCTTCAGAAGGATACAAACTCAACAAGCCCAGTCATTCTGAGAATATGTAAACAAAGCCTTGTGGACAAAGATGGGTTTCAAACACACAGGTCCAGAACACAATGGACTATCAATACTTCACTTTGACATATCTGTGACCACATCAACTGTTTGGGGATATAAGTTCAGTTCAAGGACAAACTCGTTTTCAACATAGAAATTCTCATGCAGAGGTTAGAGGATTACCTACCCATCACCTTAACATCCTGGTCAGGGTTGAAGGACTGAGTTGAATTCAAGAGTAGAAGATTTACAATTTAGTCTAGGGCACCTGAAAACAGGTTTTGCCAATTAGCATGGGATTGAACCTTAAAACAGCAGTGGAATGCTATTATTCTACTCTGGTATGTCATTGTTTCAGTATTGTTGATTTCTTCTTTTCAGTAGACCCTGATCAATTGAGCATATTGAGCTTGAAGAAATCGCTAGCCACCGACTCAAACTCTCTTCCACGATTGTCGTTGTAACAGCACTTTGTATACAAAGACATGTACAATGTGCAAACTCTGTTTATTCGTTAGCTTTACAGCCCATTTAAGAAGGGGGCCAGCTAATGATCCTTTTACTTTCACCATCCGTTCAGACAAGTTGATTGGTGTCATCGAGATTAAAAACAGCCTTCAGAAGGATAAAACTCAACAATCCCAGTCATTCTGAGAATATGTAAACAAAGCTTTGGGGACAAAGATGGGTTTCAAAGACACACAGGTCCCGAACACAATGGACTATCCATACTTCACTTTAACATATCTCTGACCACATCAACGGTTTGGGGATAGAAGTTCAGTTCAAGGACAAACTCATGTTCACAATAGAAATTCTCATGCAGATGTTAGAGGTTTACCTACCAATCTCCCTAACATCCAGGTCAGGGTTGAAGGACTGAGTTGAATTCAAGAGTAGAAGATTAACAATTTGGTCTATGGCTCCTGAAAACAGCAGTTAAATGCTATTACACTGCACTGGTATGTCATTGTTTCAGCACTGTTGTTTCCTTATTTTCAGTAGACCCTGATCATTCCAGCCAAAAGCATTCAGACCCATCTCAAACAATAAGACTATGCCTTTAACCATCTAGAGTACACACATCTGACTAGAGCTTGTTTTAGCATCAACGACGAAGGTGGGATTCCAACCCACGCGTGCACAGCACAATGGATTAGCAGTCCATCGCCTTAACCTCTCGGCCACCTCGTCACATCTTACTTTTTCTAACTGCAAATTAAAAGATGAAAACAAATTCAGTATGCCTTGTAACAGCACTTTGTATACAAAGACATGTACATTGTGCAAACTCTGTTTATTCGTTAGCTTTACAGCCCATTTACGAAGGGGGCCAACTAATGAGCCTTTTACTTTCAGCATCCGTTCAGCCAAGTTGATTGGTGTCATCGAGATTTAAAACAGCCTTCAGAAGGATACAAACTCAACAAGCCCAGTCATTCTGAGAATATGTAAACAAAGCCTTGTGGACAAAGATGGGTTTCAAACACACAGGTCCAGAACACAATGGACTATCAATACTTCACTTTGACATATCTGTGACCACATCAACTGTTTGGGGATATAAGTTCAGTTCAAGGACAAACTCGTTTTCAACATAGAAATTCTCATGCAGAGGTTAGAGGATTACCTACCCATCACCTTAACATCCTGGTCAGGGTTGAAGGACTGAGTTGAATTCAAGAGTAGAAGATTTACAATTTAGTCTAGGGCACCTGAAAACAGGTTTTGCCAATTAGCATGGGAATGAACCTTAAAACAGCAGTGGAATGCTATTATTCTGCTCTGGTATGTCATTGTTTCAGCCCTGTTGATTCCTTATTTTCAGTAGACCCTGATCAATTTAGCATATTGAGCTTGAAGAAATCGCTAGCCACCGACTCAAACTCTCTTCCACGATTGTCGTTGTAACAGCACTTTGTATACAAAGACATGTACAATGTGCAAACTCTGTTTATTCGTTAGCTTTACAGCCCATTTAAGAAGGGGGCCAACTAATGATCCTTTTACTTTCACCATCCGTTCAGACAAGTTGATTGGTGTCATCGAGATTTAAAACAGCCTTCAGAAGGATACAAACTCAACAATCCCAGTCATTCTGAGAATATGTAAACAAAGCTTTGGGGACAAAGATGGGTTTCAAAGACACACAGGTCCCGAACACAATGGACTATCCATACTTCACTTTAACATATCTCTGACCACATCAACGGTTTGGGGATAGAAGTTCAGTTCAAGGACAAACTCATGTTCATAATAGAAATTCTCATGCAGATGTTAGAGGTTTACCTACCCATGTCCTTAACATCCAGGTCAGGGTTGAAGGACTGAGTTGAATTCAAGAGTAGAAGATTAACAATTTGGTCTAGGGCTCCTGAAAACAGCAGTTAAATGCTATTACACTGCACTGGTATGTCATTGTTTCAGCACTGTTGATTCCTTATTTTCAGTAGACCCTGATCATTCCAGCCAAAAGCATTCAGACCCATCTCAAACAATAAGACTATGCTTTTAACCATCTAGAGTACACACATCTGACTAGAGCTTGTTTTAGCATCAACAACGAAGGTGGGATTCGAACCCACGCGTGCACAGCACAATGGAGTAGCAGTCCATCGCCTTAACCTCTCGGCCACCTCGTCACATCTTACTTTTTCTAACTGCAAATTAAAAGATGAAAACAATTTCAGTATGCCTTGTAACAGCACTTTGTATACAAAGACATGTACATTGTGCAAACTCTGTTTATTCGTTAGCTTTACAGCCCATTTACGAAGGGGGCCAACTAATGAGCCTTTTACTTTCAGCATCCGTTCAGCCAAGTTGATTGGTGTCATCGAGATTTAAAACAGCCTTCAGAAGGATACAAACTCAACAAGCCCAGTCATTCTGAGAATATGTAAACAAAGCCTTGTGGACAAAGATGGGTTTCAAACACACAGGTCCAGAACACAATGGACTATCAATACTTCACTTTGACATATCTGTGACCACATCAACTGTTTGGGGATATAAGTTCAGTTCAAGGACAAACTCGTTTTCAACATAGAAATTCTCATGCAGAGGTTAGAGGATTACCTACCCATCACCTTAACATCCTGGTCAGGGTTGAAGGACTGAGTTGAATTCAAGAGTAGAAGATTTACAATTTAGTCTAGGGCACCTGAAAACAGGTTTTGCCAATTAGCATGGGATTGAACCTTAAAACAGCAGTGGAATGCTATTATTCTGCTCTGGTATGTCATTGTTTCAGCATTGTTGGTTTCTTATTTTCAGTAGACCCTGATCAATTGAGTATATTGAGCTTGAAGAAATCGCTAGCCACCGACTCAAACTCTCCTCCACGATTGTCCTTGTAACAGCACTTTGTATACAAAGACATGTACATTGTGCAAACTCTATTTATTCGTTAGCTTTACAGCCCATTTAAGAAGGGGGCCAACTAATGATCCTTTTACTTTCAGTATCCGTTCAGACAAGTTGATAGGTGTCATCGAGATTTAAAACAGCCTTCAGAAGCATAAAAACTCAACAAGCCCAGTCATTCTGAGAATATGTAAACAAAGCCTTGTGGACAAAGATGGGTTTCAAAGACACACAGGTCCCGAACACAATGGACTATCCATACTTCACTTTAACATATCTGTGACCACATCAACTGTTTGGGGATAGAAGTTCAGTTCAATGACAAACTCATGTTCACAATTGAAATTCTCATGCAGATGTTAGAGGTTTACCTACCCATCTCCTTAACATCCAGGTCAGGGTTGAAGGACTGAGTTGAATTCAAGAGTAGAAGATTTACAATTTGGTCTAGGGCACCTGAAAACAGCAGTTAAATGCTATTACACTGCACTGGTATGTCATTGTTTCAGCACTGTTGATTCCTTATTTTCAGTAGACCCTGATCATTCCAGCCAAAAGCATTCAGACCCATCTCAAACAATAAGACAATGCCTTTAACCATCTAGAGTACACACATCTGACTAGAGCTTGTTTTAGCATCAACGACGAAGGTGGGATTCTAACCCACGCGTGCACAGCACAATGGATTAGCAGTCCATCGCCTTAACCTCTCGGCCACCTCGTCACATCTTACTTTTTCTAACTGCAAATTAAAAGATGAAAACAAATTCAGTATGCCTTGTAACAGCACTTTGTATACAAAGACATGTACATTGTGCAAACTCTGTTTATTCGTTAGCTTTACAGCCCATTTACGAAGGGGGCCAACTAATGAGCCTTTTACTTTCAGCATCCGTTCAGCCAAGTTGATTGGTGTCATCGAGATTTAAAACAGCCTTCAGAAGGATACAAACTCAACAAGCCCAGTCATTCTGAGAATATGTAAACAAAGCCTTGTGGACAAAGATGGGTTTCAAACACACAGGTCCAGAACACAATGGACTATCAATACTTCACTTTGACATATCTGTGACCACATCAACTGTTTGGGGATATAAGTTCAGTTCAAGGACAAACTCGTTTTCAACATAGAAATTCTCATGCAGAGGTTAGAGGATTACCTACCCATCACCTTAACATCCTGGTCAGGGTTGAAGGACTGAGTTGAATTCAAGAGTAGAAGATTTACAATTTAGTCTAGGGCACCTGAAAACAGGTTTTGCCAATTAGCATGGGATTGAACCTTAAAACAGCAGTGGAATGCTATTATTCTACTCTGGTATGTCATTGTTTCAGTATTGTTGATTTCTTCTTTTCAGTAGACCCTGATCAATTGAGCATATTGAGCTTGAAGAAATCGCTAGCCACCGACTCAACCTCTCTTCCACGATTGTCGTTGTAACAGCACTTTGTATACAAAGACATGTACAATGTGCAAACTCTGTTTATTCGTTAGCTTTACAGCCCATTTAAGAAGGGGGCCAGCTAATGATCCTTTTACTTTCACCATCCGTTCAGACAAGTTGATTGGTGTCATCGAGATTAAAAACAGCCTTCAGAAGGATACAAACTCAACAATCCCAGTCATTCTGAGAATATGTAAACAAAGCTTTGGGGACAAAGATGGGTTTCAAAGACACACAGGTCCCGAACACAATGGACTATCCATACTTCACTTTAACATATCTCTGACCACATCAACGGTTTGGGGATAGAAGTTCAGTTCAAGGACAAACTCATGTTCACAATAGAAATTCTCATGCAGATGTTAGAGGTTTACCTACCAATCTCCCTAACATCCAGGTCAGGGTTGAAGGACTGAGTTGAATTCAAGAGTAGAAGATTAACAATTTGGTCTATGGCTCCTGAAAACAGCAGTTAAATGCTATTACACTGCACTGGTATGTCATTGTTTCAGCACTGTTGTTTCCTTATTTTCAGTAGACCCTGATCATTCCAGCCAAAAGCATTCAGACCCATCTCAAACAATAAGACTATGCCTTTAACCATCTAGAGTACACACATCTGACTAGAGCTTGTTTTAGCATCAACGACAAAGGTGGGATTCGAACCCACACGTGCACAGCACAATGGATTAGCAGTCCATCACCTTAACCTCTCGGCCACCTCGTCACAGCTTACTTTTTCTAACTGCAAATTAAAAGATGAAAACAAATTCAGTATGCCTTGTAACAGCACTTTGTATACAAAGACATGTACATTGTGCAAACTCTGTTTATTCGTCAGCTTTACAGCCCATTTACGAAGGGGGCCAACTAATGAGCCTTTTACTTTCAGCATCCGTTCAGCCAAGTTGATTGGTGTCATCGAGATTTAAAACAGCCTTCAGAAGGATACAAACTCAACAAGCCCAGTCATTCTGAGAATATGTAAACAAAGCCTTGTGGACAAAGATGGGTTTCAAACACACAGGTCCAGAACACAATGGACTATCAATACTTCACTTTGACATATCTGTGACCACATCAACTGTTTGGGGATAGAAGTTCAGTTCAAGGACAAACTCGTTTTCAACATAGAAATTCTCATGCAGAGGTTAGAGGATTACCTACCCATCACCTTAACATCCTGGTCAGGGTTGAAGGACTGAGTTGAATTCAAGAGTAGAAGATTTACAATTTAGTCTAGGGCACCTGAAAACAGGTTTTGCCAATTAGCATGGGATTGAACCTTAAAACAGCAGTGGAATGCTATTATTCTGCTCTGGTATGTCATTGTTTCAGCATTGTTGGTTTCTTATTTTCAGTAGACCCTGATCAATTGAGTATATTGAGCTTGAAGAAATCGCTAGCCACCGACTCAAACTCTCCTCCACGATTGTCCTTGTAACAGCACTTTGTATACAAAGACATGTACATTGTGCAAACTCTATTTATTCGTTAGCTTTACAGCCCATTTAAGAAGGGGGCCAACTAATGATCCTTTTACTTTCAGTATCCGTTCAGACAAGTTGATAGGTTTCATCGAGATTTAAAACAGCCTTCAGAAGGATACAAACTCAACAATCCCAGTCATTCTGAGAATATGTAAACAAAGCTTTGGGGACAAAGATGGGTTTCAAAGACACACAGGTCCCGAACACAATGGACTATCCATACTTCACTTTAACATATCTCTGACCACATCAACGGTTTGGGGATAGAAGTTCAGTTCAAGGACAAACTCATGTTCACAATAGAAATTCTCATGCAGATGTTAGAGGTTTACCTACCAATCTCCCTAACATCCAGGTCAGGGTTGAAGGACTGAGTTGAATTCAAGAGTAGAAGATTAACAATTTGGTCTATGGCTCCTGAAAACAGCAGTTAAATGCTATTACACTGCACTGGTATGTCATTGTTTCAGCACTGTTGTTTCCTTATTTTCAGTAGACCCTGATCATTCCAGCCAAAAGCATTCAGACCCATCTCAAACAATAAGACTATGCCTTTAACCATCTAGAGTACACACATCTGACTAGAGCTTGTTTTAGCATCAACGACGAAGGTGGGATTCGAACCCACGCGTGCACAGCACAATGGATTAGCAGTCCATCGCCTTAACCTCTCGGCCACCTCGTCAAATCTTACTTTTCTAACTGCAAATTAAAAGATGAAAACAAATTCAGTATGCCTTGTAACAGCACTTTGTATACAAAGACATGTACATTGTGCAAACTCTGTTTATTCGTTAGCTTTACAGCCCATTTACGAAGGGGGCCAACTAATGAGCCTTTTACTTTCAGCATCCGTTCAGCCAAGTTGATTGGTGTCATCGAGATTTAAAACAGCCTTCAGAAGGATACAAACTCAACAAGCCCAGTCATTCTGAGAATATGTAAACAAAGCCTTGTGGACAAAGATGGGTTTCAAACACACAGGTCCAGAACACAATGGACTATCAATACTTCACTTTGACATATCTGTGACCACATCAACTGTTTGGGGATATAAGTTCAGTTCAAGGACAAACTCGTTTTCAACATAGAAATTCTCATGCAGAGGTTAGAGGATTACCTACCCATCACCTTAACATCCTGGTCAGGGTTGAAGGACTGAGTTGAATTCAAGAGTAGAAGATTTACAATTTAGTCTAGGGCACCTGAAAACAGGTTTTGCCAATTAGCATGGGATTGAACCTTAAAACAGCAGTGGAATGCTATTATTCTGCTCTGGTATGTCATTGTTTCAGCATTGTTGGTTTCTTATTTTCAGTAGACCCTGATCAATTGAGTATATTGAGCTTGAAGAAATCGCTAGCCACCGACTCAAACTCTCTTCCACGATTGTCGTTGTAACAGCACTTTGTATACAAAGACATGTACAATGTGCAAACTCTGTTTATTCGTTAGCTTTACAGCCCATTTAAGAAGGGGGCCAGCTAATGATCCTTTTACTTTCACCATCCGTTCAGACAAGTTGATAGGTGTCATCGAGATTAAAAACAGCCTTCAGAAGGATACAAACTCAACAATCCCAGTCATTCTGAGAATATGTAAACAAAGCTTTGGGGACAAAGATGGGTTTCAAAGACACACAGGTCCCGAACACAATGGACTATCCATACTTCACTTTAACATATCTCTGACCACATCAACGGTTTGGGGATAGAAGTTCAGTTCAAGGACAAACTCATGTTCACAATAGAAATTCTCATGCAGATGTTAGAGGTTTACCTACCAATCTCCCTAACATCCAGGTCAGGGTTGAAGGACTGAGTTGAATTCAAGAGTAGAAGATTAACAATTTGGTCTATGGCTCCTGAAAACAGCAGTTAAATGCTATTACACTGCACTGGTATGTCATTGTTTCAGCACTGTTGTTTCCTTATTTTCAGTAGACCCTGATCATTCCAGCCAAAAGCATTCAGACCCATCTCAAACAATAAGACTATGCCTTTAACCATCTAGAGTACACACATCTGACTAGAGCTTGTTTTAGCATCAACGACAAAGGTGGGATTCCAACCCATACGTGCACAGCACAATGGATTAGCAGTCCATCACCTTAACCTCTCGGCCACCTCGTCACATCTTACTTTTTCTAACCGCAAATTAAAAGATGAAAACAAATTCAGTATGCCTTGTAACAGCACTTTGTATACAAAGACATGTACATTGTGCAAACTCTGTTTATTCGTTAGCTTTACAGCCCATTTACGAAGGGGGCCAACTAATGAGCCTTTTACTTTCAGCATCCGTTCAGCCAAGTTGATTGGTGTCATCGAGATTTAAAACAGCCTTCAGAAGGATACAAACTCAACAAGCCCAGTCATTCTGAGAATATGTAAACAAAGCCTTGTGGACAAAGATGGGTTTCAAACACACAGGTCCAGAACACAATGGACTATCAATACTTCACTTGGACATATCTGTGACCACATCAACTGTTTGGGGATATAAGTTCAGTTCAAGGACAAACTCGTTTTCAACATTGAAATTCTCATGCAGAGGTTAGAGGATTACCTACCCATCACCTTAACATCCTGGTCAGGGTTGAAGGACTGAGTTGAATTCAAGAGTAGAAGATTTACAATTTAGTCTAGGGCACCTGAAAACAGGTTTTGCCAATTAGCATGGGATTGAACCTTAAAACAGCAGTGGAATGCTATTATTCTGCTCTGGTATGTCATTGTTTCAGCATTGTTGGTTTCTTATTTTCAGTAGACCCTGATCAATTGAGTATATTGAGCTTGAAGAAATCGCTAGCCACCGACTCAAACTCTCCTCCACGATTGTCCTTGTAACAGCACTTTGTATACAAAGACATGTACATTGTGCAAACTCTATTTATTCGTTAGCTTTACAGCCCATTTAAGAAGGGGGCCAACTAATGATCCTTTTACTTTCAGTATCCGTTCAGACAAGTTGATAGGTGTCATCGAGATTTAAAACAGCCTTCAGAAGCATAAAAACTCAACAAGCCCAGTCATTCTGAGAATATGTAAACAAAGCCTTGTGGACAAAGATGGGTTTCAAAGACACACAGGTCCCGAACACAATGGACTATCCATACTTCACTTTAACATATCTGTGACCACATCAACTGTTTGGGGATAGAAGTTCAGTTCAATGACAAACTCATGTTCACAATAGAAATTCTCATGCAGATGTTAGAGGTTTACCTACCCATCTCCTTAACATCCAGGTCAGGGTTGAAGGACTGAGTTGAATTCAAGAGTAGAAGATTTACAATTTGGTCTAGGGCACCTGAAAAAAGCAGTTAAATGCTATTACACTGCACTGGTATGTCATTGTTTCAGCACTGTTGATTCCTTATTTTCAGTAGACCCTGATCATTCCAGCCAAAAGCATTCAGACCCATCTCAAACAATAAGACTATGCCTTTAACCATCTAGAGTACACACATCTGACTAGAGCTTGTTTTAGCATCAACGACAAAGGTGGGATTCGAACCCACGCGTGCACAGCACAATGGATTAGCAGTCCATCGCCTTAACCTCTCGGCCACCTCGTCACATCTTACTTTTTCTAACTGCAAATTAAAAGATGAAAACAATTTCAGTATGCCTTGTAACAGCACTTTGTATACAAAGACATGTACATTGTGCAAACTCTGTTTATTCGTTAGCTTTACAGCCCATTTACGAAGGGGGCCAACTAATGAGCCTTTTACTTTCAGCATCCGTTCAGCCAAGTTGATTGGTGTCATCGAGATTTAAAACAGCCTTCAGAAGGATACAAACTCAACAAGCCCAGTCATTCTGAGAATATGTAAACAAATCCTTGTGGACAAAGATGGGTTTCAAACACACAGGTCCAGAACACAATGGACTATTCATACTTCACTTTGACATATCTGTGACCACATCAACTGTTTGGGGATATAAGTTCAGTTCAAGGACAATCTCATGTTCAACATAGAAATTCTCATGCAGAGGTTAGAGGATTACCTAACCATCACCTTAATATCCTGGTCAGGGTTGAAGGACTGAGTTGAATTCAAGAGTAGAAGATTTACAATTTAGTCTAGGGCACCTGAAAACAGGTTTTGCCAATTAGCATGGGATTGAACCTTAAAACAGCAGTGGAATGCTATTATTCTGCTCTGGTATGTCATTGTTTCAGCATTGTTGGTTTCTTATTTTCAGTAGACCCTGATCAATTGAGTATATTGAGCTTGAAGAAATCGCTAGCCACCGACTCAAACTCTCCTCCACGATTGTCCTTGTAACAGCACTTTGTATACAAAGACATGTACATTGTGCAAACTCTATTTATTCGTTAGCTTTACAGCCCATTTAAGAAGGGGGCCAACTAATGATCCTTTTACTTTCAGTATCCGTTCAGACAAGTTGATAGGTGTCATCGAGATTTAAAACAGCCTTCAGAAGCATAAAAACTCAACAAGCCCAGTCATTCTGAGAATATGTAAACAAAGCCTTGTGGACAAAGATGGGTTTCAAAGACACACAGGTCCCGAACACAATGGACTATCCATACTTCACTTTAACATATCTGTGACCACATCAACTGTTTGGGGATAGAAGTTCAGTTCAATGACAAACTCATGTTCACAATAGAAATTCTCATGCAGATGTTAGAGGTTTACCTACCCATCTCCTTAACATCCAGGTCAGGGTTGAAGGACTGAGTTGAATTCAAGAGTAGAAGATTTACAATTTGGTCTAGGGCACCTGAAAACAGCAGTTAAATGCTATTACACTGCACTGGTATGTCATTGTTTCAGCACTGTTGATTCCTTATTTTCAGTAGACCCTGATCATTCCAGCCAAAAGCATTCAGACCCATCTCAAACAATAAGACTATGCCTTTAACCATCTAGAGTACACACATCTGACTAGAGCTTGTTTTAGCATCAACGACGAAGGTGGGATTCGAACCCACGCGTGCACAGCAGAATGGATTAGCAGTCCATCGCCTTAACCTCTCGGCCACCTCATCACATCTTACTTTTTCTAACTGCAAATTAAAAGATGAAAACAATTTCAGTATGCCTTGTAACAGCACTTTGTATACAAAGACATGTACATTGTGCAAACTCTGTTTATTCGTTAGCTTTACAGCCCATTTACGAAGGGGGCCAACTAATGAGCCTTTTACTTTCAGCATCCGTTCAGCCAAGTTGATTGGTGTCATCGAGATTTAAAACAGCCTTCAGAAGGATACAAACTCAACAAGCCCAGTCATTCTGAGAATATGTAAACAAAGCCTTGTGGACAAAGATGGGTTTCAAACACACAGGTCCAGAACACAATGGACTATTCATACTTCACTTTGACATATCTGTGACCACATCAACTGTTTGGGGATATAAGTTCAGTTCAAGGACAATCTCATGTTCAACATAGAAATTCTCATGCAGAGGTTAGAGGATTACCTAACCATCACCTTAATATCCTGGTCAGGGTTGAAGGACTGAGTTGAATTCAAGAGTAGAAGATTTACAATTTAGTCTAGGGCACCTGAAAACAGGTTTTGCCAATTAGCATGGGATTGAACCTTAAAACAGCAGTGGAATGCTATTATTCTGCTCTGGTATGTCATTGTTTCAGTATTGTTGATTTCTTCTTTTCAGTAGACCCTGATCAATTGAGCATATTGAGCTTGAAGAAATCGCTAGCCACCGACTCAAACTCTCTTCCACGATTGTCGTTGTAACAGCACTTTGTATACAAAGACATGTACAATGTGCAAACTCTGTTTATTCGTTAGCTTTACAGCCCATTTAAGAAGGGGGCCAACTAATGATCCTTTTACTTTCACCATCCGTTCAGACAAGTTGATTGGTGTCATCGAGATTAAAAACAGCCTTCAGAAGGATACAAACTCAACAATCCCAGTCATTCTGAGAATATGTAAACAAAGCTTTGGGGACAAAGATGGGTTTCAAAGACACACAGGTCCCGAACACAATGGACTATCCATACTTCACTTTAACATATCTCTGACCACATCAACGGTTTGGGGATAGAAGTTCAGTTCAAGGACAAACTCATGTTCACAATAGAAATTCTCATGCAGATGTTAGAGGTTTACCTACCAATCTCCCTAACATCCAGGTCAGGGTTGAAGGACTGAGTTGAATTCAAGAGTAGAAGATTAACAATTTGGTCTATGGCTCCTGAAAACAGCAGTTAAATGCTATTACACTGCACTGGTATGTCATTGTTTCAGCACTGTTGTTTCCTTATTTTCAGTAGACCCTGATCATTCCAGCCAAAAGCATTCAGACCCATCTCAAACAATAAGACTATGCCTTTAACCATCTAGAGTACACACATCTGACTAGAGCTTGTTTCAGCATCAACGACGAAGGTGGGATTCGAACCCACGCGTGCACAGCACAATGGATTAGCAGTCCATCGCCTTAACCTCTCGGCCACCTCGTCACATCTTACTTTTTCTAACTGCAAATTAAAAGATGAAAACAAATTCAGTATGCCTTGTAACAGCACTTTGTATACAAAGACATGTACATTGTGCAAACTCTGTTTATTCGTTAGCTTTACAGCCCATTTACGAAGGGGGCCAACTAATGAGCCTTTTACTTTCAGCATCCGTTCAGCCAAGTTGATTGGTGTCATCGAGATTTAAAACAGCCTTCAGAAGGATACAAACTCAACAATCCCAGTCATTCTGAGAATATGTAAACAAAGCTTTGGGGACAAAGATGGGTTTCAAAGACACACAGGTCCCGAACACAATGGACTATCCATACTTCACTTTAACATATCTCTGACCACATCAACGGTTTGGGGATAGAAGTTCAGTTCAAGGACAAACTCATGTTCACAATAGAAATTCTCATGCAGATGTTAGAGGTTTACCTACCAATCTCCCTAACATCCAGGTCAGGGTTGAAGGACTGAGTTGAATTCAAGAGTAGAAGATTAACAATTTGGTCTATGGCTCCTGAAAACAGCAGTTAAATGCTATTACACTGCACTGGTATGTCATTGTTTCAGCACTGTTGTTTCCTTATTTTCAGTAGACCCTGATCATTCCAGCCAAAAGCATTCAGACCCATCTCAAACAATAAGACTATGCCTTTAACCATCTAGAGTACACACATCTGACTAGAGCTTGTTTCAGCATCAACGACGAAGGTGGGATTCGAACCCACGCGTGCACAGCACAATGGATTAGCAGTCCATCGCCTTAACCTCTCGGCCACCTCGTCACATCTTACTTTTTCTAACTGCAAATTAAAAGATGAAAACAAATTCAGTATGCCTTGTAACAGCACTTTGTATACAAAGACATGTACATTGTGCAAACTCTGTTTATTCGTTAGCTTTACAGCCCATTTACGAAGGGGGCCAACTAATGAGCCTTTTACTTTCAGCATCCGTTCAGCCAAGTTGATTGGTGTCATCGAGATTTAAAACAGCCTTCAGAAGGATACAAACTCAACAAGCCCAGTCATTCTGAGAATATGTAAACAAATCCTTGTGGACAAAGATGGGTTTCAAACACACAGGTCCAGAACACAATGGACTATTCATACTTCACTTTGACATATCTGTGACCACATCAACTGTTTGGGGATATAAGTTCAGTTCAAGGACAATCTCATGTTCAACATAGAAATTCTCATGCAGAGGTTAGAGGATTACCTAACCATCACCTTAATATCCTGGTCAGGGTTGAAGGACTGAGTTGAATTCAAGAGTAGAAGATTTACAATTTAGTCTAGGGCACCTGAAAACAGGTTTTGCCAATTAGCATAGGATTGAACCTTAAAACAGCAGTGGAATGCTATTATTCTGCTCTGGTATGTCATTGTTTCAGCATTGTTGGTTTCTTATTTTCAGTAGACCCTGATCAATTGAGTATATTGAGCTTGAAGAAATCGCTAGCCACCGACTCAAACTCTCCTCCACGATTGTCCTTGTAACAGCACTTTGTATACAAAGACATGTACATTGTGCAAACTCTATTTATTCGTTAGCTTTACAGCCCATTTAAGAAGGGGGCCAACTAATGATCCTTTTACTTTCAGTATCCGTTCAGACAAGTTGATAGGTGTCATCGAGATTTAAAACAGCCTTCAGAAGCATAAAAACTCAACAAGCCCAGTCATTCTGAGAATATGTAAACAAAGCCTTGTGGACAAAGATGGGTTTCAAAGACACACAGGTCCCGAACACAATGGACTATCCATACTTCACTTTAACATATCTGTGACCACATCAACTGTTTGGGGATAGAAGTTCAGTTCAATGACAAACTCATGTTCACAATAGAAATTCTCATGCAGATGTTAGAGGTTTACCTACCCATCTCCTTAACATCCAGGTCAGGGTTGAAGGACTGAGTTGAATTCAAGAGTAGAAGATTTACAATTTGGTCTAGGGCACCTGAAAACAGCAGTTAAATGCTATTACACTGCACTGGTATGTCATTGTTTCAGCACTGTTGATTCCTTATTTTCAGTAGACCCTGATCATTCCAGCCAAAAGCATTCAGACCCATCTCAAACAATAAGACTATGCCTTTAACCATCTAGAGTACACACATCTGACTAGAGCTTGTTTTAGCATCAACGACGAAGGTGGGATTCGAACCCACGCGTGCACAGCACAATGGATTAGCAGTCCATCGCCTTAACCTCTCGGCCACCTCGTCACATCTTACTTTTTCTAACTGCAAATTAAAAGATGAAAACAAATTCAGTATGCCTTGTAACAGCACTTTGTATACAAAGACATGTACATTGTGCAAACTCTGTTTATTCGTTAGCTTTACAGCCCATTTACGAAGGGGGCCAACTAATGAGCCTTTTACTTTCAGCATCCGTTCAGCCAAGTTGATTGGTGTCATCGAGATTTAAAACAGCCTTCAGAAGGATACAAACTCAACAAGCCCAGTCATTCTGAGAATATGTAAACAAAGCCTTGTGGACAAAGATGGGTTTCAAACACACAGGTCCAGAACACAATGGACTATCAATACTTCACTTTGACATATCTGTGACCACATCAACTGTTTGGGGATATAAGTTCAGTTCAAGGACAAACTCTTTTTCAACATAGAAATTCTCATGCAGAGGTTAGAGGATTACCTACCCATCACCTTAACATCCTGGTCAGGGTTGAAGGACTGAGTTGAATTCAAGAGTAGAAGATTTACAATTTAGTCTAGGGCACCTGAAAACAGGTTTTGCCAATTAGCATGGGATTGAACCTTAAAACAGCAGTGGAATGCTATTATTCTACTCTGGTATGTCATTGTTTCAGTATTGTTGATTTCTTCTTTTCAGTAGACCCTGATCAATTGAGCATATTGAGCTTGAAGAAATCGCTAGCCACCGACTCAAACTCTCTTCCACGATTGTCGTTGTAACAGCACTTTGTATACAAAGACATGTACAATGTGCAAACTCTGTTTATTCGTTAGCTTTACAGCCCATTTAAGAAGGGGGCCAGCTAATGATCCTTTTACTTTCACCATCCGTTCAGACAAGTTGATTGGTGTCATCGAGATTAAAAACAGCCTTCAGAAGGATACAAACTCAACAATCCCAGTCATTCTGAGAATATGTAAACAAAGCTTTGGGGACAAAGATGGGTTTCAAAGACACACAGGTCCCGAACACAATGGACTATCCATACTTCACTTTAACATATCTCTGACCACATCAACGGTTTGGGGATAGAAGTTCAGTTCAAGGACAAACTCATGTTCACAATAGAAATTCTCATGCAGATGTTAGAGGTTTACCTACCAATCTCCCTAACATCCAGGTCAGGGTTGAAGGACTGAGTTGAATTCAAGAGTAGAAGATTAACAATTTGGTCTATGGCTCCTGAAAACAGCAGTTAAATGCTATTACACTGCACTGGTATGTCATTGTTTCAGCACTGTTGTTTCCTTATTTTCAGTAGACCCTGATCATTCCAGCCAAAAGCATTCAGACCCATCTCAAACAATAAGACTATGCCTTTAACCATCTAGAGTACACACATCTGACTAGAGCTTGTTTTAGCATCAACGACGAAGGTGGGATTCCAACCCACGCGTGCACAGCACAATGGATTAGCAGTCCATCGCCTTAACCTCTCGGCCACCTCGTCACATCTTACTTTTTGTAACTGCAAATTAAAAGATGAAAACAAATTCAGTATGCCTTGTAACAGCACTTTGTATACAAAGACATGTACATTGTGCAAACTCTGTTTATTCGTTAGCTTTACAGCCCATTTACGAAGGGGGCCAACTAATGAGCCTTTTACTTTCAGCATCCGTTCAGCCAAGTTGATTGGTGTCATCGAGATTTAAAACAGCCTTCAGAAGGATACAAACTCAACAAGCCCAGTCATTCTGAGAATATGTAAACAAAGCCTTGTGGACAAAGATGGGTTTCAAACACACAGGTCCAGAACACAATGGACTATCAATACTTCACTTTGACATATCTGTGACCACATCAACTGTTTGGGGATATAAGTTCAGTTCAAGGACAAACTCGTTTTCAACATAGAAATTCTCATGCAGAGGTTAGAGGATTACCTACCCATCACCTTAACATCCTGGTCAGGGTTGAAGGACTGAGTTGAATTCAAGAGTAGAAGATTTACAATTTAGTCTAGGGCACCTGAAAACAGGTTTTGCCAATTAGCATGGGATTGAACCTTAAAACAGCAGTGGAATGCTATTATTCTGCTCTGGTATGTCATTGTTTCAGCATTGTTGGTTTCTTATTTTCAGTAGACCCTGATCAATTGAGTATATTGAGCTTGAAGAAATCGCTAGCCACCGACTCAAACTCTCCTCCACGATTGTCCTTGTAACAGCACTTTGTATACAAAGACATGTACATTGTGCAAACTCTATTTATTCGTTAGCTTTACAGCCCATTTAAGAAGGGGGCCAACTAATGATCCTTTTACTTTCAGTATCCGTTCAGACAAGTTGATAGGTGTCATCGAGATTTAAAACAGCCTTCAGAAGCATAAAAACTCAACAAGCCCAGTCATTCTGAGAATATGTAAACAAAGCCTTGTGGACAAAGATGGGTTTCAAAGACACACAGGTCCCGAACACAATGGACTATCCATACTTCACTTTAACATATCTGTGACCACATCAACTGTTTGGGGATAGAAGTTCAGTTCAATGACAAACTCATGTTCACAATAGAAATTCTCATGCAGATGTTAGAGGTTTACCTACCCATCTCCTTAACATCCAGGTCAGGGTTGAAGGACTGAGTTGAATTCAAGAGTAGAAGATTTACAATTTGGTCTAGGGCACCTGAAAACAGCAGTTAAATGCTATTACACTGCACTGGTATGTCATTGTTTCAGCACTGTTGATTCCTTATTTTCAGTAGACCCTGATCATTCCAGCCAAAAGCATTCAGACCCATCTCAAACAATAAGACTATGCCTTTAACCATCTAGAGTACACACATCTGACTAGAGCTTGTTTTAGCATCAACGACGAAGGTGGGATTCGAACCCACGCGTGCACAGCACAATGGATTAGCAGTCCATCGCCTTAACCTCTCGGCCACCTCGTCACATCTTACTTTTTCTAACTGCAAATTAAAAGATGAAAACAAATTCAGTATGCCTTGTAACAGCACTTTGTATACAAAGACATGTACATTGTGCAAACTCTGTTTATTCGTTAGCTTTACAGCCCATTTACGAAGGGGGCCAACTAATGAGCCTTTTACTTTCAGCATCCGTTCAGCCAAGTTGATTGGTGTCATCGAGATTTAAAACAGCCTTCAGAAGGATACAAACTCAACAAGCCCAGTCATTCTGAGAATATGTAAACAAAGCCTTGTGGACAAAGATGGGTTTCAAACACACAGGTCCAGAACACAATGGACTATCAATACTTCACTTTGACATATCTGTGACCACATCAACTGTTTGGGGATATAAGTTCAGTTCAAGGACAAACTCGTTTTCAACATAGAAATTCTCATGCAGAGGTTAGAGGATTACCTACCCATCACCTTAACATCCTGGTCAGGGTTGAAGGACTGAGTTGAATTCAAGAGTAGAAGATTTACAATTTAGTCTAGGGCACCTGAAAACAGGTTTTGCCAATTAGCATGGGATTGAACCTTAAAACAGCAGTGGAATGCTATTATTCTGCTCTGGTATGTCATTGTTTCAGCATTGTTGGTTTCTTATTTTCAGTAGACCCTGATCAATTGAGTATATTGAGCTTGAAGAAATCGCTAGCCACCGACTCAAACTCTCCTCCACGATTGTCCTTGTAACAGCACTTTGTATACAAAGACATGTACATTGTGCAAACTCTATTTATTCGTTAGCTTTACAGCCCATTTAAGAAGGGGGCCAACTAATGATCCTTTTACTTTCAGTATCCGTTCAGACAAGTTGATAGGTGTCATCGAGATTTAAAACAGCCTTCAGAAGCATAAAAACTCAACAAGCCCAGTCATTCTGAGAATATGTAAACAAAGCCTTGTGGACAAAGATGGGTTTCAAAGACACACAGGTCCCGAACACAATGGACTATCCATACTTCACTTTAACATATCTGTGACCACATCAACTGTTTGGGGATAGAAGTTCAGTTCAATGACAAACTCATGTTCACAATAGAAATTCTCATGCAGATGTTAGAGGTTTACCTACCCATCTCCTTAACATCCAGGTCAGGGTTGAAGGACTGAGTTGAATTCAAGAGTAGAAGATTTACAATTTGGTCTAGGGCACCTGAAAACAGCAGTTAAATGCTATTACACTGCACTGGTATGTCATTGTTTCAGCACTGTTGATTCCTTATTTTCAGTAGACCCTGATCATTCCAGCCAAAAGCATTCAGACCCATCTCAAACAATAAGACTATGCCTTTAACCATCTAGAGTACACACATCTGACTAGAGCTTGTTTTAGCATCAACGACGAAGGTGGGATTCGAACCCACGCGTGCACAGCACAATGGATTAGCAGTCCATCGCCTTAACCTCTCGGCCACCTCGTCACATCTTACTTTTTCTAACTGCAAATTAAAAGATGAAAACAAATTCAGTATGCCTTGTAACAGCACTTTGTATACAAAGACATGTACATTGTGCAAACTCTGTTTATTCGTTAGCTTTACAGCCCATTTACGAAGGGGGCCAACTAATGAGCCTTTTACTTTCAGCATCCGTTCAGCCAAGTTGATTGGTGTCATCGAGATTTAAAACAGCCTTCAGAAGGATACAAACTCAACAAGCCCAGTCATTCTGAGAATATGTAAACAAAGCCTTGTGGACAAAGATGGGTTTCAAACACACAGGTCCAGAACACAATGGACTATCAATACTTCACTTTGACATATCTGTGACCACATCAACTGTTTGGGGATATAAGTTCAGTTCAAGGACAAACTCTTTTTCAACATAGAAATTCTCATGCAGAGGTTAGAGGATTACCTACCCATCACCTTAACATCCTGGTCAGGGTTGAAGGACTGAGTTGAATTCAAGAGTAGAAGATTTACAATTTAGTCTAGGGCACCTGAAAACAGGTTTTGCCAATTAGCATGGGATTGAACCTTAAAACAGCAGTGGAATGCTATTATTCTACTCTGGTATGTCATTGTTTCAGTATTGTTGATTTCTTCTTTTCAGTAGACCCTGATCAATTGAGCATATTGAGCTTGAAGAAATCGCTAGCCACCGACTCAAACTCTCTTCCACGATTGTCGTTGTAACAGCACTTTGTATACAAAGACATGTACAATGTGCAAACTCTGTTTATTCGTTAGCTTTACAGCCCATTTAAGAAGGGGGCCAGCTAATGATCCTTTTACTTTCACCATCCGTTCAGACAAGTTGATTGGTGTCATCGAGATTAAAAACAGCCTTCAGAAGGATACAAACTCAACAATCCCAGTCATTCTGAGAATATGTAAACAAAGCTTTGGGGACAAAGATGGGTTTCAAAGACACACAGGTCCCGAACACAATGGACTATCCATACTTCACTTTAACATATCTCTGACCACATCAACGGTTTGGGGATAGAAGTTCAGTTCAAGGACAAACTCATGTTCACAATAGAAATTCTCATGCAGATGTTAGAGGTTTACCTACCAATCTCCCTAACATCCAGGTCAGGGTTGAAGGACTGAGTTGAATTCAAGAGTAGAAGATTAACAATTTGGTCTATGGCTCCTGAAAACAGCAGTTAAATGCTATTACACTGCACTGGTATGTCATTGTTTCAGCACTGTTGTTTCCTTATTTTCAGTAGACCCTGATCATTCCAGCCAAAAGCATTCAGACCCATCTCAAACAATAAGACTATGCCTTTAACCATCTAGAGTACACACATCTGACTAGAGCTTGTTTTAGCATCAACGACGAAGGTGGGATTCCAACCCACGCGTGCACAGCACAATGGATTAGCAGTCCATCGCCTTAACCTCTCGGCCACCTCGTCACATCTTACTTTTTGTAACTGCAAATTAAAAGATGAAAACAAATTCAGTATGCCTTGTAACAGCACTTTGTATACAAAGACATGTACATTGTGCAAACTCTGTTTATTCGTTAGCTTTACAGCCCATTTACGAAGGGGGCCAACTAATGAGCCTTTTACTTTCAGCATCCGTTCAGCCAAGTTGATTGGTGTCATCGAGATTTAAAACAGCCTTCAGAAGGATACAAACTCAACAAGCCCAGTCATTCTGAGAATATGTAAACAAAGCCTTGTGGACAAAGATGGGTTTCAAACACACAGGTCCAGAACACAATGGACTATCAATACTTCACTTTGACATATCTGTGACCACATCAACTGTTTGGGGATATAAGTTCAGTTCAAGGACAAACTCGTTTTCAACATAGAAATTCTCATGCAGAGGTTAGAGGATTACCTACCCATCACCTTAACATCCTGGTCAGGGTTGAAGGACTGAGTTGAATTCAAGAGTAGAAGATTTACAATTTAGTCTAGGGCACCTGAAAACAGGTTTTGCCAATTAGCATGGGAATGAACCTTAAAACAGCAGTGGAATGCTATTATTCTGCTCTGGTATGTCATTGTTTCAGCCCTGTTGATTCCTTATTTTCAGTAGACCCTGATCAATTTAGCATATTGAGCTTGAAGAAATCGCTAGCCACCGACTCAAACTCTCTTCCACGATTGTCGTTGTAACAGCACTTTGTATACAAAGACATGTACAATGTGCAAACTCTGTTTATTCGTTAGCTTTACAGCCCATTTAAGAAGGGGGCCAACTAATGATCCTTTTACTTTCACCATCCGTTCAGACAAGTTGATTGGTGTCATCGAGATTTAAAACAGCCTTCAGAAGGATACAAACTCAACAATCCCAGTCATTCTGAGAATATGTAAACAAAGCTTTGGGGACAAAGATGGGTTTCAAAGACACACAGGTCCCGAACACAATGGACTATCCATACTTCACTTTAACATATCTCTGACCACATCAACGGTTTGGGGATAGAAGTTCAGTTCAAGGACAAACTCATGTTCATAATAGAAATTCTCATGCAGATGTTAGAGGTTTACCTACCCATGTCCTTAACATCCAGGTCAGGGTTGAAGGACTGAGTTGAATTCAAGAGTAGAAGATTAACAATTTGGTCTAGGGCTCCTGAAAACAGCAGTTAAATGCTATTACACTGCACTGGTATGTCATTGTTTCAGCACTGTTGATTCCTTATTTTCAGTAGACCCTGATCATTCCAGCCAAAAGCATTCAGACCCATCTCAAACAATAAGACTATGCTTTTAACCATCTAGAGTACACACATCTGACTAGAGCTTGTTTTAGCATCAACGACGAAGGTGGGATTCGAACCCACGCGTGCACAGCACAATGGATTAGCAGTCCATCGCCTTAACCTCTCGGCCACCTCGTCACATCTTACTTTTTCTAACTGCAAATTAAAAGATGAAAACAAATTCAGTATGCCTTGTAACAGCACTTTGTATACAAAGACATGTACATTGTGCAAACTCTGTTTATTCGTTAGCTTTACAGCCCATTTACGAAGGGGGCCAACTAATGAGCCTTTTACTTTCAGCATCCGTTCAGCCAAGTTGATTGGTGTCATCGAGATTTAAAACAGCCTTCAGAAGGATACAAACTCAACAAGCCCAGTCATTCTGAGAATATGTAAACAAAGCCTTGTGGACAAAGATGGGTTTCAAACACACAGGTCCAGAACACAATGGACTATCAATACTTCACTTTGACATATCTGTGACCACATCAACTGTTTGGGGATATAAGTTCAGTTCAAGGACAAACTCTTTTTCAACATAGAAATTCTCATGCAGAGGTTAGAGGATTACCTACCCATCACCTTAACATCCTGGTCAGGGTTGAAGGACTGAGTTGAATTCAAGAGTAGAAGATTTACAATTTAGTCTAGGGCACCTGAAAACAGGTTTTGCCAATTAGCATGGGATTGAACCTTAAAACAGCAGTGGAATGCTATTATTCTACTCTGGTATGTCATTGTTTCAGTATTGTTGATTTCTTCTTTTCAGTAGACCCTGATCAATTGAGCATATTGAGCTTGAAGAAATCGCTAGCCACCGACTCAAACTCTCTTCCACGATTGTCGTTGTAACAGCACTTTGTATACAAAGACATGTACAATGTGCAAACTCTGTTTATTCGTTAGCTTTACAGCCCATTTAAGAAGGGGGCCAGCTAATGATCCTTTTACTTTCACCATCCGTTCAGACAAGTTGATTGGTGTCATCGAGATTAAAAACAGCCTTCAGAAGGATACAAACTCAACAATCCCAGTCATTCTGAGAATATGTAAACAAAGCTTTGGGGACAAAGATGGGTTTCAAAGACACACAGGTCCCGAACACAATGGACTATCCATACTTCACTTTAACATATCTCTGACCACATCAACGGTTTGGGGATAGAAGTTCAGTTCAAGGACAAACTCATGTTCACAATAGAAATTCTCATGCAGATGTTAGAGGTTTACCTACCAATCTCCCTAACATCCAGGTCAGGGTTGAAGGACTGAGTTGAATTCAAGAGTAGAAGATTAACAATTTGGTCTATGGCTCCTGAAAACAGCAGTTAAATGCTATTACACTGCACTGGTATGTCATTGTTTCAGCACTGTTGTTTCCTTATTTTCAGTAGACCCTGATCATTCCAGCCAAAAGCATTCAGACCCATCTCAAACAATAAGACTATGCCTTTAACCATCTAGAGTACACACATCTGACTAGAGCTTGTTTTAGCATCAACGACGAAGGTGGGATTCCAACCCACGCGTGCACAGCACAATGGATTAGCAGTCCATCGCCTTAACCTCTCGGCCACCTCGTCACATCTTACTTTTTGTAACTGCAAATTAAAAGATGAAAACAAATTCAGTATGCCTTGTAACAGCACTTTGTATACAAAGACATGTACATTGTGCAAACTCTGTTTATTCGTTAGCTTTACAGCCCATTTACGAAGGGGGCCAACTAATGAGCCTTTTACTTTCAGCATCCGTTCAGCCAAGTTGATTGGTGTCATCGAGATTTAAAACAGCCTTCAGAAGGATACAAACTCAACAAGCCCAGTCATTCTGAGAATATGTAAACAAAGCCTTGTGGACAAAGATGGGTTTCAAACACACAGGTCCAGAACACAATGGACTATCAATACTTCACTTTGACATATCTGTGACCACATCAACTGTTTGGGGATATAAGTTCAGTTCAAGGACAAACTCGTTTTCAACATAGAAATTCTCATGCAGAGGTTAGAGGATTACCTACCCATCACCTTAACATCCTGGTCAGGGTTGAAGGACTGAGTTGAATTCAAGAGTAGAAGATTTACAATTTAGTCTAGGGCACCTGAAAACAGGTTTTGCCAATTAGCATGGGAATGAACCTTAAAACAGCAGTGGAATGCTATTATTCTGCTCTGGTATGTCATTGTTTCAGCCCTGTTGATTCCTTATTTTCAGTAGACCCTGATCAATTTAGCATATTGAGCTTGAAGAAATCGCTAGCCACCGACTCAAACTCTCTTCCACGATTGTCGTTGTAACAGCACTTTGTATACAAAGACATGTACAATGTGCAAACTCTGTTTATTCGTTAGCTTTACAGCCCATTTAAGAAGGGGGCCAACTAATGATCCTTTTACTTTCACCATCCGTTCAGACAAGTTGATTGGTGTCATCGAGATTTAAAACAGCCTTCAGAAGGATACAAACTCAACAATCCCAGTCATTCTGAGAATATGTAAACAAAGCTTTGGGGACAAAGATGGGTTTCAAAGACACACAGGTCCCGAACACAATGGACTATCCATACTTCACTTTAACATATCTCTGACCACATCAACGGTTTGGGGATAGAAGTTCAGTTCAAGGACAAACTCATGTTCATAATAGAAATTCTCATGCAGATGTTAGAGGTTTACCTACCCATGTCCTTAACATCCAGGTCAGGGTTGAAGGACTGAGTTGAATTCAAGAGTAGAAGATTAACAATTTGGTCTAGGGCTCCTGAAAACAGCAGTTAAATGCTATTACACTGCACTGGTATGTCATTGTTTCAGCACTGTTGATTCCTTATTTTCAGTAGACCCTGATCATTCCAGCCAAAAGCATTCAGACCCATCTCAAACAATAAGACTATGCTTTTAACCATCTAGAGTACACACATCTGACTAGAGCTTGTTTTAGCATCAACGACGAAGGTGGGATTCGAACCCACGCGTGCACAGCACAATGGATTAGCAGTCCATCGCCTTAACCTCTCGGCCACCTCGTCACATCTTACTTTTTCTAACTGCAAATTAAAAGATGAAAACAAATTCAGTATGCCTTGTAACAGCACTTTGTATACAAAGACATGTACATTGTGCAAACTCTGTTTATTCGTTAGCTTTACAGCCCATTTACGAAGGGGGCCAACTAATGAGCCTTTTACTTTCAGCATCCGTTCAGCCAAGTTGATTGGTGTCATCGAGATTTAAAACAGCCTTCAGAAGGATACAAACTCAACAAGCCCAGTCATTCTGAGAATATGTAAACAAAGCCTTGTGGACAAAGATGGGTTTCAAACACACAGGTCCAGAACACAATGGACTATCAATACTTCACTTTGACATATCTGTGACCACATCAACTGTTTGGGGATATAAGTTCAGTTCAAGGACAAACTCTTTTTCAACATAGAAATTCTCATGCAGAGGTTAGAGGATTACCTACCCATCACCTTAACATCCTGGTCAGGGTTGAAGGACTGAGTTGAATTCAAGAGTAGAAGATTTACAATTTAGTCTAGGGCACCTGAAAACAGGTTTTGCCAATTAGCATGGGATTGAACCTTAAAACAGCAGTGGAATGCTATTATTCTACTCTGGTATGTCATTGTTTCAGTATTGTTGATTTCTTCTTTTCAGTAGACCCTGATCAATTGAGCATATTGAGCTTGAAGAAATCGCTAGCCACCGACTCAAACTCTCTTCCACGATTGTCGTTGTAACAGCACTTTGTATACAAAGACATGTACAATGTGCAAACTCTGTTTATTCGTTAGCTTTACAGCCCATTTAAGAAGGGGGCCAGCTAATGATCCTTTTACTTTCACCATCCGTTCAGACAAGTTGATTGGTGTCATCGAGATTAAAAACAGCCTTCAGAAGGATACAAACTCAACAATCCCAGTCATTCTGAGAATATGTAAACAAAGCTTTGGGGACAAAGATGGGTTTCAAAGACACACAGGTCCCGAACACAATGGACTATCCATACTTCACTTTAACATATCTCTGACCACATCAACGGTTTGGGGATAGAAGTTCAGTTCAAGGACAAACTCATGTTCACAATAGAAATTCTCATGCAGATGTTAGAGGTTTACCTACCAATCTCCCTAACATCCAGGTCAGGGTTGAAGGACTGAGTTGAATTCAAGAGTAGAAGATTAACAATTTGGTCTATGGCTCCTGAAAACAGCAGTTAAATGCTATTACACTGCACTGGTATGTCATTGTTTCAGCACTGTTGTTTCCTTATTTTCAGTAGACCCTGATCATTCCAGCCAAAAGCATTCAGACCCATCTCAAACAATAAGACTATGCCTTTAACCATCTAGAGTACACACATCTGACTAGAGCTTGTTTTAGCATCAACGACGAAGGTGGGATTCCAACCCACGCGTGCACAGCACAATGGATTAGCAGTCCATCGCCTTAACCTCTCGGCCACCTCGTCACATCTTACTTTTTGTAACTGCAAATTAAAAGATGAAAACAAATTCAGTATGCCTTGTAACAGCACTTTGTATACAAAGACATGTACATTGTGCAAACTCTGTTTATTCGTTAGCTTTACAGCCCATTTACGAAGGGGGCCAACTAATGAGCCTTTTACTTTCAGCATCCGTTCAGCCAAGTTGATTGGTGTCATCGAGATTTAAAACAGCCTTCAGAAGGATACAAACTCAACAAGCCCAGTCATTCTGAGAATATGTAAACAAAGCCTTGTGGACAAAGATGGGTTTCAAACACACAGGTCCAGAACACAATGGACTATCAATACTTCACTTTGACATATCTGTGACCACATCAACTGTTTGGGGATATAAGTTCAGTTCAAGGACAAACTCGTTTTCAACATAGAAATTCTCATGCAGAGGTTAGAGGATTACCTACCCATCACCTTAACATCCTGGTCAGGGTTGAAGGACTGAGTTGAATTCAAGAGTAGAAGATTTACAATTTAGTCTAGGGCACCTGAAAACAGGTTTTGCCAATTAGCATGGGAATGAACCTTAAAACAGCAGTGGAATGCTATTATTCTGCTCTGGTATGTCATTGTTTCAGCCCTGTTGATTCCTTATTTTCAGTAGACCCTGATCAATTTAGCATATTGAGCTTGAAGAAATCGCTAGCCACCGACTCAAACTCTCTTCCACGATTGTCGTTGTAACAGCACTTTGTATACAAAGACATGTACAATGTGCAAACTCTGTTTATTCGTTAGCTTTACAGCCCATTTAAGAAGGGGGCCAACTAATGATCCTTTTACTTTCACCATCCGTTCAGACAAGTTGATTGGTGTCATCGAGATTTAAAACAGCCTTCAGAAGGATACAAACTCAACAATCCCAGTCATTCTGAGAATATGTAAACAAAGCTTTGGGGACAAAGATGGGTTTCAAAGACACACAGGTCCCGAACACAATGGACTATCCATACTTCACTTTAACATATCTCTGACCACATCAACGGTTTGGGGATAGAAGTTCAGTTCAAGGACAAACTCATGTTCATAATAGAAATTCTCATGCAGATGTTAGAGGTTTACCTACCCATGTCCTTAACATCCAGGTCAGGGTTGAAGGACTGAGTTGAATTCAAGAGTAGAAGATTAACAATTTGGTCTAGGGCTCCTGAAAACAGCAGTTAAATGCTATTACACTGCACTGGTATGTCATTGTTTCAGCACTGTTGATTCCTTATTTTCAGTAGACCCTGATCATTCCAGCCAAAAGCATTCAGACCCATCTCAAACAATAAGACTATGCTTTTAACCATCTAGAGTACACACATCTGACTAGAGCTTGTTTTAGCATCAACGACGAAGGTGGGATTCGAACCCACGCGTGCACAGCACAATGGAGTAGCAGTCCATCGCCTTAACCTCTCGGCCACCTCGTCACATCTTACTTTTTCTAACTGCAAATTAAAAGATGAAAACAATTTCAGTATGCCTTGTAACAGCACTTTGTATACAAAGACATGTACATTGTGCAAACTCTGTTTATTCGTTAGCTTTACAGCCCATTTACGAAGGGGGCCAACTAATGAGCCTTTTACTTTCAGCATCCGTTCAGCCAAGTTGATTGGTGTCATCGAGATTTAAAACAGCCTTCAGAAGGATACAAACTCAACAAGCCCAGTCATTCTGAGAATATGTAAACAAAGCCTTGTGGACAAAGATGGGTTTCAAACACACAGGTCCAGAACACAATGGACTATCAATACTTCACTTTGACATATCTGTGACCACATCAACTGTTTGGGGATATAAGTTCAGTTCAAGGACAAACTCGTTTTCAACATAGAAATTCTCATGCAGAGGTTAGAGGATTACCTACCCATCACCTTAACATCCTGGTCAGGGTTGAAGGACTGAGTTGAATTCAAGAGTAGAAGATTTACAATTTAGTCTAGGGCACCTGAAAACAGGTTTTGCCAATTAGCATGGGATTGAACCTTAAAACAGCAGTGGAATGCTATTATTCTGCTCTGGTATGTCATTGTTTCAGCATTGTTGGTTTCTTATTTTCAGTAGACCCTGATCAATTGAGTATATTGAGCTTGAAGAAATCGCTAGCCACCGACTCAAACTCTCCTCCACGATTGTCCTTGTAACAGCACTTTGTATACAAAGACATGTACATTGTGCAAACTCTATTTATTCGTTAGCTTTACAGCCCATTTAAGAAGGGGGCCAACTAATGATCCTTTTACTTTCAGTATCCGTTCAGACAAGTTGATAGGTGTCATCGAGATTTAAAACAGCCTTCAGAAGCATAAAAACTCAACAAGCCCAGTCATTCTGAGAATATGTAAACAAAGCCTTGTGGACAAAGATGGGTTTCAAAGACACACAGGTCCCGAACACAATGGACTATCCATACTTCACTTTAACATATCTGTGACCACATCAACTGTTTGGGGATAGAAGTTCAGTTCAATGACAAACTCATGTTCACAATTGAAATTCTCATGCAGATGTTAGAGGTTTACCTACCCATCTCCTTAACATCCAGGTCAGGGTTGAAGGACTGAGTTGAATTCAAGAGTAGAAGATTTACAATTTGGTCTAGGGCACCTGAAAACAGCAGTTAAATGCTATTACACTGCACTGGTATGTCATTGTTTCAGCACTGTTGATTCCTTATTTTCAGTAGACCCTGATCATTCCAGCCAAAAGCATTCAGACCCATCTCAAACAATAAGACAATGCCTTTAACCATCTAGAGTACACACATCTGACTAGAGCTTGTTTCAGCATCAACGACGAAGGTGGGATTCAAACCCACGCGTGCACAGCACAATGGATTAGCAGTCCATCGCCTTAACCTCTCGGCCACCTCGTCACATCTTACTTTTTCTAACTGCAAATTAAAAGATGAAAACAAATTCAGTATGCCTTGTAACAGCACTTTGTATACAAAGACATGTACATTGTGCAAACTCTGTTTATTCGTTAGCTTTACAGCCCATTTACGAAGGGGGCCAACTAATGAGCCTTTTACTTTCAGCATCCGTTCAGCCAAGTTGATTGGTGTCATCGAGATTTAAAACAGCCTTCAGAAGGATACAAACTCAACAAGCCCAGTCATTCTGAGAATATGTAAACAAAGCCTTGTGGACAAAGATGGGTTTCAAACACACAGGTCCAGAACACAATGGACTATCAATACTTCACTTTGACATATCTGTGACCACATCAACTGTTTGGGGATATAAGTTCAGTTCAAGGACAAACTCGTTTTCAACATAGAAATTCTCATGCAGAGTTTAGAGGATTACCTACCCATCACCTTAACATCCTGGTCAGGGTTGAAGGACTGAGTTGAATTCAAGAGTAGAAGATTTACAATTTAGTCTAGGGCACCTGAAAACAGGTTTTGCCAATTAGCATGGGATTGAACCTTAAAACAGCAGTGGAATGCTATTATTCTACTCTGGTATGTCATTGTTTCAGTATTGTTGATTTCTTCTTTTCAGTAGACCCTGATCAATTGAGCATATTGAGCTTGAAGAAATCGCTAGCCACCGACTCAAACTCTCTTCCACGATTGTCGTTGTAACAGCACTTTGTATACAAAGACATGTACAATGTGCAAACTCTGTTTATTCGTTAGCTTTACAGCCCATTTAAGAAGGGGGCCAGCTAATGATCCTTTTACTTTCACCATCCGTTCAGACAAGTTGATTGGTGTCATCGAGATTAAAAACAGCCTTCAGAAGGATACAAACTCAACAATCCCAGTCATTCTGAGAATATGTAAACAAAGCTTTGGGGACAAAGATGGGTTTCAAAGACACACAGGTCCCGAACACAATGGACTATCCATACTTCACTTTAACATATCTCTGACCACATCAACGGTTTGGGGATAGAAGTTCAGTTCAAGGACAAACTCATGTTCACAATAGAAATTCTCATGCAGATGTTAGAGGTTTACCTACCAATCTCCCTAACATCCAGGTCAGGGTTGAAGGACTGAGTTGAATTCAAGAGTAGAAGATTAACAATTTGGTCTATGGCTCCTGAAAACAGCAGTTAAATGCTATTACACTGCACTGGTATGTCATTGTTTCAGCACTGTTGTTTCCTTATTTTCAGTAGACCCTGATCATTCCAGCCAAAAGCATTCAGACCCATCTCAAACAATAAGACTATGCCTTTAACCATCTAGAGTACACACATCTGACTAGAGCTTGTTTTAGCATCAACGACAAAGGTGGGATTCGAACCCACACGTGCACAGCACAATGGATTAGCAGTCCATCGCCTTAACCTCTCGGCCACCTCGTCACAGCTTACTTTTTCTAACTGCAAATTAAAAGATGAAAACAAATTCAGTATGCCTTGTAACAGCACTTTGTATACAAAGACATGTACATTGTGCAAACTCTGTTTATTCGTCAGCTTTACAGCCCATTTACGAAGGGGGCCAACTAATGAGCCTTTTACTTTCAGCATCCGTTCAGCCAAGTTGATTGGTGTCATCGAGATTTAAAACAGCCTTCAGAAGGATACAAACTCAACAAGCCCAGTCATTCTGAGAATATGTAAACAAAGCCTTGTGGACAAAGATGGGTTTCAAACACACAGGTCCAGAACACAATGGACTATCAATACTTCACTTTGACATATCTGTGACCACATCAACTGTTTGGGGATATAAGTTCAGTTCAAGGACAAACTCGTTTTCAACATAGAAATTCTCATGCAGAGGTTAGAGGATTACCTACCCATCACCTTAACATCCTGGTCAGGGTTGAAGGACTGAGTTGAATTCAAGAGTAGAAGATTTACAATTTAGTCTAGGGCACCTGAAAACAGGTTTTGCCAATTAGCATGGGATTGAACCTTAAAACAGCAGTGGAATGCTATTATTCTGCTCTGGTATGTCATTGTTTCAGCATTGTTGGTTTCTTATTTTCAGTAGACCCTGATCAATTGAGTATATTGAGCTTGAAGAAATCGCTAGCCACCGACTCAAACTCTCCTCCACGATTGTCCTTGTAACAGCACTTTGTATACAAAGACATGTACATTGTGCAAACTCTATTTATTCGTTAGCTTTACAGCCCATTTAAGAAGGGGGCCAACTAATGATCCTTTTACTTTCAGTATCCGTTCAGACAAGTTGATAGGTTTCATCGAGATTTAAAACAGCCTTCAGAAGGATACAAACTCAACAATCCCAGTCATTCTGAGAATATGTAAACAAAGCTTTGGGGACAAAGATGGGTTTCAAAGACACACAGGTCCCGAACACAATGGACTATCCATACTTCACTTTAACATATCTCTGACCACATCAACGGTTTGGGGATAGAAGTTCAGTTCAAGGACAAACTCATGTTCACAATAGAAATTGTCATGCAGATGTTAGAGGTTTACCTACCAATCTCCCTAACATCCAGGTCAGGGTTGAAGGACTGAGTTGAATTCAAGAGTAGAAGATTAACAATTTGGTCTATGGCTCCTGAAAACAGCAGTTAAATGCTATTACACTGCACTGGTATGTCATTGTTTCAGCACTGTTGTTTCCTTATTTTCAGTAGACCCTGATCATTCCAGCCAAAAGCATTCAGACCCATCTCAAACAATAAGACTATGCCTTTAACCATCTAGAGTACACACATCTGACTAGAGCTTGTTTTAGCATCAACGACGAAGGTGGGATTCGAACCCACACGTGCACAGCACAATGGATTAGCAGTCCATCGCCTTAACCTCTCGGCCACCTCGTCACATCTTACTTTTTCTAACTGCAAATTAAAAGATGAAAACAAATTCAGTATGCCTTGTAACAGCACTTTGTATACAAAGACATGTACATTGTGCAAACTCTGTTTATTCGTTAGCTTTACAGCCCATTTACGAAGGGGGCCAACTAATGAGCCTTTTACTTTCAGCATCCGTTCAGCCAAGTTGATTGGTGTCATCGAGATTTAAAACAGCCTTCAGAAGGATACAAACTCAACAAGCCCAGTCATTCTGAGAATATGTAAACAAAGCCTTGTGGACAAAGATGGGTTTCAAACACACAGGTCCAGAACACAATGGACTATCAATACTTCACTTTGACATATCTGTGACCACATCAACTGTTTGGGGATATAAGTTCAGTTCAAGGACAAACTCGTTTTCAACATAGAAATTCTCATGCAGAGGTTAGAGGATTACCTACCCATCACCTTAACATCCTGGTCAGGGTTGAAGGACTGAGTTGAATTCAAGAGTAGAAGATTTACAATTTAGTCTAGGGCACCTGAAAACAGGTTTTGCCAATTAGCATGGGATTGAACCTTAAAACAGCAGTGGAATGCTATTATTCTGCTCTGGTATGTCATTGTTTCAGCATTGTTGGTTTCTTATTTTCAGTAGACCCTGATCAATTGAGTATATTGAGCTTGAAGAAATCGCTAGCCACCGACTCAAACTCTCTTCCACGATTGTCGTTGTAACAGCACTTTGTATACAAAGACATGTACAATGTGCAAACTCTGTTTATTCGTTAGCTTTACAGCCCATTTAAGAAGGGGGCCAGCTAATGATCCTTTTACTTTCACCATCCGTTCAGACAAGTTGATAGGTGTCATCGAGATTAAAAACAGCCTTCAGAAGGATACAAACTCAACAATCCCAGTCATTCTGAGAATATGTAAACAAAGCTTTGGGGACAAAGATGGGTTTCAAAGACACACAGGTCCCGAACACAATGGACTATCCATACTTCACTTTAACATATCTCTGACCACATCAACGGTTTGGGGATAGAAGTTCAGTTCAAGGACAAACTCATGTTCACAATAGAAATTCTCATGCAGATGTTAGAGGTTTACCTACCAATCTCCCTAACATCCAGGTCAGGGTTGAAGGACTGAGTTGAATTCAAGAGTAGAAGATTAACAATTTGGTCTATGGCTCCTGAAAACAGCAGTTAAATGCTATTACACTGCACTGGTATGTCATTGTTTCAGCACTGTTGTTTCCTTATTTTCAGTAGACCCTGATCATTCCAGCCAAAAGCATTCAGACCCATCTCAAACAATAAGACTATGCCTTTAACCATCTAGAGTACACACATCTGACTAGAGCTTGTTTTAGCATCAACGACAAAGGTGGGATTCCAACCCATACGTGCACAGCACAATGGATTAGCAGTCCATCACCTTAACCTCTCGGCCACCTCGTCACATCTTACTTTTTCTAACCGCAAATTAAAAGATGAAAACAAATTCAGTATGCCTTGTAACAGCACTTTGTATACAAAGACATGTACATTGTGCAAACTCTGTTTATTCGTTAGCTTTACAGCCCATTTACGAAGGGGGCCAACTAATGAGCCTTTTACTTTCAGCATCCGTTCAGCCAAGTTGATTGGTGTCATCGAGATTTAAAACAGCCTTCAGAAGGATACAAACTCAACAAGCCCAGTCATTCTGAGAATATGTAAACAAAGCCTTGTGGACAAAGATGGGTTTCAAACACACAGGTCCAGAACACAATGGACTATCAATACTTCACTTGGACATATCTGTGACCACATCAACTGTTTGGGGATATAAGTTCAGTTCAAGGACAAACTCGTTTTCAACATTGAAATTCTCATGCAGAGGTTAGAGGATTACCTACCCATCACCTTAACATCCTGGTCAGGGTTGAAGGACTGAGTTGAATTCAAGAGTAGAAGATTTACAATTTAGTCTAGGGCACCTGAAAACAGGTTTTGCCAATTAGCATGGGATTGAACCTTAAAACAGCAGTGGAATGCTATTATTCTGCTCTGGTATGTCATTGTTTCAGCATTGTTGGTTTCTTATTTTCAGTAGACCCTGATCAATTGAGTATATTGAGCTTGAAGAAATCGCTAGCCACCGACTCAAACTCTCCTCCACGATTGTCCTTGTAACAGCACTTTGTATACAAAGACATGTACATTGTGCAAACTCTATTTATTCGTTAGCTTTACAGCCCATTTAAGAAGGGGGCCAACTAATGATCCTTTTACTTTCAGTATCCGTTCAGACAAGTTGATAGGTGTCATCGAGATTTAAAACAGCCTTCAGAAGCATAAAAACTCAACAAGCCCAGTCATTCTGAGAATATGTAAACAAAGCCTTGTGGACAAAGATGGGTTTCAAAGACACACAGGTCCCGAACACAATGGACTATCCATACTTCACTTTAACATATCTGTGACCACATCAACTGTTTGGGGATAGAAGTTCAGTTCAATGACAAACTCATGTTCACAATAGAAATTCTCATGCAGATGTTAGAGGTTTACCTACCCATCTCCTTAACATCCAGGTCAGGGTTGAAGGACTGAGTTGAATTCAAGAGTAGAAGATTTACAATTTGGTCTAGGGCACCTGAAAAAAGCAGTTAAATGCTATTACACTGCACTGGTATGTCATTGTTTCAGCACTGTTGATTCCTTATTTTCAGTAGACCCTGATCATTCCAGCCAAAAGCATTCAGACCCATCTCAAACAATAAGACTATGCCTTTAACCATCTAGAGTACACACATCTGACTAGAGCTTGTTTTAGCATCAACGACGAAGGTGGGATTCGAACCCACGCGTGCACAGCACAATGGATTAGCAGTCCATCGCCTTAACCTCTCGGCCACCTCGTCACATCTTACTTTTTCTAACTGCAAATTAAAAGATGAAAACAATTTCAGTATGCCTTGTAACAGCACTTTGTATACAAAGACATGTACATTGTGCAAACTCTGTTTATTCGTTAGCTTTACAGCCCATTTACGAAGGGGGCCAACTAATGAGCCTTTTACTTTCAGCATCCGTTCAGCCAAGTTGATTGGTGTCATCGAGATTTAAAACAGCCTTCAGAAGGATACAAACTCAACAAGCCCAGTCATTCTGAGAATATGTAAACAAAGCCTTGTGGACAAAGATGGGTTTCAAACACACAGGTCCAGAACACAATGGACTATCAATACTTCACTTTGACATATCTGTGACCACATCAACTGTTTGGGGATATAAGTTCAGTTCAAGGACAAACTCGTTTTCAACATAGAAATTCTCATGCAGAGGTTAGAGGATTACCTACCCATCACCTTAACATCCTGGTCAGGGTTGAAGGACTGAGTTGAATTCAAGAGTAGAAGATTTACAATTTAGTCTAGGGCACCTGAAAACAGGTTTTGCCAATTAGCATGGGATTGAACCTTAAAACAGCAGTGGAATGCTATTATTCTGCTCTGGTATGTCATTGTTTCAGCATTGTTGGTTTCTTATTTTCAGTAGACCCTGATCAATTGAGTATATTGAGCTTGAAGAAATCGCTAGCCACCGACTCAAACTCTCCTCCACGATTGTCCTTGTAACAGCACTTTGTATACAAAGACATGTACATTGTGCAAACTCTATTTATTCGTTAGCTTTACAGCCCATTTAAGAAGGGGGCCAACTAATGATCCTTTTACTTTCAGTATCCGTTCAGACAAGTTGATAGGTGTCATCGAGATTTAAAACAGCCTTCAGAAGCATAAAAACTCAACAAGCCCAGTCATTCTGAGAATATGTAAACAAAGCCTTGTGGACAAAGATGGGTTTCAAAGACACACAGGTCCCGAACACAATGGACTATCCATACTTCACTTTAACATATCTGTGACCACATCAACTGTTTGGGGATAGAAGTTCAGTTCAATGACAAACTCATGTTCACAATTGAAATTCTCATGCAGATGTTAGAGGTTTACCTACCCATCTCCTTAACATCCAGGTCAGGGTTGAAGGACTGAGTTGAATTCAAGAGTAGAAGATTTACAATTTGGTCTAGGGCACCTGAAAACAGCAGTTAAATGCTATTACACTGCACTGGTATGTCATTGTTTCAGCACTGTTGATTCCTTATTTTCAGTAGACCCTGATCATTCCAGCCAAAAGCATTCAGACCCATCTCAAACAATAAGACTATGCCTTTAACCATCTAGAGTACACACATCTGACTAGAGCTTGTTTTAGCATCAACGACGAAGGTGGGATTCGAACCCACGCGTGCACAGCACAATGGATTAGCAGTCCATCGCCTTAACCTCTCGGCCACCTCGTCACATCTTACTTTTTCTAACTGCAAATTAAAAGATGAAAACAAATTCAGTATGCCTTGTAACAGCACTTTGTATACAAAGACATGTACATTGTGCAAACTCTGTTTATTCGTTAGCTTTACAGCCCATTTACGAAGGGGGCCAACTAATGAGCCTTTTACTTTCAGCATCCGTTCAGCCAAGTTGATTGGTGTCATCGAGATTTAAAACAGCCTTCAGAAGGATACAAACTCAACAAGCCCAGTCATTCTGAGAATATGTAAACAAAGCCTTGTGGACAAAGATGGGTTTCAAACACACAGGTCCAGAACACAATGGACTATCAATACTTCACTTTGACATATCTGTGACCACATCAACTGTTTGGGGATATAAGTTCAGTTCAAGGACAAACTCGTTTTCAACATAGAAATTCTCATGCAGAGGTTAGAGGATTACCTACCCATCACCTTAACATCCTGGTCAGGGTTGAAGGACTGAGTTGAATTCAAGAGTAGAAGATTTACAATTTAGTCTAGGGCACCTGAAAACAGGTTTTGCCAATTAGCATGGGATTGAACCTTAAAACAGCAGTGGAATGCTATTATTCTACTCTGGTATGTCATTGTTTCAGCATTGTTGATTTCTTCTTTTCAGTAGACCCTGATCAATTGAGCATATTGAGCTTGAAGAAATCGCTAGCCACCGACTCAAACTCTCCTCCACGATTGTCCTTGTAACAGCACTTTGTATACAAAGACATGTACATTGTGCAAACTCTATTTATTCGTTAGCTTTACAGCCCATTTAAGAAGGGGGCCAACTAATGATCCTTTTACTTTCAGTATCCGTTCAGACAAGTTGATAGGTGTCATCGAGATTTAAAACAGCCTTCAGAAGCATAAAAACTCAACAAGCCCAGTCATTCTGAGAATATGTAAACAAAGCCTTGTGGACAAAGATGGGTTTCAAAGACACACAGGTCCCGAACACAATGGACTATCCATACTTCACTTTAACATATCTGTGACCACATCAACTGTTTGGGGATAGAAGTTCAGTTCAAGGACAAACTCATGTTCACAATAGAAATTCTCATGCAGATGTTAGAGGTTTACCTACCCATCTCCTTAACATCCAGGTCAGGGTTGAAGGACTGAGTTGAATTCAAGAGTAGAAGATTTACAATTTGGTCTAGGGCACCTGAAAAAAGCAGTTAAATGCTATTACACTGCACTGGTATGTCATTGTTTCAGCACTGTTGATTCCTTATTTTCAGTAGACCCTGATCATTCCAGCCAAAAGCATTCAGACCCATCTCAAACAATAAGACTATGCCTTTAACCATCTAGAGTACACACATCTGACTAGAGCTTGTTTTAGCATCAACGACGAAGGTGGGATTCGAACCCACGCGTGCACAGCACAATGGATTAGCAGTCCATCGCCTTAACCTCTCGGCCACCTCGTCACATCTTACTTTTTCTAACTGCAAATTAAAAGATGAAAACAATTTCAGTATGCCTTGTAACAGCACTTTGTATACAAAGACATGTACATTGTGCAAACTCTGTTTATTCGTTAGCTTTACAGCCCATTTACGAAGGGGGCCAACTAATGAGCCTTTTACTTTCAGCATCCGTTCAGCCAAGTTGATTGGTGTCATCGAGATTTAAAACAGCCTTCAGAAGGATACAAACTCAACAAGCCCAGTCATTCTGAGAATATGTAAACAAATCCTTGTGGACAAAGATGGGTTTCAAACACACAGGTCCAGAACACAATGGACTATTCATACTTCACTTTGACATATCTGTGACCACATCAACTGTTTGGGGATATAAGTTCAGTTCAAGGACAATCTCATGTTCAACATAGAAATTCTCATGCAGAGGTTAGAGGATTACCTAACCATCACCTTAATATCCTGGTCAGGGTTGAAGGACTGAGTTGAATTCAAGAGTAGAAGATTTACAATTTAGTCTAGGGCACCTGAAAACAGGTTTTGCCAATTAGCATGGGATTGAACCTTAAAACAGCAGTGGAATGCTATTATTCTGCTCTGGTATGTCATTGTTTCAGCATTGTTGGTTTCTTATTTTCAGTAGACCCTGATCAATTGAGTATATTGAGCTTGAAGAAATCGCTAGCCACCGACTCAAACTCTCCTCCACGATTGTCCTTGTAACAGCACTTTGTATACAAAGACATGTACATTGTGCAAACTCTATTTATTCGTTAGCTTTACAGCCCATTTAAGAAGGGGGCCAACTAATGATCCTTTTACTTTCAGTATCCGTTCAGACAAGTTGATAGGTGTCATCGAGATTTAAAACAGCCTTCAGAAGCATAAAAACTCAACAAGCCCAGTCATTCTGAGAATATGTAAACAAAGCCTTGTGGACAAAGATGGGTTTCAAAGACACACAGGTCCCGAACACAATGGACTATCCATACTTCACTTTAACATATCTGTGACCACATCAACTGTTTGGGGATAGAAGTTCAGTTCAATGACAAACTCATGTTCACAATAGAAATTCTCATGCAGATGTTAGAGGTTTACCTACCCATCTCCTTAACATCCAGGTCAGGGTTGAAGGACTGAGTTGAATTCAAGAGTAGAAGATTTACAATTTGGTCTAGGGCACCTGAAAACAGCAGTTAAATGCTATTACACTGCACTGGTATGTCATTGTTTCAGCACTGTTGATTCCTTATTTTCAGTAGACCCTGATCATTCCAGCCAAAAGCATTCAGACCCATCTCAAACAATAAGACTATGCCTTTAACCATCTAGAGTACACACATCTGACTAGAGCTTGTTTTAGCATCAACGACGAAGGTGGGATTCGAACCCACGCGTGCACAGCACAATGGATTAGCAGTCCATCGCCTTAACCTCTCGGCCACCTCGTCACATCTTACTTTTTCTAACTGCAAATTAAAAGATGAAAACAATTTCAGTATGCCTTGTAACAGCACTTTGTATACAAAGACATGTACATTGTGCAAACTCTGTTTATTCGTTAGCTTTACAGCCCATTTACGAAGGGGGCCAACTAATGAGCCTTTTACTTTCAGCATCCGTTCAGCCAAGTTGATTGGTGTCATCGAGATTTAAAACAGCCTTCAGAAGGATACAAACTCAACAAGCCCAGTCATTCTGAGAATATGTAAACAAAGCCTTGTGGACAAAGATGGGTTTCAAACACACAGGTCCAGAACACAATGGACTATTCATACTTCACTTTGACATATCTGTGACCACATCAACTGTTTGGGGATATAAGTTCAGTTCAAGGACAAACTCATTTTCAACATAGAAATTCTCATGCATAGGTTAGAGGATTACCTACCCATCACCTTAACATCCTGGTCAGGGTTGAAGGACTGAGTTGAATTCAAGAGTAGAAGATTTACAATTTAGTCTAGGGCACCTGAAAACAGGTTTTGCCAATTAGCATGGGATTGAACCTTAAAACAGCAGTGGAATGCTATTATTCTACTCTGGTATGTCATTGTTTCAGTATTGTTGATTTCTTCTTTTCAGTAGACCCTGATCAATTGAGCATATTGAGCTTGAAGAAATCGCTAGCCACCGACTCAAACTCTCTTCCACGATTGTCGTTGTAACAGCACTTTGTATACAAAGACATGTACAATGTGCAAACTCTGTTTATTCGTTAGCTTTACAGCCCATTTAAGAAGGGGGCCAACTAATGATCCTTTTACTTTCAACATCCGTTCAGACAAGTTGATTGGTGTCATCGAGATTTAAAACAGCCTTCAGAAGGATACAAACTCAACAATCCCAGTCATTCTGAGAATATGTAAACAAAGCTTTGGGGACAAAGATGGGTTTCAAAGACACACAGGTCCCGAACACAATGGACTATCCATACTTCACTTTAACATATCTCTGACCACATCAACGGTTTGGGGATAGAAGTTCAGTTCAAGGACAAACTCATGTACACAATAGAAATTCTCATGCAGATGTTAGAGGTTTACCTACCCATCTCCTTAACATCCAGGTCAGGGTTGAAGGACTGAGTTGAATTCAAGAGTAGAAGATTAACAATTTGGTCTAGGGCTCCTGAAAACAGCAGTTAAATGCTATTACACTGCACTGGTACGTCATTGTTTCAGCACTGTTGATTCCTTATTTTCAGTAGACCCTGATCATTCCAGCCAAAAGCATTCAGACCCATCTCAAAAAATAAGACCATGCCTTTAACCATCTAGAGTACATACATCTGACTAGAGCTTGTTTTAGCATCAACGACGAAGGTGGGATTCGGACCCACGCGTTCACGGCACAATGGACTAGCAGTCCATCGCCTTAACCTCTCGGCCACCTCGTCACATCTTACTTTTTCTAACTGCAAATTAAAAGATGAAAACAAATTCAGTATGCCTTGTAACAGCACTTTGTATACAAAGACATGTACATTGTGCAAACTCTGTTTATTCGTTAGCTTTACAGCCCATTTACGAAGGGGGCCAACTAATGAGCCTTTTACTTTCAGCATCCGTTCAGCCAAGTTGATTGGTGTCATCGAGATTTAAAACAGCCTTCAGAAGGATACAAACTCAACAAGCCCAGTCATTCTGAGAATATGTAAACAAAGCCTTATGGACAAAGATGGGTTTCAAACACACAGGTCCAGAACACAATGGACTATCAATACTTCACTTTGACATATCTGTGACCACATCAACTGTTTGGGGATATAAGTTCAGTTCAAGGACAAACTCGTTTTCAACATAGAAATTCTCATGCAGAGGTTAGAGGATTACCTACCCATCACCTTAACATCCTGGTCAGGGTTGAAGGACTGAGTTGAATTCAAGAGTAGAAGATTTACAATTTAGTCTAGGGCACCTGAAAACAGGTTTTGCCAATTAGCATGGGATTGAACCTTAAAACAGCAGTGGAATGCTATTATTCTGCTCTTGTATGTCATTGTTTCAGCATTGTTGGTTTCTTATTTTCAGTAGACCCTGATCAATTGAGTATATTGAGCTTGAAGAAATCGCTAGCCACCGACTCAAACTCTCCTCCACGATTGTCCTTGTAACAGCACTTTGTATACAAAGACATGTACATTGTGCAAACTCTATTTATTCGTTAGCTTTACAGCCCATTTAAGAAGGGGGCCAACTAATGATCCTTTTACTTTCAGTATCCGTTCAGACAAGTTGATAGGTGTCATCGAGATTTAAAACAGCCTTCAGAAGCATAAAAACTCAACAAGCCCAGTCATTCTGAGAATATGTAAACAAAGCCTTGTGGACAAAGATGGGTTTCAAAGACACACAGGTCCCGAACACAATGGACTATCCATACTTCACTTTAACATATCTGTGACCACATCAACTGTTTGGGGATAGAAGTTCAGTTCAAGGACAAACTCATGTTCACAATAGAAATTCTCATGCAGATGTTAGAGGTTTACCTACCCATCTCCTTAACATCCAGGTCAGGGTTGAAGGACTGAGTTGAATTCAAGAGTAGAAGATTTACAATTTGGTCTAGGGCACCTGAAAACAGCAGTTAAATGCTATTACACTGCACTGGTATGTCATTGTTTCAGCACTGTTGATTCCTTATTTTCAGTAGACCCTGATCATTCCAGCCAAAAGCATTCAGACCCATCTCAAACAATAAGACCATGCCTTTAACCATCTAGAGTACACACATCTGACTAGAGCTTGTTTTAGCATCAACGACAAAGGTGGGATTCAAACCCACGCGTGCACAGCACAATGGATTAGCAGTCCATCGCCTTAACCTCTCGGCCACCTCGTCACATCTTACTTTTTCTAACTGCAAATTAAAAGATGAAAACAAATTCAGTATGCCTTGTAACAGCACTTTGTATACAAAGACATGTACATTGTGCAAACTCTGTTTATTCATTAGCTTTACAGCCCATTTACGAAGGGGGCCAACTAATGATCCTTTTACTTTCACCATCCGTTCAGACAAGTTGATTGGTGTCATCGAGATTTAAAACAGCCTTCAGAAGGATACAAACTCAACAATCCCATTCATTCTGAGAATATGTAAACAAAGCTTTGGGGACAAAGATGGGTTTCAGACACACAGGTCCCGAACACAATGGACTATCCATCCTTCACTTTGACATATCTGTGACCACATCAACTGTTTGGGGATATAAGTTCAGTTCAAGGACAAACTCATTTTCAACATAGAAATTCTCATGCAGAGGTTAGAGGATTACCTAACCATCACCTTAATATCCTGGTCAGGGTTGAAGGACTGAGTTGAATTCAAGAGTAGAAGATTTACAATTTAGTCTAGGGCACCTGAAAACAGGTTTTGCCAATTAGCATGGGATTGAACCTTAAAACAGCAGTGGAATGCTATTATTCTGCTCTGGTATGTCATTGTTTCAGCCCTGTTGATTTCTTATTTTCAGGAGACCCTGATCAATTGAGCATATTGAGCTTGAAGAAATCGCTAGCCACCGACTCAAACTCTCTTCCACGATGGTCCTTGTAACAGCACTTTGTATAAAAGACATGTACATTGTGCAAACTCTGTTTATTCGTTAGCTTTACAGCCCATTTAAGAAGGGGGCCAACTAATGATCCTTTCACTTTCACCATCCGTTCAGACAAGTTGATTGGTGTCATCCAGATTTAAAACAGCCTTCAGAAGGATACAAACTCAACAAGCCCAGTCATTCTGAGAATATGTAAACAAAGCCTTGTGGACAAAGATGGGTTTCAAACACACAGGTCCAGAACACAATGGACTATCCATCCTTCACTTTGACATATCTGTGATCACATCAACTGTTTGGGGATATAAGTTCAGTTCAAGGACAAACTCATGTTCAAAATAGAAATTCTCATGCAGAGGTTAGAGGTTTACCTACCCATCTCCTTAACATCCAGGTCAGGGTTGAAGGATTGAGTTGAATTCAAGAGTAGAAGATTTACAATTTGGTCTAGGGCACCTGAAAACAGCAGTTAAATTCTATTACACTGCACTGGTATGTCATTGTTTCAGCACTGTTGATTCCTTATTTTCAGTAGACCCTGATCATTCCAGCCAAAAGCATTCAGACCCATCTCAAACAATAAGACTATGCCTTTAACCATCTAGAGTACACACATCTGACTAGAGCTTGTTTTAGCATCAACAACAAAGGTGGGATTCGAACCCACGCGTGCACAGCACAATGGATTAGCAGTCAATTGCCTTAACCTCTCGGCCATCTCGTTACAGCTTACTTTTTCTAACTGCAAATTAAAAGATGAAAACATATTCAGTATGCCATGTAATAGCACTTTGTATACAAAGACATGTACATTGTGCAAACTCTGTTTATTCGTTAGCTTTACAGCCCATTTACGAAGGGGGCCAACTAATGAGCCTTTTACTTTCAGCATCCGTTCAGCCAAGTTGATTGGTGTCATCGAGATTTAAAACAGCCTTCAGAAGGATACAAACTCAACAAGCCCACTCATTCTGAGAATATGTAAACAAAGCCTGGTGGACAAAGATGGGTTTCAAACACACAGGTCCAGAACACAATGGACTATCAATACTTCGCTTTGACATATCTGTGACCACATCAACTGTTTGGGGATATAAGTTCAGTTCAAGGACAACTCATTTTCAACATAGAAATTCTCATGCAGAGTTTAGAGGATTACCTACCCATCACCTTAACATCCTGGTCAGGGTTGAAGGACTGAGTTGAATTCAAGAGTATAAGATTTACAATTTAGTCTAGGGCACCTGAAAACAGGTTTTGCCAATTAGCATGGGATTGAACCTTAAAACAGCAGTGGAATGCTATTATTCTGCTCTGGTATGTCATTGTTTCAGCCCTGTTGATTCCTTATTTTCAGTAGACCCTGATCAATTGAGCATATTGAGCTTGAAGAAATCGCTAGCCACCGACTCAAACTCTCTTCCACGATTGTCGTTGTAAAAGCACTTTGTATACAAAGACATGTACATTGTGCAAACTCTGTTTATTCGTTAGCTTTACAGCCCATTTAAGAAGGGGGCCAACTAATGATCCTTTTACTTTCAGCCTCCGTTCAGACAAGTTGATTGGTGTCATCCAGATTTAAAACAGCCTTCAGAAGGATACAAACTCAACAAGCCCAGTCATTCTGAGAATATGTAAACAAAGCCTTGTGGACAAAGATGGGTTTCAAACACACAGGTCCAGAACACAATGGACTATCCATACTTCACTTTGACATATCTGTGACCACATCAACTGTTTGGGGATATAAGTTCAGTTCAAGGACAAACTCATGTTCAACATAGAAATTCTCATGCAGAGGTTAGAGGATTACCTAACCATCACCTTAACATCCTGGTCAGGGTTGAAGGACTGAGTTGAATTCAAGAGTAGAAGATTTACAATTTAGTCTAGGGCACCTGAAAACAGGTTTTGCCAGTTAGCATTGGATTGAACCTTAAAACAGCAGGGGAATGCTTTATTCTGCTCTGGTATGTCATTGTTTCAGCACTGTTCATTCCTTATTTTCAGTAGACCCTGATCATTCCAGCCAAAAGCATTCAGACACATCTTAAACAGTAAGACTATGTCTTTAACCATCTAGAGTATACACATTTGACAATAGCTTGTCTTAGCATCAACGACAAAGGTTGGATTCCAACCCACGCATGCACAGTACAATGGATTAGCAATCCATCACCTTAACCTCTCGGCCACCTCGTCACATTTTATTTTTTCTAACTGCAAATTAAAAGATGAAAACATATTCAGTATGCAAACCAGTATATTGAGCTTGAAGAAATCGCTAGCCACCGACTCAAACTCTCTTCCACGATTGTCGTAGTAACAGCACTTTGTATACAAAGACATGTACATTGTGCAAACTCTGTTTATTCGTTAGCTTTACAGCACATTTAACAAGGGGGCCAACTAATGATCCTTTTACTTTCAGTATCCGTTCAGACAAGTTGATTGGTTTCATGGAGAATTAAAACAGCCTTCCGAAGGATACAAACTCAACAACCCCAGTTATTCTGAGAGTATTTAAACAATTCCTTGTGGATAAAGATGGATTTCAAACACATAGGTGCAGAACACAATGGACTATCCGTACTTCACTTTAACATATCTGTGATCACATCAACTGTTTGGGGAAGTAAGTTCAGTTTCAAGACAAACTCATGTTCAAAATAGAAATTCTCATGCAGAGGTTAGAGGATTACCTACCCATCACCTTAACATCCGGGTCAGGTTTGAAGGACTGAGATGAATTCAAGAGTACAAGATTTACAATTTGGTCCAGGGCACCTGAAAACAGGTGTTGCCAATTAGCATTGGATTGAACCTGAAAACAGCAGTTAAGTGCTATTATTCTACTCTGGTATGTCATTGTTTCAGCACTGTTGATTTATTATTTTCAGTATACCCTGATGAATCGAGCCAAAAACCTTCACCCAAGTGCTTAACTGCAGACCTTTCTTTCTTGTTTAACTAAACATCCACAACAGAGGTGGGAATTAAACCCACAACTACAGAGCACAATGAATTAGTGGTCCATCACCTTAATCTCTGGGCCACTTTTTCACCAGCTCTTAAAAAGTGACTAGCTCATGGTATTATTATCAGATTTAATCACTATTTGCCATGTGCACTGTTTCTTCTGTTCTTTGCTGTGATGTGGCTTCCATAACTTCACTACTGTTTTATTTCTTGAAGGTGAGTCATGCCGATTTAGTCTCTGAAAAATAATTCATGTATAATCCTTGGAAAATATCAAACATCCCTCAATGCTTTACAGATATTAGACATGTAGTAACAACTATATCATTTATTTGTTGGGAATTAATAATTATTTTTGTCTTACTTTTGTGATTCTAAATCCTTAATTTGCAAGATAATCTGGATGTGGGCTTTGAGGTATCATCTATATTCATGTACTTTATTCAGTCTCTCAAAATGCTGTTAAGGTACTTTATTTGTTTAAAAATGTTAAATACAGAAAAGTATAAACATCAGAATATGTCCCACAGCTTTTTAAGTTTTCTGTAAATGTCAGTCTTTTGTGTGCTGTCTAGTGCAAGTAAAACAAAACATCAAATGGAGAATAATAATATTAGCTATGTAGCTCAGTTTTAAGAAACCAGTTTTATTTCTTAAAGAGAGAAACTGCTGCATATAAAGGGCTGAGAGAGAGAAGCTTCCCAACGAAACAGCGCCACCAACTGATGCACCACAGGTTTTTGTTCCCTGGCTTCCTTTATTCCATCAAGCACAATGCAGAGCCTCACCAGAGAGCTGCTGTGAGACAAAAAGGTTACATGACCATTTCCTAACTTATACAAAAATAAGTCTTATGTATTAAACGATGCACATATTTTCATAGCTTTACTAAATATTTGGTTAACCAATCAATGTCTTTTGTGGATAAAGTACTTGTGTCTCTAGGAAAATTAGAAAATGTATGCCTCTAACAAAATTACATTTTTTTAAAATGATACCCCCTATTTTCAGCATTTGTCACAAATAATCTACTAAATTAAATGCAGTAAATATATGTTGTTTTCATATGGCATCCTATGAGTTTTTGGATGAATGTGTTTGTATAAGATGTAGATGGTAACTAGTTTTCCTGTTGTCTATTTATGCAATATATTTTAATTAAAAGAGAGACAACTGTTTCTACTTGCCAAAGTATACAGAAGAGTGCACCAATTTTTTACATATTAAAACTCATCATAAAAAAGAGACTCAGAGGTACTTAAACTCAAGAAGTTTCCATAATAATTGGAATAAATAGGTTGAAGCTGGGGTTGTCAAAGTCAAGGTCTGTTTGCAGACAATACAAGTGGCAAGAGCTAGACCTCTCCAGTGCAGCAGCAGGAGTTCTATGCTGTTGTTATCCAATATCTAACACACATTCAGTATGGTGTATGCGCTATGTGTGGAATGCTGGATTTCTGCTTTCCAAGGGTGAGGGGTTGAAAGGGTCTGTAGGCTTAGGGGCCAGAGTGGCAAAAACAAAATGGCAGTGTGCTTTTTGAGGCTAACATTATAATGGCAATGGTGCATATATAAATGCATATATGTATATATATAATTGCTCTCCTTGGTGACTTTAGGATTTAGTGAGCACATGTTATGAAGTGGAATCAGTACTATCAAAAATGTAAAATGTCACATATCATATTACAAGTACTACTGTATGTAAATGCTATCCTAAAAGCTTGAGTTGGATTTCAGATAAATTTTCTGATGTAAAATTATTAGAATATACACTAAAACCCACCATTTTTTTCCCCAGAGTATTCACAAATGTAAGCAAATGTAAGTGTTCATTAAAATGTATATTCTGTGTTAATGACATAATTATATAAGTTACACAACTTACATATTGAGATAAGTGTTGCCTCTCTCTCTCTGTCTCTCGCACGTGCTCTTTGTGTGTGTTGGGGGGGGGGGGAGTATGTACATGTGCAGAGAGCAGGCACAGTGGGTCGCTGAAAGAGGTTAGAGACAGGGGGCTCTGGGCCTCAGAGACCCAGCATGAGCTAAGCTTGGGAAGAACAGACTCAGGAACAGACAGGTTTTTCATATATTACCCTGACTACCCTGGGCATGGTTACTAAATTGTTATCTTTTAACTTTGTGTATCTACACTAATAGGTGATAATTAGATGATAATAATTAATTAACAGGTTACTACACATACTCTTTATATATGCCATATGTGACAAAGTCTAACAATTTTCAACTTGGAGGACTTTTTAAGTGTACTATACAAGCCTGACCACAGACAGTATTTTGTGCCACTTTAGAAGATTCCCATTAAGTTATGAGAAAATGGTTGTAGTGTGATCTGCTGCATGAGCCAGCCTATGTAATGTCTGTTTGCAAATGACTGTCTATGTGAATGCAGATGTTTCAGATCTGCTTTTAGATCAGAGCGACCTCCAGCGTTCAGAGCCTCCTAAGAAAAGCACCAAACCTGAATGCTGACAAAACAGAGTAATTAAGAAAATAAAGGCCACTAACCACTGACCTAATGCTTTTTATCCATCTAATTTTCTCATCAATATACTTCCCTAAATTTCCATTTGATTTCTATAAGCCCGAGAAGCCCCAGTCATAAATGATAATAGTGTAAAAGAGGCATGTAACAACACATTGTGTGATAGCTGCTCACATTGCAGGTTGCAGCTTTCAACCATATGACCCCTACTCCCAGAACCACCACAGCTGGAGTTCATTACTGATTTAATAGGTTAATATCTATGCATGCCTTAATGCAAGTAATATGTTGTCACCATACATTAGGCTCTTCAAGGGTTAAAAGATGTTGCTGCATGTCACACAGTTACCAATATAACCCTGAAGTATAAATGTTACACGTTTAAGACCAAAGTTAATGGAATTTGATTGCATATTAATTTTACACAGCCTTATACGATAAATAATATCGTCACCAGACGTTATGCTAGTAAAGGGTTAAAAGATGTTGCTGCACGTCATGTAGGTACCAGTACGAACGTAGAGTTTAAATGTCAAATGTGTAAATCAGAATGAAGAAGTTAATGTAATCTCATTTGTACTTTGCATGAGACAGCTTTTCTAAACCGAGTGTTATATATTAAGTAGTAGGGTTCAAATACCGCTACCTAATCTCATAGCACTATTAAAGGTGGTGTAAAGGACCGACTTCTCCACTCCGCAAACTCCCAGTACTGACCAGGCGTCCTCTTACAAACCGATGTGACTGTATAGTGAGATCTACCGTCGCATAATTCCAGAATATCTGTCGATTGTTTTGCACATGACAGCGCCAAGTTTCTAACTTTTTGAAAGATTTTACTCCAGTGTTCGTCCGCCTACCTTTATACGTTGGAAATGTGGTGGATGCTGTTTCCCCGATGGATCTGGTTTTTGTTTGGCCAGCTCTGTGTCTTGTCTTTGGACCGTCAGGTCAGGGCAATAACTTTGTCAAAAGTCGTGTATTCTCACGCAGGAATGTGTCCTAATGAGATGAACCCGAATCTCTGGGTAGACGCCATGAGTACCTGCATGCGTGAGTGTGAATCAGATCAGGTGAGTGCATTCCTCGTCTTGCGCTCGTAGAGCGTGTTCTTTTTATGTACGCTAACGCTACTTCGAGATCGAAGAGATTTCACCTAGGTAAATATGAGCGAGATTTCACCTAGGTAAACATGAGCGCATTATAATATCTCGCTTAGGTGTAAATGGTTAGCAATAAAAATATTGCAAGGAATTTCGCGAGTTTTTATCTGAATAGACTTCATGGAAATATATAAATGTACATATAATACAATTTAGCCTAACTCCAAGGAAATGGTAGATAAATTCCAAAGTGTCACATGCCAATGAAATAAGGTTACTTAATCAGAAACATTTCTAGGGTTTAAAATTTCTGGTTGTACTTTGTATATTTCTTGTTCCGTGAGTTACATAAGTTTAATGTATGTGCTTACCTATACTTTGCAAAAATAAATATGCCTCAGTGAAAGGGACTCTGTAGTAACGAGACTCATATATCTATGAAGAGTGAATATCTGATGGATATTCTTGTTATTTCCGTATCCTTCAGGATTGTGAGACATTTGAGAAATGCTGCCTAAACGTGTGTGGGAGTAAGAGCTGTGTGGCAGCCCGTTATATGGACATAAAAGGAAACAAAGGACCAATGGGTATGCCAAAGGAGGCCACTTGCGACAAGTTTATGTGCACCCAGCAGGGATCTGAGTGTGACATCTGGGATGGGCAACCGGTGTGCAAGTGCCGTGATCGCTGTGAGCGTGAGCCCCATTTCACCTGTGCCTCAGATGGCATGACCTACTACAACAAGTGCTATATGGATGCAGAAGCCTGCTCTAAGGGTGTCACCCTCAATGAGGTCACCTGCAGATACCACCTCATATGGCCCAACACGAGCCCACTTCCTGATGAGACAACTATGCACCCCACCACTGTCCGCCTGGAGACTACTCCTATGGACATCCAGCCACCTGCTGTGATCAGCAATCCAGCACACAATTTTGTGTTTGTGGGAGAGACAGCGAGCTTCCTGTGTGAAGTGACAGGCAAGCCCAAACCAGAGATCACATGGGAGAAGCAGGTGGAAGGGAAAGAGAATACAGTCATGCAGCCCAACTATGTGAGGGGTAATGTAGTCGTGACTAATATTGGTCAACTTGTTATTTACAATGCCCAGCTCCAGGATGCTGGAATCTACACCTGCACAGCCAAGAACCTGGGCGGATCTCTACAGGCCCACTTCCCACTGTCTGTTGTCCATCAGGAGCAGGCTACTAGTGAAGGCCAGGCAAACTCCACCCGCATGCCTGCCGAGGAGTGCCTGAAAGCACCCGATATAGGTGACTGTGGGGAGGAGAGTATCAGCTGGTACTATGAGGCCAAGCGCAACAACTGCTTTACCTTCACCTACAGCCAGTGTAACAGGAACAGGAATCACTTTGACACTTACAAGTCTTGCATGTTGTCTTGTGGAGCGGAGCTGGCTGCCCCTTGCTCCCTTCCCAGTCTCCAGGGTCCTTGCAAAGCTTATGAACCACGCTGGGCATACAACCATCTCCTCAAACAGTGTCAGTCTTTCATTTATGGTGGCTGCGGTGGCAATGAGAACAATTTTGAGAGCAAGGAGGCCTGTGAGGAGATGTGTCCCTTCCCCAAGAACCACAACTGCAAGCTGTGCAAGCCACGGCAGAGGATGGTAACCAGCTTCTGCAAGAGTGACTTTGTCATCTTGGGCCGCATGACAGAGCTAACAGAGGACCAGGATTCAGGCCACGCTCTTATAATGGTGGAGGAGATCCTGAAGGATGAGAAGATGGGGCTGAAGTTCTTTGGACAGGAGCCCTTGGAGGTGACATTGCTCAACATGGACTGGAGCTGTCCATGTCCAAACATTACAAGTGCTGAAGGCCAGATGATCATAATGGGGGAGGTGCACAATGGGATGGCCGTGCTTCAACCCGACAGCTTTGTGGGCAGCTCCAGCAGTCGCCGTGTACGCAAGCTCCGTGAGGTAATCAGTAAGAAGACGTGCACCTTTCTCAAGGACTTGGGCAATGTACAGTAGCATGTGCAGTGCTGTCGTACTGCTTTGGACTCCATGATACACCTTGACTGCTCTTTTCCCTTGTGCCTTTTGCTGTAAGCCAGAGCAAGCTGCCATTTACAATTTTTGGTGTTATCATACTACCTAAAGGTATTTAGCGCTATTTTATTGTTTGAACAAGTAGTGCAGAGAAAAACAGTGAATTCTACATAGGATACACAAATATCTCTGTGTACTAAGGTAAATTACCAATGTTATTTACATGTACTGTAGTCTGAACTTAACTGTTTTCAAGCACTTATGTTGTAAAGAATTGTGAAAATCCTTTTTTTAAATATATTTTAGTTTGATTAAAATATTTTACATTTTCTTTTAAATCTGAGTCACATGATATGATCTAATAAATGCCTTATAGGCAATAGCTTAAGTTAAAACTCATGGCCTTCAGGTCATGCATGAAAAAGAAAATCAAAATCAAAAAATTTGGAAACATACTGGGAAACCTTTCTAATTTAATGTTCTTTTCTTATATATTTTTACACACACACACACACACACACACACACACACACACACACACACACACACACACACACTTACACTTAAGTTTATGCATTGCACCTTGTAATTGTGTTGTAGTATAGTTTCCCCTGCTTTATATTAAGGTGTATTTATTTATTTTACCATCCTAACTCATATTTACCAGGAAGTGAAGTACTAGGTAGTCATACACAAGCTTTGCATAGCATATATGTTTTTTTCATAAAATGTAAGAGTCAACATATTAATGAGATAACTATTAATTAACAAAATTAATTTTGTATTATCATGAATGTAAATAACATTTATGTACACAGTGTGAGAAAAGGTGATTAAAAATAGTATTCCTTTGATTACATGTCTTTGTCTTCATTCCTCTATGCCTTAATTTCTTCATACCACTGACATGGTCGTGGGTAAGCCTGCACTCATTTAAGCATGCAAGCATTTAAACTCAATGGTTTTTGGCTGTGCTTTGTGAAGGGGGACTTTTTGTGTTGGATCGTTCCCTCCCCTTTCCCACTCCTCTATTGTCGGTCAGGACTGGCCCTCGAACTTGAGCAGGTCACATTCCAGCTGTATGGTGGTGGGGGTAAGAGGGGGTTGCCGGAGGGAGGGGGCAGAGGGGGGCCAGTCTGATCCTCGTGTTGTGTCTGGGTCTGGTGTACTCTCCTCTCCTGCCAACCTTTCATGTGAGAGCCTGGGATCTTGGGGCCGAGACTCCCGCTGCCTGGCGCTCTCATCTTCTCGGCCTGACTCCAGGCATGCCGTGACACTGTGCCAGTAGGGAAGCTGCTGCGCACACACGCATGTAGACACATGCGCATGCACTGCACTCTGTTTTAAAGGCAGTGCTTTGAACTCTTGACTTAAGCCGGATGGGAGAGAGAGGGCCAATACGTGATTGTTTTCCCCAGGGTGGGCCTCTGATGTCTGCTACTTCAGGCTGTCCAATGAGGCCCAGGTCCATGACCCTGTAAGAGGCTAAAGAAAAGGGAGAAGAGAGAAAGAGGGAATGTAAGAGGGAGAGAGTTCATTATAACTGTTGAAAAGTGTCAAATACAGCAGTCAGGCTCAAGTTCACTGGCCAATGACAACTTCCTCACATAAGCCAGGTCTGTGTTCACTAAATATGAGCATTTGTAAACTAAAATACAAAATAGAAATAGTATGTAGTATGTAATAAAATGCCCTGGTTGAAAGGTCCTGTGACAAACACTTGTGTAGCTGTAGCTAATTATGCTCAAATTACATGAATTTAAAGCTGATGTAAGCAATTTATTTGAAGAACCCTTTGACTAGACTGCCTTTATACCATGATATTAATTAAATAGTTTTGAAAACAAAAAATGTTTCTGTGACTGCTCTGTAATCAGTAACCTAAAAACAATCAGGATATTTCTTTACAAAGAGGTTGTCTTCACTGCATGTGAATTATTGTGCATGAGCATGCAGCATAACAAAGTACAAGCTAAGAGAGGGGAGGGGATTTAGAGAAAACCTTTAATAGAGAACTTGATATAGTCAAACTGTAGCAAGAGCTGTAATATTATTTGCTGCAGCTTTAATCATTCAAAAATCCATTCACATCTTTGGACTATTGCAAGGCCGTTTGTTTCTTGGAATGTATGACATCTCTCAACTGTCATTAAGGCTGTTAGACTGACATCTGCTGTTCAGTAGGAGACACATGTAGATAACAACTCCATTTCAGAAGCTTCAGAAGTTTGCACTGATGTAGCCTGTGAGCTTCACAAACAGCAAATGTTTGTGTTTTCATTATTCCTAACTCAATAAGGAATAGATCATTCTAATTAGTTCAATCAGATGTGCCTAATTTAAGAAAACACACACACCAAAAAAAAACAGATAAGGTGCATTATCTTGTTGGAAAACAGAATAGTTCATTAGTTAATAAACTGTTAGCTGTAGGAGGTAAGCTTTGTCAGACATCCTGTTTCTCTGGAAACTGTGTACTTCACTATAATTTTGACATCTCTTCATCTCTTACAGTACACCGCAGTTACTCACCTGGAATCTTCTTCCAAAAAAAAAGAAATACACACACACACACACACACACACACACACACACACACACACACACACACACACACACACACAAACACACTGTGTGCGCAATTATTGGAGGATTCATTTCATTATTGAACAACTACAGTGCTTTCAATCAATCCAAAATGTTAATAAACCTCAAACCTGACTTTTTAAGAAAGTGAAAGTGAGGCTTTGGCTTTCTTAGGAGAATACCCATGTGTGCATAATTATTGGGCAACTATTAGTGTGCAGAATTATTATGCAACTAAAAGAAAAATGGAAATTTTCCCATCACTTGTTTATTGTCATCTGGTGAGAATAATAAACAATTCAAAGTTTATAAATAAACATTTCTGACATTTCAAAAAAATCAGTGACCAATATAGCCACCCTTCTTTTCAATAACAGTCATAAGCCTTCCATTCATAGGAGTCTGTCAATTTCTTAATCTGTTGACGATCAACTTTTTGTGCAGCAGCAACCATAGCCTCCCAGACACTGTTCAGAGAGCTGTATTGTTTTCCTTCACCATAAATCTCCCATTTAAGAAGGGCCTACATGTTCTCATTAGGGTTTAGGTCAGTTGAGGAAGGGGGCCATGTCATTATTCTTTCATGTTTAAGGCCTTTACTGGCTAACCACGCAGTGGAGTACTTCGATGCATGCGATGGAGCATTGTCCTGCATAAAAATCATGGTCTTCTTGAAATGCAAACTTTTTCCTGTTCCACTGCTTGCAATAAATGTCTTCTAAAACTGAGTACTGAGTACTGAACACTTCTGAGTACTGAACACTTTGTACTTCTGGGCACTCCAGGAAGGTTGCAGTTCTGAAATATGACAGCACTGGACGATAATGAGTTCCTGGTCGTTTCAAGTTTGATTCTTCTCAAATCTTTGGCAGTTAATTTGTGTCTTTTTTCTCAACACATTTCTTGCAACCCTGCTGACTATTTGCAACAAAATGTTTTCTGGTTTTGTGATTACACGCCAATATCTTAGCAATTTCCTGCATCCCTCTGAAAGATGCTTTTACAATTTTTGATGTTTCAGAGTCAGTTAAATCTATTTTTTGGCTCATTTTGCCTGAGGAAAAGAAGCTGCCTAATAATTATCACACCCTGATATAGGGTGTTAACCTCATTAGGCCACACCCTCCCTCATCATGTGATATGTTTAAATCCAATAAGAATTCGAGTTTATACAAATAAATAAAAATACAGAAGTTTACACAGCTTGGAGATGAAAAATATGCATAAAATGATATGGTCAATATACTCTCTTGCCTAAGTGTGCACACAGTGTGTGTGTATATGTATATATATATATATTCCATCTGAGTAACTGCAGTGTACTGTAGTAACCGATGTAGAGAAATTGTTTCCAGAGAAAAGTTAAAAGAGTGTAGATGAGTTCTTCTTTCGAAGAGTGCAGATGAGTTCTTCATAGCAACTGGCAATGCAAAAACAGATATATCATTAACTGCATGTCCATTAGTATTAAAATACCATGCCACTAAAAACAACAAATCCATAATTCTGATGGACCGAATGTGTTCAACAAACCGATCAGCAAGCCTTCTCTTAGTTTTTCCAATATAAAGCTGATTACTTTACTTAGACAACTTCCGCAGTGATACGTGAAGAGGAATGGGTGATGACAATTGACCCTTTTGTGCCCCTTATTGTAGTGGCCATGTTAAAACATCTAAAGCAGTTGCAGGCATTACCACAAGCATTATTTGAATTATTATTTATCTCACTCTTGACAAGCATGTATTTCATGTTTTTGTCTAGTCTTTAGGAGATTAGTGAAGGATCCTTAAAAACGGATGCGGTCTCTGCATCGTCCCGGAGGATTATGAAGTGTTTAAGTCTAATATCAGCCACTACTTTATTTGTAGGATGATAGGTAAGCACCAAAGGAATTCTTGTTGTCTTAACAGCCAACTTAATTTGCACTAAGAATGAAGACTTCCTCCAGGAAAGCATGAAAATGTGTTCATATCTTCAAAGATTAGGGTTTCCTAAGAAAGTCATAGATGATGCCTTTGCTCATGTTTTACCTTTTCAGAGAATAGATGCACAATACAATCTGCTGTTAAAACTACAAGAATAGACATTTAAATTGAATGTAGTATTCCACATGCAAATTGTATTAATCATTTTGCCTACTAGAAATACCTAGAACTCACATGGGTCATTTCTGCATAACAATGAAACAGAAAAGGTAATGGGTTTGAAAAACAAAATGTTACCACAAACAAGGCAGCCTGTAAAAACATATCAGTATGCTAATATCACCCTGTCAGGTTTATGATTCTCAGACAACAAACATGGTCACATCTACTTCAATCAACAGTAGGCAGCACGCTATTTTCCTGAGCTCATAGTCAGCTCCTCACAGAGTCTCACAGGTTATCCTTGCTGTGTGTCAGCCACTGACTCATCATTTTATGCATGGCTGGATATACTGGATGTGTTGCCAGGCAAACAGGAAAGTACAGAGCAGCATTTTAAATAATGCAGACTAGAATAAGCATTGCAGGAAATGGGGAAGTGAAATGGCCTCAGGTAAATGAAAAATAGTCATATTGCTGGTACTATTTAGACCATAGAATGCATACAGAACCTCAAAGCTTTACCTGACAGGTAGCTCTCACAGTGCATATAGACCCCATCTTTAATATTGTTTTAATATTCTTTTATATTGTTCTGTAATCGAGTTGTCTATAATAGCTGAACAGTTTTATTAGAAGAAGCTTTTTTCCCCCTGATTTTTCAGATTTCATAATTCACAGGACAACAAACAGCAAATAGGAGTCCAGACTCGTTGTAATATCTCTACTCCACTAGATGTCACCATAGCCTTATTTTCTCTGTTCTATGTTGCTTGCATAGATCCATGCACAGGGTAATATTATCTCATTAACTTTCTGGGGTCTGAAGATCCATGTAAAACATAGGTATTCAAATCTGGACCTCAAATTCAACTACAATGTCCCTTTTAGTTGATTCATTGATTATTGTATCTGGTTGCCCCCTTTGTTGTCACACCTGACTCCGAGATCAAGGGAGGGTGAAAAATCTTTAGGACCTGGACCTTGATGACTGTGATTTGAATACCTTTGATGTAAGATATGTTTGGTTTTTTTTTTTTCAGTTTTTATATCTTTTGTCTTTATAATATACTGGCTTTGTGGCATTCTCATAAATGAGTGAGCAAAGGTCAGAGGTAAAATCAAGCCTGGTCAGCTTTTCAGATTAATTAATACTATAGATTATTATTAGATAATTCTAAATGTTTATGGTAGCAATGTCAGGCAATAGATATGATGATGTAAAAGACATGACCTCATTTGCCCTTGGGGTTGCTATGGTAGCTCAGAAAAGTTCAGGCCTCATTAATGAACATGTAACAGTCTATCATAGCCGCCGAACTGAAGAAGCTCAGTGCATCATCCTGTCTTGATGGCTGCAAGATCTACAGAAAAATTAGTTTGTTATTCTTGTGGACAATGGTGTCCATGAGCCTGGACATTGAAGAGCCTGAGACAAGGGGTCATAAAAAGAGCCTGAGACAAGGGATCACAGCATAAAAAGGCTCTATAGTCAACTATAGCATTAGCTACCAAAGAAGTACTTGACACCCCCTTACCCATCTTTCAAGTTGTGCTCAAACACTATCCCTGTTCATTTGTCCATGGTTCCTCCTTCTGACAGCTGTGTATGGCTGTGTATTGTCAAACTGTGTACTATTTGTGTGTTTCTCATTTCTCATTTCAGTGCATAAATCAAACTATTAAAATGTACTTGTAAAATGTCCTTAAGTGTATGTGTTATAGTATTAGGTAAATAATTTTAATGAAGGTAGTTTGTTGAATAGTTTTTATTTATTTTTGCTTGTTTGTTTTTCCTATGTTTTGTTTTATTTCAGTGGGAATTGTAGTTGTCTTGCTTGTACTGTCACTGAAATGTCAAAATCTACAGCTCTTGTCCCACGCCCTCTCTCTGTTTGTGGAGGCATGGCACAGATGGGCAGTGAACTCTGCTCTGTTGCTCAGTGACCTTCTCGGCCATCAAGAGTCCGTTGGCTTGTCAAATCCATGCCCCATAATTACTTACTGCTTGTAGCAGGTGGGAAGATGCACAAAGCGTAATAACCAGAGTGAGGGTGAGTGGAGGAGGGAGTAATCTAGCGAATAATCAACATCATAAATCATCTTCTTTATTGATCCTGACTACAGGATGTTGAAAGGGGAAGCCACATGAGAAAAATATCAGTTTGACCCTTTATGCATAGCCATGACATGCAGCATTGATCATGCTGCTAAATAACCCTTTGTTCAATGCACATATGTCAGGGCCATGCTACGTATTGCATATCATTTGTCAGAGTCCACAATAGCATCTGTGGCCACATATACATGCATGTGTTTTGAGTTTTTAATGTTGTTTGTGAGTGAGATGGATGCGTTGGACTATCCATACCAGAATAAGAATACTGCTCAAATACATTTTGCTGAAATATCTTTAGGTTTGCTAGTACATAATGGACGAAACCAGTATTTTTACATTTTTACCTCAGACCTTTGGCAAATATGGCCCCAAAGTACACACTGACACATCTTGTGTGTGTGTTTTATCATCAGGCATTACTTTATAAAGAAAAGAGGCAGTATGCATTCTCTTTTTCCCTTTATAGAACACACTGCTAAAAAGAGTGCATCCACGCTCGGTTGGGATCACCATCATAAGCACTCCAGCAGATGGCTCAGTAAATCGGCCTGAGTCTGCTGCACTGGCCATGAATCAGCCCACAGCCTCCTGCTGCTGCTGTGGCGGCAGCTAATGCTGCTAATGCTGCTAATGCTGGTGTGAGGAAATATACTGCACTTTATGTGCTTACCACCTGTCAGCCCTGATCACAGAGATTGAGATTAACATAGGCTGATTAAAAGCACGGCGACCCACAGTGAAGAACGCAAAAAGATGAGTGTGGGCCAAGAAGGATATATAGGGGCTGTTTTGTTCATTGTAAGCACAGGTTGAGCCAGGCCTTACAAGCGGGGAATAACAGATATCCTGAGCATGAATTTGGTTTTGCTTCTTTCTCATGCAAGGGAAGCATCAAGGATATTTACAGTGTCTAAAGAGAGTGAGGTGGAGACTTGGAGCTAAAGCTATGCATTCTCCTCTACACTGCCTTCATGTGGTCTGCTCAGCACTGTCAGCAGCAGCAAGATAAACTACCCTTCTGCCCTCCAGTCACACATAAATACATGTGCGCACACACACACACATTTGGAATTGATTGATATTTCCAGCAGTGAATGATTGCTTACCTGTTCTTGCATTTAGATTGAGTCAGGCAGTAGAGGAGTATGGAGACATTTATGTCACCACAGCACTGTTGTGGGACTTACTTTTAAGCCTTTATCTCTCAACCCACTCACCTTACATAATGCAATCCCAGTAAAGTAGCCCAAGCAAAGATTTAAGAGTCACAAATGATGAAGAATACAAAAAAGAGAGTGAACAAGTGTGCAAGAAAGAAAGAGAGAAAGAATATGTGTTTTTGTTTTTTTTGCTGGATTCCCAGACAGAGATAAATATGAAATACAAAGAATGACTTGGCAGAAAGGTCAGCCTCCAGTAATGAGACTGTAAATTGTAGCCAGTGGTCATGCTACTGTCGATTGAAGCCCTTTATTTTCATCTCTAAATGCAGCACTCTTGTGCTATTTGGGGGTTATACTGAAGCTCAATAGGAATTCCGTTCAATCAGGTTATGTATTGAGCTTTTTATTATTTTTTAGGAAAACATGAGAAAACCATTCTCCATTTAGTGGGAATTCTTGTGCACGTGCATTTTGGGCTCAGGGTGCAGCATTGCAAAACCTCTCAGAACACAAAGCAAGTAGCATCCAGCTATGAACCTTAAGGCAAATTACACAGAATGGTGTCAAGCCCATGTCCCAGTGTGACTTAATATTTCTCCCCACTCTCTTAATCTATTGTGTGAAGGACAGAATGCCATAAATTCAATTTATTCAATTTTATTATTGTTGGGTTGACGGTCTTAATGGAATGGTTTTCTTGTTCCCCACTCTTATGTAAAATACTTGGATGTTAGGCTCATGTAAAATATATTGTTTTAAGGTAATTTTGTAGTAATTTTGATGTTGCACCTATCAGCTACAGAGAGAGTGGAAGATCAGTTATTTTTATGTTACTTAAATAATCTGAAAATTATGTTCTGAGAAGGTCTGACCACATTATGGGCACATATTTTAATTTGTTAATGTATGTAGTTGATCCTCTTCCTCATTCTCTCTACATCTGCTGTGTATTAGTATGGGCTCATATTCACATGCTGAAGAGGGAGATGCCATACTGAATGACAAAATTCAGGCCTTTTGTTACCTTTGTTCTGAGGACAGTTGTCAGCCAACCACTGGAAGAACACAATGTGACTGTGAGATGTCAATAAGTGGCCCTTCTGTACTAAACCGTATGTGCATTTTTTATTGTTGTGTAGAGGAAAATTAAGCTGAAGCCATTAAAGAAACTGTACTGGCCTGATAAAGTTGGTATATACTTAGTTTTTTGGGGGGTGGAGGGTGAGTCGGGGTGAGAGAGAGAAAAAAGGAAATTTACATTTAAATTAGTTCTCATGTTCTGCTGGGCTGTTCATGCATGCACTGACTGCCTTTCTGTCATTGTTGCCTGCCAATGAGGCCATAATTAGCACAGTAAGGAGTGACTCTGCTTCTTAATCAAATGACAGAGCTGTGACGTACTCTGGGGTTTTTATCACTTCGGGGTGCTGGAGCATGCGCACACTTTTTTCTATCGCAGAATTCAGTTCTATAAAAGGCCTATGGAAAGTGCATTTATCTCCTCCTAACCTCCTCACCCACTGAGGGGACCAGAACTGCTACATATTCATGCTGCTTTACTGTTGTTTTGCAGGACAGAGTTTTGAGTGTGTGCATGTGTGTGTGTGTGTGTGTGTGTGTGTGTGTGTGTGTGTGAGAGAGAGAGAGAGAGAGAGAGAGAGAGAGAGAGAGAGAGAGAAACAATGAAAGCAAGACAGTTCACATTGTTTGATGTTTATTGTTGTTGCAGTGTTTTCACAACATATGAAAGTGTGTGGTCTTTTATGTAAGCTGAAAGGTATGTGTGATACATACAGCATTTATATGCTATTTGGTTACATATGTAGCATCTATAGTACAGTATTTCCATAATAATGCATACATTCCAGAGAGCTACTGCAGTCAGATAAGTGTCTCTGGTATATGCACAAATGGTGGTCTCAGGCAGGTGGGTGGGTACTAGAGAAAAGGTGGAGGGATGCATGTGGGTGAGAAACTGTATGAATGTTAGTGCCCTGTCACAGTGTGAAATGCATGCAACATTTGTACAGAGTGTCCCCTGGCTGCATGCTGACGCTCCGGCCAGGCGGCTTGTGGAAAAGCAGTGGTGGCTATTATTAGCCTCTGAGTGCCTCCCCCACAGCACTGCCATATTTGGTACCTCAGGTCTCCTAATGGAAAACAAGCTAAGCACCTCATGCACAACAATGGGCTAAAGGACCTGACTCAGGACAGTGGTTTATGTGAAAGAGAAAGATTTTATGTAGATGGAATGAGCTCTGCTTCTCCAAAGGGACCTATATGCTTCCCTGTATGTCCAGGGGGAATATTTTAAGGTGTTCCTGATGTTTGATAAAGATCATAAAAAAACTAGCAGTAAGCAATGTGTGACAATAGGTCCCACTCTACTGAAGTGAGGTGCTATCATGTTGCCTTTTACTTTGAGGTTGCAGTTAGCTGAAGGGTAATCATCTTGCAGAAAATGCCCATAATTAGAACATAAGAACTGTAAAGAATACTGGGATGTGATTCAACATGGGGGCCTCAAAATACGTTTATCTGTCTTAGCAGCAACATGCAGAAAATGTAATTATATGAATACTGTAGGTTATATCACTAATTAGTAATGTAACTATATGAATACTGTAGGTTAGACCATCAATCTAGAAATTGATTTCCTTTTGGGACCTTGTTATTTAGAATCTTTGCAAGAATCAAAGGACTAAAAATTTAAACCCTTAAGATAAGGAAGTTGAAAGATGACTTAGTATTTTTCATAGTTCTGTTTAGCAGATTATAGAAGAAGAAGAAGAAGAAGAAGAAGAAGAAGAAGAAGAAGAAGAAGAAGAAGAAGAGTGTGTGTGTGTGTGTGTGTGTGTGTGTGTGTGTGTGTGTTAGGCCCTAAGTGTCAACATGATCCAGGGAGTGTATAAAGGTGAATTCCCTTGCCCTACTAACCCTATGAACAACACAGGTTCAGTTGCTGTGGCACCCTAGGATAAATAGGACAAACCGTCCTTCAACATCCTAAGCAATGATTACCTTGGGGAATGCATGTGCCCTCTGATGTACCCCTCCTCAAATATAGTGTGTGCACCAGGTCATTTCAAGGTGTTCTCTGTAGCCAATCTCTCTCTCTCTCTCTCTCTCTCTCTCTCTCTCTCTCTCTCTCTCTCTCTCTCTCTCTCTCTCTCTCTCTCTCTGTTCGCCTCAGCTCACAGATAAACAGAAAACATGGTTTAGTCCCATGATGGGATCCCAGGGCAATATCCTGCATGGATGAGATTGAAAGGGGATAATCATTGCAGAGAGTCGCGCTCTGAGTTGGCATGCGACCCCCTAACCATCTGCTATGGAGAGAAGTGCTCTTTCTTGCATGCAGTCCCATTTTCATTTTAAAGTCAAAGATAGCAATGCAAGAGGAAATGAATGGAAGCCTAAAAGGACAAGCTGTTCCTAGGATGAGAATTAAGGCAACCACGTGATGCAAAAGGCCATATGTGAAGATGGCAGGGCCCCTACAACATGAGAAATCTACACAATGGCCAATGTACACAGCCACCTCAAGGAAAAGCAGCTTAACATTTGAGAGAGAGGCAATTTATTTAGATACCAGAAACTGGCATAAATAATTTTCCTTCCAAAACATGAGTATTTGTGGTCCAATAACATATCTTTTAATATCTATCAAAGATATTAAAGATGTAATTACAGTTATGTTCCAGAAAAATGAACAGTTCTGTCTTCATGAGGCAATTGATACATCCTACACAATTACTGCTATATGCTGCAAGGGCATGGCGGTGTGTCCAAAAAGACATAGCAATTGTTACAACTACAGTTGCATCCAAGAGTGCTATGAAGAGTGCATTTGAATGGAAGCTGTGGTGACTAATTTATATCTTAGCCAATCAAATTGTTTGTCTCTTACATTTTAAACAGCTGTACTAAACACAACTGCACCTTGTGAGAAAAGCACATCTGTGCCTTGCATTATTTTGCACAGCACTAAAAATGTTATGGAGAATGAGGTCTGAGTATTCAGTATTGTTTGCTCCTTAACCCCTTCTTATATTCATCAAGTAGTTGTGGCAGTAATTATGACTCATTGTAACCAAGGAAATAGGTTGCAGTTATATAATAATGGATGTTACATTTACATTTACATTACATGCTAGTAATCATAAACATCTACTGCCATACAGTATCATATATTATTACCAAGGACTTTATTCTATAACCCACTATAATTACTGTATATCTGCAGAGCACATTTTATTTGCGGCTGCTCTTATGGAATCACCCAATTATCAGAAAATTGCATTAGATTTAGATATTGCACTGGGTTTACCTATAAGAATGGGTTTAGATACACCAATGGGTGAAACAATTCAGGCAGACAAACAGAATCATGTCCAAGTATCATGTGCAGAACATGTGAAACAGAGATTTACTGACTGTCCACATAAAGATGACAGACAAGAGAATGGTCAGGCTGTCCAATGTCAAATGGGGGTGAACAGTATTGACAAGGGCAGGTCAAAAGACAAAAGTCAAAAACACAGCGAGAGCAAAAAGGCAAAACACAAAAGGCATGCAACAATCTACATCTTGGTGTGGGCACATGAGACTCCATATTGGAGTGTTTGTGAACAGGGCTTATAAAGAGTCCAGGTAATGACTCACTGGTGTGTCATGAGAGGGTCTGGCAGTGTTTATCAGACCTGTGGAGTGCACTGGTAGGTGTAGCATGGGGTGTAACACTAGACTCAGACAAGTCATGGAACTTAGATATGTTCTTCCTACCTAATAGAGCTAATTTCCATGAAAATACCAATACCTTGCCTTTCAATGCTTAATTTATTTTAGATGAACTCTCTCATTAGGTAAAATTATTTATTTTAATGTGAACATAAATGTATGCAGACATTTTATTTGGTGGGTAGATCTGCTTAATAAATTCATACATGAGAACATTCCGAAATACCTAATGTACTTCTCATAAAGCAGATCATAGGATTGCAGCAATGCAGAGTGCATGACCTATGCTCGCTTTAACCAGTGTCGCCCCTCCCCAATGAAGTTATACCCCATAATTTATATGATGGAACTCCCATTTAGTTGTGTCCACTCACCCGTCCTTTCCTAACAAAGTGCACCAACTAGCATAAAGAAAGTGCTCAGTATAATATTCATTTCTGACTTTAATTTTACTTAGATTGCTTAGTTTAGCTTAATTATGTACCCCTCACATATATCATTACTTTATTTACTAGTATCTGTGGCAGTTATTTTAACTAGTTATTGCCATTTAGCAGTTCATAAAATTTTCAGTTTAATCTTTTTATGTATTTGCAGTGCAAATGCAATACCTGGCGTGGTACTGAGAAAAATCTGAAGCATTTGGATTAGTCTTAGCCAAGCACTGAAAAACTATCAACCTCCAATTACAAAACAATTTCCCTAACCAATACTCCAGAATACAAGACATCTCTGTCAGCTAAATCACTCCCCTCAAAGCCCTGTCACCATGACAACAGCGCAGCATGCCAGTGTCCTAGGGCAAACATTTGATTTCAATTCCCCTGATTGCCAGTCCATGCATCCATGGGCTGAGCTGGCACTTGGCAGGTGGAATTCTTAGAGACAGCTCATTACCACCATGTTATATCCTCACTCGAGAGGCAGGGCAAAGAGCACACATTAAGTGAATCTCATGTAGTCACAAATGCAAAGAAATGTGCACACAGACATACTATTGTATTTTCACATACTTGTGCAGCCATCCTCTATAGCCTACATTTGATAACACATTTGACTACACACATAGGACATATTTAAATTGTACCACAATTTTATTTGTGAGTTCACTGAAACTCTCTCTGTGTCTGTTGTTAGTAGTATGTGGAGATAGACAAATCGTCTTACGTACACCCACCCCATCACATGATCTATAAACCTATAAATGCATACACATACGCACACACATATGGATATATGTGTTCATGGTTTCAGACGGACTACACTGGGAGAGAACTTGTCCATTTAAGTGTAGCAGAGTGATCCTCATTATATAACCGAGGCAGTGTCCTTCACTATGCTGTCAGGGTTGAATTACTACCCACTCCATTCCTCCACCCTTTCCACCCTCTCTACAATTATAACACTTCATTCCCTATCATTTCGGTTCCCTCACAAGAAACTGTGACTGGCATCCAATTAATAAATATGCCTTTCATCAATGCAGCACTCAGTAAGACATTGCTGAAACTCTTTGAAATGTACCAAATTTAAACAGCACACAGCAGAGTCAACTATACTCTATAAATGATCCTCATATGTGTGTATTTGTGCAATTGTCTTACTGTATGCTTTCATAGCAGGAAATGAAAAAATGGGCTATTTGTAGCCTCAGAATCAGGCAGCATCACCATCACACTGATGAAAACTTGACCTCCAAAGAGCCCCACAGAGAAATACTGGTGAACCTGAACACAGCTGAGACCAGAGCAGGGAGAAGAGAAAATGTGAATTTGGCCAACTGCATGAAATATATTGTGCGTCATAGGAAATATATTTTTATCTTAGAAAAATAACATTTTTAAGTCAGTTTTACTATTGGTTTCTTATATGTAATATTAAACTCACAATGCAATGTTCTTTAAATTAACAGAAGGTGATATAATGCCATGTATAAAGAGTGAGGTTGGTGGGATTTTCCCTTCAGGATTTACAGTATATTGCCTAAGGTCAATGAATGGATGACTTTATTTTTCTGATTTTTCTGAAATAAGGTCAGTATGCTGAATGTGAGCTGTTAGTTGCAAAAGCCTCATAGACTCAATATCTCTCTCTCTCTCTCTTTCTCTCTCTCTCTCTCTCTCTATCTCTCTCACTTTCTTTCTCAGGTCCATTGTAATGCTGTACAGACATGGTCACACATTGCCTCGACAAAGCCTGCTTGTTTTCTCTGAGCTTTGGGCTGCCTGCCTGTAGGGACTGTAACCCTGACCTCACCCATTATGCAGCAACACGTTCCCTTAGACACACACACACACACACACACACACACACACAAACAAAACTAACACCACCACCAACACAGTGCATGCTAGCACAAAGCATCCAATCACTGAACATATGTGAGGGGGTCTCTGCAGAGCAAGGCTATGGCTTTTGTACAAAGCCATCCAGAACAAGCTTCTTTTCATTTCAGTGGGTTTTGTCAGAGGGCCTACAGATCAGGACTTTAGAATTTAGCATTGTGTAGCTGCTCCTGTGTTGTCATGCCTAACTATTTTCATGCTAATTAGAACTCTTTAAATGGAATAAGATGGTCAGTACAGATGAAGATTTGCAGTTAAAATAAATGTTATTTGAAGGAGATTCAAGCTTTAGTCCTACAGCTATATATTACGATAGAAAAAAGAGTAGCGAGGATACAGAAGAAAGTATGTTCCCAGGGGGTTCTGAAGCTCTGATGCATCGAATGCAGGTTGTGTGCTTGCTTCTCTACAGTAAAAGTGATGGGAGGTTTCTAGCACTGAAAAAAAGCAGAATGGTAGCTGCCTCTTCTAACAACAGGTGTGATAGAAAAAGACCATGTCACTACTATCGCTCTCTCGCTGTGTCTACCTCTCTTCCGCCCGCTCTCTCTTTCTCTCCCTCTCTTGCTCTTTCTGTCTCTTTCAGTTGGCTGGGTGCCAAGCCACTAAACATAAGAGCACCAGTATAAAGAGTGAAAGTGAGGAAAACATTTCTTTGGTGACTGCTGTTACTCATCTGTTTATCTTCATAGCAACAACCACCCACAAAAACAACATAATCAACAACAAAAAAGATCCTGTGGACCCTAACTATATGACCAACTCTTTTTTCATTCAGTATTACATATATTACATAAAACTTTATTCTAAAGTCATATCTTCTTTTTGATCTCTTTTACCATTAGATTTTTTTGTTTGTTTGTTTGTTTTGTTTTGTTTTTTTTTACAATTAACAACAAATGCAAAACTGTCCATTATTACTTCAAAGTAACAGTTTCACTCACTGACAGTAAATCCATGCATGAGCCCTGTTTGGAAGGCTCTTGCACTGTTTCAAGAATACATATTAATTTGCTCCCTAGAGAAGGAGTTGGCATGAGTCACTCTTTCAATTAAAGCAATAAAAAACAAAAGTAGCATGAGGAGAAGCTGGGGGGGTGCACTGTAAGCAGGAGACACCTCAGAGATTGTTACCACAGGCTCTTAGTGTTTATTCAAAGATTGCATAGGACAATTTTGTGACACTTTAATGAAAAACCGAGCGACCTGCTTGCAGAAAAGGGAGTCACAGGAAGTGCTGGCAGTTCTCTTGGTTCTGTGCTTTAGTCGGTCAAAGAGATTTACCTAAGAGAAAAAAGCCACAGAAGGATTTTACAGCATGTTTTTTTTAAGACTGGGGTGAATGCAGATTCAATTAAGATACAAAAGCAATACAAACACAGCAAACTCATCAGGTGGTATAGCAATGAACTATAGAGAAATAACCAAACATTTTGTACCTAACATAAATAGTATTAGTATGCTATATTATGCAACCATGGCCATTTAATGATGATGCAAAAACTTTCTTAAATCACACCAGTGAACTTTATTGGAAAGACTGACAAAATCGTTTTTTTTCCCTTTTGATGTAATGTAGTAGTGCTCTGTCAGAGTAAGTAGAAAGGTCCACAGAGATGATATAATGGCCAGGAAGAGGATGCTATACTATGAAAGCTAGTACATATGTAATAATACACTTTTCGTACTAGTGTCCTCTGCATAATGAATAACCTTAGACTGTTAGTAATTACTGTGCTCAGCTGCATCTTCAAGCTCTTTTGAGCTCCTTGCCTCAGTCTCCTCCTGTATGAGCTTTCAATCATCTCTGTAGGACCGTTTGTGTATGTGTGTGTGTATGTGTATGTGTGTGTGTGTCTGTGTATGTGTGTGTGTGTGTGTGTGTGTGTGTGTGTGTGTGTGTGTGTGTGTGTGTGTGTGCGCGCATGTGTTTGTGTTGCTTGTGGGGGTGACTGTGAGGTGGCCCTGTGGCTCAGTGTCTCTTCAGTACAAATGCAGGCTGCTCACCGCAGTCCCTACTATAATCATAGTGCCGAGCTAAGCAGAGTGAAAGCTCAGGAAGCAGTGGTGGGGCCCAGCCTGGCCCATTCAGGGTGAGAGGAGGCCCAGGCTAGCCAGAAAAGCTCTGATTACAGGCCACATAAAGGGAGACCTGTATCAGCAGGGGCAAGGCCAGACTTTCATTATACTGAAAGTCCCCATGTTTTGTGTAAGTGAAAAAATGAGGCACAGGGGGCACATGCACCACTCTTGTATAACGCAGCATGTTATTTCGGACACCGCAGAGGAGGTGGGAGCTGGCATAGAGGTTTGGAGTAGGTTTGTGAATTCAATCTCTTCATTCAGCCATTTACTGCCACACGATTCGCAGAGATAGCAGTGGGCCGAGAGCCACAGGTATCAGGCTCAGCTGCTCTAACAGCTGTTGCTAGCAACATGCTAAATTCTCTCTATAGTCCAGTTATTTGTTTGCATGACAGTACTTATTTCTCTGTTTCACTAGTCCAAGTCACCCTTGTCATTAGGCTGTTTATTCTAAGCTCATACACCCAAGTCTTTCTACTTGTGGTCACTCTGCATAGTTACCATATGCAAATCTTTGGCAGCAGCAGTCTGCTATTTAACATGTGCAACATTTGTGAATGTGCCACTGTTAGTCCAACCTGTTCCACTGCCTTCAGGGCCTTTCAGCCTGTGTTCTTTGACCCTCCATGTTCTCTGTGCTAGCTAAACATAAGAAACATGTAGTATTCAAGTGTGAGGGTTTTTGTTCATAGATTCAAGTCACGATCAGGACCACAGGTCGATGACCACATACACATGATGAATGATAGCAGTCAAGCCTGACACTCATTTTTAATTCTATTCTGGGAGATCATTAATTGCAGAGGACACATGTGTTTATTCATTCCAAACTGAGAGCAGATCAGGAGGTTGTTTTGTGCTACCTTGCACCAAACTGGCTCCTCCCCATTCTCAGATTTCCTATTTATTGTTGTACTTCTCACAGTATGTCCCACATGGGCTTTCTTCACTTCTCCTTATTAGGACTTGCGGTCTCTCCTTCTCTTTCATCTCATCTCTTGCACTGATGAGGACCAGCACAGCCATTTAGACAGCAGTAGCCCACGTGTCACACATGAATCACTTCATTAAGGATGTTGGTGGGTTATTTTGTGTGATTTGTGTTTGTGTGCATCTAGCTACAGAGCCCCTTAATATGCTCTGTTTTCTAATACCAGCAACTCTAGCATTGCACAGATGGCAGGACATGTTTAAAGGACCACTATTAAAATAAAATCAGCATAGGATATGGGCAAGGATGTGTGTGTGTGTGTGTGTGTGTGTGTGTGTGTATGTGTGTGTGTGTGTGTGTGTGTGTGTGTGTGTGTGTGTGTGTGTGTGTGTGTGTGTGTGTAACAGCGAGATGCAAGATGCTAGCAGGCAGAGCGTACATGGAACATATACAGAAACATCGGTGCCAAGTCCGAGCTGGACATTTCTAGGTCAAAGTGTAATACACCACCAAAGGTTTTGGAGAATGACTAAGCTAAGATCCTGTGGGACTGACAAAATGGTAATGGCTAACCAACTGGACATAATAGTGATGGACAAACAGCAGCTATATAGATGTAGCAATCTCAAGTGATAGCAACATAAGGAACAAGGAACACAAAAAGCTTGAGAAATGCCAAGGTCTGAAAGAAGAGCTAGAAAAGATGTAGAAGGTAAATGCAACAATGGTTCCCTTGGTAATCAGAGCACTAGAGTCTATAGCCCCACAAACTGGAAGAGTGCCTCCAGTAGATCCTAGGAACAACATCTGAGATCTCCGTCCAGAAGAGTATAGTCCAGGGAACAGCTAAGATTCTTTGCAGGACCCTTAAGCTCCCAGACCTCTGGTAGAGGACCCGAGATTGAAAGAAAAAGAGACTGCCCTGAGGAGAGCGAGTGGCGAAATATATATTACCACAGTCGCAACAGGAACCATTATACAAGAGAAAACTCATGTAGACAGTCCCCTACCCCCCACCACTCATTCACATACACACACTCACACACAGTGGAAAAAGGTGAAGGCCAAAACACCCACATGTATATACAAACAGAACAGGCCTATAAAAAATTAAGACACACACAGAAAAAGAAACAAACACACAGTCATGCACCCAGGTACACACAAACAAACAGTGCTCATTCTTTGGGTTTGTAGGACGCTCTCGTGATTTGCAGTTCCCTGAAGTGTCTTTGGCTCTAGATGCGGGCAGGAGAGATAAAGGGAGATGAGCACATCCAAGACTATTTATACATACATGCACTGCATTTGACTCCTGACATGGGAGATAGGGAATGATTTGTGGCATGCTGTTTTGGCAAGCTGGTTGGTGGACTGGGTCAGGGCCTGAGCACCATGGAAAGATAGGACTGAACAGCACAGATGCAAACGGGTGAAAGCAGACTGTGAGCAGCAACATGTTGTCGTGGGCACTCCACGTCTTACGTGAGACACAGACACAGTGACCAACAGTATGACTTTATTAGATGTTTTTGCAAATCTTTGCTACTACAGCCAGATTAGTTTATTCTCGCAGTGCATATTAATGACAAAATGCACTCCCACACCTCATAATCCAGGAGGCCGCTGTGTGCAATATTGGTATCCGGTCCCCTGCAGGCAGTGTGGAGCTTTATATGAGCATGTAGTATTTATTATTCCTTTGTGCTATCGGCATGCCTGGCCCTGCTACAGCTGTGGCACTAGGCTGGACCTAATCCATTTGACTTTCAAATTTACACTCAATAGAACTGAAGATAAAGCTTCACTGGAATGTATCCCGGCAGACCTTTTACATATACTGGAGGATTTTATGTGGATCAAGCTTCCAGCATCACATGCCCTCCATTTATACATAATATTTAACTTTGAATAAATATTATACAGTGCTTAGTGTGCTTCATCACTTAGGTCCTCACAGTTACATCCATAATTCCTTTTGCCTATTGTTTACTGAGGAACCAAACACTAAAATATGCATAAAGGTATACTGATAAGAGTGTATTATTACAAAGAAAACTAAAAAACAAAACTGTATAACTAGTTTTCTGAACATTTTCTATTCTGTGGCTTTTTTCCCTATTCTGGGACTTTTAGGCATTATTGTGATGATAGGTTAGTAGTTGGCTAAAATCAGAACGCTATTTTGGATCATTTTGTATCATTTTGTATCATTTTGCCCCAGACATTGGGGATAAGCAAGTTTTTGGTTAGCTTCCTGATCACTCCTCAGGGCTATGATTATCTCTTAGGGCCAGTTTCCTGGATACAAATAGAGCCAATTGCTGGCCTGAAATACACTTTTGATGGTGTTTTTCCATTAAAAAGCTTCCTTAGGCCTTGGCTATGCATAATGCATATTTAAGGAACCAACTCTTAGAGCATTTTCAAATGTCTATCTTAATTCTTTAACCTCACACTAGTTCAATACTTTCAGTTGGAAATTCGACCATTTTAAATTATCCGTTTAAAGTGAACCTATTGTTCTTATAAGTAGAATAACAATAACATCTGTCATTGTGTGTAAATGTTATTTATATTCAAGTGACAACATTATGTGTCTCAAACCTCGTAAATGAACACAAGAGTAATTTTCAGAGGTCATGTCATAACCATCTGTATTCTCAGAGTGCTAGGCAGATACGGAAACACTTCAGACAAACACAAAATGTGCTACCCCAAAACTTTAATGCCAAGCGCATATAAGGAGGTCCCGCAGTGTACATAACTAGCGCAGCGCATGTTGGGTAATACTATAGAACGCCAAAGGGGTAAAAATAAATAAATATGATTAATAAATAATAAATAGAGTAATTGATCAAATGTCTTTGATTCATCAGAAATATGTCGTTATGACACCTTTACTGCATAATTCATGATACAATAATCTAGTATACCATGAAAAACGTAGGGAAACTCAGTAAAATTGCATATTTTATATGAAATGCAATGGTAATGAAATAGTAATGAAAACTACGAATCTACACACATTACAGTAGGCTACAAATAAATTAGAACACTCATGTATAAGCAAATTAAATCTGTTGTGAATGGGTCTGGTCTGATCTTGTTCAACATAGACTGGCTAAAAAATACTCAAATTTATTGGCTGAAAAGCCAGGCAGGTAGAGCTCATTACCCTATTTAAAAACTGAGTTCATGTCATTTCATGCCAAAAATGGCATATGTTGCGGTAGTGTTAAATGCAACTAAAACATTTTTAAATGTTTTGGGGTTTGTACCCGCTTTGTAGAGATTTTACAGCATATATAATTGTTGTGACGTAATATATGGTGTAATAGCCGTCAAAAAGCTCTAATTGTTACTGAATCAAAGTATTTTGGACCTTTTGCTGTTCCATACCCTTCTGCCGAAGCGCTGCGTTCAGCTACTTAGTGAATCGTCCTGTTTGTCTGCCGACGCAGCCTTCTGCGACACAAGAGCACTTCAGCATTCCTCCCCACGCTTGCACGTTGCCAGGAAACAAAGTGTGTGCTTGTGTGTGTGGGAGGTTGAGAGAAGAGAGAGGGAGGGAGAGAGAGCTGCGTGGTTATGACGGAATGATGCAAACAAGATCCAATTAGGATGTTATGAAAAAGTCAAGGCCTCTTACCTTGTACACTGGCGGTGTGCATCGCAGGACGTTCGCAATCTAGTAAGAGGTAGGAGGGAGCGAGAGGTAGCGCTTACAGTTTACGAGTGGTCAACATCGTACTCGTTACTTCTGTTGTGCTAACGCTAATGATCCCCACTAAAACTGATACACTATGTTTGCTAAGAAAACACCTATAGAGAATTTATCATACAGGACTTACAACACAATAACATTCACTCCATAAAAGTTTCACGAAAATAGTGACCGATATTTCTTCACACTGCTATCTAGAAACATTAAATATAGAAAATGTACACAACAGATCGTGAACTCTCCTTGGGCCAGAGGCCTTGTCCGTAACCATCGCACCATCTAGATGGAGGAGGCGGTCAGAGGGACCTGCCAGGGAATTGTCTGATTGTGCATACCTGTACCATATTCCTAGTCTGCCTATTTCTTCTTCATTTTCCCACACTAAGCAGCTGGCTGCAGAAGGCTGTCCATACACGAGTCTCTAAGACCCTGCAAAGATGTGATGGACTGCTGAAACCCTGAGCTTATTGTTGTGTGATTAACATTGTTTTCCAAATATTAGTACCTCAAGTATTTAAAATTCAACTGTTTTGATTTCAGGAAAGAAATAATTGCTACACCTTCTGAAGAATAGCCTGTGGCTTCCTAATGCTTGGGTCAAACAAAACCATATATATACACTTTTAAATCTTAAAAATATAAGCCTAGAAGTGACCACCTAGGCATATTTTCATATTTTTGACTTTACAATAATTAAAGGTTAAAGAAGACAAGCTGCAACTGCATCAGTGGTGACACATTCGGTCTTAAACAACCAGTTTTTTAAAGGTTTTTTTTTTGTTTGTTTTGTTTTTGCACAGACTACTGTTCATACAGGTTCATCTTCTATGAAACTGCATGATCTAAATGTGAGTAAATCACATTTTTTGCATGCTCTTTTTCTCTATACAGAGGGACACTCCACCCATAATCAGTGTCAATGCCTTCCTTTTCAGCAGAACTAAATGATGACCAACCTAATGCCTTTGCTCTGAATCACTAATGTCAGCGTGTGACCCAGTCATTACCATGCCAGCTGCTGAGAATGCCAAACTGAAGTTACGATAGACAAAACACTTGAAAGGCATGACTCTCACTTTCTTCAAATGGAAGAGGAAAATACACTTTTTCCCTTCTGTTTTGTTTTCTCCAGAGAGGACAAAATATAACAAAGTGAGAGAAACCATTTCTCTTTGAAGCCCATAGACTTGTGGGTAGTTGCAGAAATCAGACAGATGTGAGAGCATTGTGGGAAGAGTCTCAGAAGAGGTCCTCACTTTCATAAAACCCAACTTGATTGTTAGCTTTCGTTTGCTGGGGTATACTCCATTTCTCTCCTTACCAGAGAAGTCTTATTACTGTTATTGGAATAGCATCCTCTAAAATACTTTCTCTAAAGATCTGAGTCACATTTTATCTTTAGTGTGGACACATTTATAGTCATTAAAATGAGTTTGAATCAATTTTGTCATTAATACTTGATATAGGTACAATATCAATATTCTTTAATTGTCAAATTCCTATATTTTATCTGTTTAAATTTGTAGGACACAAACACTGGAAGAATTAGTTATAGAATATAGATTTATTCAAATTTCTTGCTCACTCAAGGCACTGCACACCAAAGCTAATATTTCACATCTGACCTAAATTTACATTAGCCTAAGCAGCAGATTCTACCACACTTCCTGCCATTAAAATAATGCTTTACCTCGAAAAGGGAATGAGGCGAAGAATGAAAGCTTGTGCGGAGCAATTAGCATAATGCTAACACCACACAACCATGTTTTACTAACTGGCTCCTGGTAGCTTCTATTATTCACCATTTGCAATGTTAGCATTTTTGGGTAAAGTATTGATTTAAATCTACAGACTGAAAGAGAGGTTCAGCTATTTTAGGGTCTATGAGTACTTGAGTTGTGAAAGAGTTGGTGTTGTGGTTTGGCAGCTCCTTTGTTCTCCTCTGTTCTCCTAGGTTGTGTTTTATTCCCTCCTTCACAGAACCTATCAGGTCCCAGTGCTGACATCGGCAGGAACCCAGCGCTTAGAGACTCTCTAAATCACTGCAGTTCCTAATGGAGCCCCCACCTCCACCACCAGCCCCACCTCCAGCCTCCTGTCATACCCTGCCAGCACCCATCACTTCTCCCAAACAGCCTGCTTCTACTGGCTATTAATCACATGTACTGATATAAAAGGATTCAGCAAAACTACCACATGACCTTATCTTTTTTGGTCAGTCAATCTGTCATCACATTTCAAATTCAAACAAAGTCATAAATATATGCATAGCACATGAGATCACACTGGCTTATATTACACGCCTGCCTACATAGAAACTAGCTTTAGTAAGCACTTAAAGGAAAAGTAATTCAGAGCTCAAATTCACTTGTATAGAGAAATGCTTGCAGAGACAAATGTTCTCAGATACAATCACACTATTAAATTTACATTCATCACAGCATCAAAACATAACAAGGCCCCGTGCTCACTCGTGATAAAGTGTCAAAGTGACGTGGTCACACACATGCCGCACTCTGCCTCTGCCTCTCTCTCTCTCTCTCTCTCTCTCTCTCTCTCTCTCTCTCTCTCTCTCTCTCTCTCTCTCTCTCTCTCTCTCTCTCTCTCTCTCTCACCAGACCTTCACACTGAGCTGCAATGCTCCGCTGCACACTCACACGTCATAAGCTGTCCATCTTGACAGTGAAATTGCCTATGAAATTTCCAGAGGGCCAGGAGAGAGGAAGACTATGTGATTTGGGATTTCACAAACCTTGCTAGCTGGCTGTTTCATAGTCCTCTAACATGAGAAAAGGGGATATATTATGTTGTAGCATTCTCAAAAGTCACAGAGGAATACAAAACTCATAAAATTCTAGGATTTTTCATGAGCTCACAATCTCATGACATTTGAACTATTAACCAAGCCTAAAAATAATACAGATATATGCCTTAATTCACACTTAAGCATTGCTAGACTTATGCTTACATTTGTCATGCAATGTAAAGTTGCTCTACATCAGCCTGCATGTTTCTGTTGCAGACTAAATTGCTGATATCAGATTACATCAGAAAAAGAGCCCCAGCGGAAATAAAATGCCACCATTTAAAATGCCTTACCTTTCCAGCATGTGGGAGAGCTGTTTTTCCCAAGCTCTTTGGAAAGGGCATCTGGTAATAAGTCTTGGATCTGACTCCCAGACAGGGCACTGTGTCCTAGCAGCACTGACCCAAAGCTGCCCTGGACTACTCAGCCTTGTCGTCTGCTGAGGTGTCCATAAGCGTGGCATGAAGAGGGGGTACAGGTTACATGGAGAGGGAAAACTCATTTCAGCTGCCCTCAGCACCACAGCTTGAAGCCACTGCTCTTCTCTGTGACAGTCTTAATTTCTTGCCTATTGGTGTTTCCCAGGCATGGAGGCTGCTGAGGTGTTGCCTGATTAAACATTTTCCTTGAATTTAACAACAATTTTTGGTTTCATTTCAAGATTGCTTGATTATCTAGCGATTACTTTTACACAAGAATGAGCATCAGTACGTTTTCTTCTGAATTTTGAATGTAATGGAATGTAGCAAGTACACAGCTAAGTGTTTGTAATTATAGAAGTTTAGCAGGCTGTGCTACACCTCAGCCAAGGCAATGTTTCTACAAAAGAGCAACAACTCTGCAACTCTTAAATATCTAATTTATTTCGTTTTTACATGTATTACATGTATTGTGTTATTTAATATAAGCTTCATGATAAAATGCTGAAAGTATGTCACATCCACTAATTTTCTCCCAACCACATGGCCAAAGCAGGGCTGAATAAAACTCTGCAACATAGTTTAATGCCATCTGTCATTTGATCTGTCTGTCAAACCCCTACATAAGATGCAGAACTTACATCTTGCCCATCCCGATGCTTAACAGTTAACCGTTTTTTCTCCCCATCACCTAACGTTTAACACCATGCATCCATGCAGTTATGTAACACCACCCATCGTAAGTGGAGCCACTCCACACCTCCTACTTCCACTCAAGTGTGTTCCAACCAGGCCACGGGATTGCAGACCCCTTACTGCATGTGGGGGAGAGAGCGAGAGCTCCTGAAGAACAAATCAGCAAAATATTACTATATCTTCCTGAATCTTTCTTTATTGTGAATTGGGTTATGTACTGTTCCTGACGCTCTGGTACTAGGTAAACATAACTATTGTAATTAGAAATATGGAATCTATGATATATCTGCAAAATAAGAATTTTGTTTGAGCAGAACTACAAAGAGTGGTGTCAACTTGTTAGGAGAATTAAGTATCTTATGAAGTAACTTTTCTGTTTACTTAACAAGTAACTATTAACAATTTAAATAAAATGCATTAAAAGTGCAACTAGGAAGTACTTCTCCCAAAATATAGTGAAAAGGTTCAAAATATACTGAGAAGTATCAAACCTGTTAGTATTATTAACAAAAATGATACATGCAGTGAAACCAGTGCTCCTTGGTTGTACATAAAATTTTACATAAGGTTTCTGTTTATTCAGATTTTGTGTTGTGAGCAGCTATGCCACCAATAGTAAGCCAATAATGAATGCAATTATTACAGCTGTTAAATAAAATAACAAAAAGCTACTTATGATTTAATGTATTGTTTATACAGTATGTAGAGCCTACAGCACTTTTACATTAAAGTTCTAATATATTGTCTGATAAAACACCCAAAGAATTCAAATTCTTCACAATGCCTAGGCAATTTAATAATTGTATATATCTAATTATATGATATTTGTGTTTTGTTTCAAGAGGTCACACATCCCAGTGGGTTGACAGACCCAGCTCAGCCATGGGTTCACAGGTAAACTTCAAATTCTGCAGGCCTGTGTGCATTGGGGCTGGGCTATACACAGTAATCAGGTCAAACTGGAATCAAAGCAGGAAAATATTCAAAACATCCAAAGTCAGAAAGAGTAGTAAACAATTTTGGCTCTGCAAATAAAGTGACACTACAATGTCATTTTAAACTACCATCTTATTGACATAATGCTAGCTGTTTTGGCCTATAAATGCCAAAATGAGGACAGTGAGAAGATGCAATGTAAACCCTCTTATTAGTTTCTTATTCTTACATACATTGGATGTAATCTACACCCTTATTTTTTTTTTTAATTCTGTCTATTACAACAAAAAATCTTGTTCGACAAGGCCAGCATCAATGCAGCTGAAGTAGTAGACTTATAATACGCATAATTTAAAACCAGCATCAACCAGGAACAATAAGTAGGTCTTGATCTAAAATTGTGAAGTAATTTGACTCTATAAATTCCATAGAGATATACTGACTCATGAATCTCACTGACTGAATAACAGATTTCACTTACACCTGTCCTTCAACTCATGGGCATAACATAGTCATCTGTGGCCAGAGGTTTAGAATTTTATAGCTACAGATTGTGTTTTCCAAAACCTATGACCTCAAATTACAGTTTTATTAAGTAGTATCACAAAGTATGAAGCCATTTAAATATAAATTTGCTCACAAGCATTCTCAAAGCATAAACATTGGAGTTAAATGCTATTGTAGTCACATCTTGTATGTTTATGCCATAACATTATTTTTACCTTAATATTTGAGACCTCATCTCATTCATCATCTATTCTATGTGGGATCCAGATTACATGCTTATCAGTTTACATATAAAGAACAGCTCCAGGACCAGACTCTGGACACAGGTCCCATCATTGTGGGCCATCTCTGAATCTTCATACATTGTAGGCAACCTTCAGGTTCTTACTTGTTATGATGCAAGCCCAGGGGGAGGCAGGGTGTTTCTCTCCACCACTGAATTATTGAGATGGCTAGGTGGCTTATGGGTTCAGTTATCTTATTTCTGCCTACTACAGTTTTGTGTGTAATATTTTTCCTCTCTTGGTCTTCCTGGATGTGTCACTTCGATCTCCACTCCTCTGGAGAAGATGAAGAAAAAAAACAGGATGGAGAGACCCCTTTGAGAGAGAATGGCATGAGTAGGCGTGTATATATGTGTTTGATGGTGAGTATGTGTGTATTTTACAGAAATGTCTGAGATTTGAGTATTGTGAGTCGAGTCAAACCATGTCAGATGTAATGAGTGGTTTAAAGCTCAGATGGGGGTGTTCTAGCAGGTTTTGTGAGGCAAAATCCACCTGTAAGATATTCCAGCATGAGTTGTGAAGTAAGCACTTTCATAAAGAATTGCCTTTTATGTACAATTATTCCTTTCCCTTTTAGTACTTTTTTCTGTATTCCATTCTAAATAAATCAATCTGTTTGTGTATAAAATATTAATTTACTTTACCTTCATTTAGAATAAGGGAAACAGCAAATAAACAAATGCATACACTGTATAATCAGATCAGGCTGTCCCATTATGATCTATAGCACCTATGTCACATCATGCCTCTAAACGCTCTGCCTCCCCATGCATCTCCCTTGCCTTCTAAGTCAACAGTGTGCCACCCACTCCCCAGGAACAACCCTCAGCTACTCTGGAGCCATTGGTACAGAAACAGAACAGCTAGCAAGCCTACCCCACTGCCATAGCCCCACAGTCTGTGCCATTTCTGAAATGGCTTGTGCTCTTACTGAGCCCGTGGGTATATCCAAACTTGATAGGCTTTGCAGCATGCAGCATATCTCCTTCACAAGGAGGATGTGGTGCTGATGGAGCTTAGGGGTTTCCTCTCTTGCTGGGTCTTGCACCCTGCTCCTCTCCTCGGTATCAGGATGCCACAAGGTGGGGGAGTGGTGTCCCCCGACATGCATTTCACCAGGAGTCGCTGCTATAGGCGGAGGCTATGTGCTTGAAGACTGTACATACTGTAGATAAGAATACTGGGAAGGCCTTTACATGAGTACAGGACTAGACACACATCACACACCAGCACAAGTTTGGGTGTGTTTGTCAGTCTTACAGGAGATAAGGACGACAAAGCACTAAAAACCAGGCCAATTCGTGAACTGCATTCAAGGCCAAACACTATACATCTGCTAACATATCTACAACATTTGATTCATTGTCAGACAACAATACTGTACAATGGCAAGAAAATTCATATGAAGGGAAGAAAAAAGTGTCTTAACACAACTGAACCAGACATACATTTTATCACATTTCCACCAATTACACATGCTGAGACCATATTATTAATGAAGATTAATGCCCTAAATATCAACAGCAGTAAATAACTGCAGCAGTGCACAGAAAAGCTTTTTCTTATTTCATCAATACAAAAAAATTAAATTATGCCAAGAGTTGTCCTGATTAGTGTTTTACTGCCAGCAACCCCCACCGTGACATAATATTCACCTGCAACCAAAAAGGATCCAAACATATCACAAAAAACTGCACTAACACTGAGGTTGTGGGTTACCTCATTTGTAAACCTCAGTTAGTCTGTCATTTCTCTGATTAAGAGCAGATTGAGAGCTAAATACAGACTGGAGTTGCTTCATGCAGTTCAGGTGAACCATTTAGTGCTTAGCTAAGCTACATGCCATTTTTAGAACTGCTTGCTAAGAGCAGCCCCTTCCACCTGTTTCTCTAAGTGCAAAAAGCTTGGAGGCCCCAGCAGCCTCAGGGATGCCACAGGAGTCCTCCTGAGCCTTTACAGGATATCTGTCAACCCCCCCATGGCTAGCCACAACACCTAAGGTGAAAACATCACATGGCTAAAGACAAAAACAGATTATCTGGGAGTACTATTCTAAAGAGCTCCCCTGCCAACCACCTCCACAGCTTGTTCCAACAACTCATTCCTGCCATTCCCACAAGGACCTTAGGAGAACACCACTGAGCCCAAAGGCAGAGCTGTCATTGTTGCATGGTTTTCAGCCAGCATGCCCTCCACTGCTACTGATTTTAAAATGCTTAGTTACAGCAGCTAGATATGTAAGGCACAGGAGCCATTATTTACCTTGCTATTTAAAGTGTTATGTAGAAAGCTCATCTGCGTTAAAAATAGTTCAGGTTTTCTTACTTATACAGTTAGACTATTGGAGTTTATTTACTCATTGAACAAGAAAGGAATGCACTGCAAATATGCTGAATTGTGGAACACTGAATTCAACATAGACATAAGGTCCTAAAACAGATCCAAGTACAGTGGAACGGGAGCATAGGGCTAAGTCACAACTGTACAACTCAACTGCAATTACTGCAGTATGGTTCACAAGTTAAAACACAAATATATTCTATGTAGTTTTTCAGGTTCTTAGTATATTTTCATTAGGTCACCAAAAAAAAATAAATAAAAAATAAAAACTGCCTTTACAATACTCTATCACCAAAACTGGATTCTACACTGGTGTGCATGGTCTTTGGTAGTGCTCAATACACCTTTGACTCCTAGCATTAAAAGAAAAATATTTAGACAAGAGTATATTTTCAAGCATTTTAATACAAACTTAATAAACTCAGTCCCTCTTAACATGTAAGACACTGACTCCAAATACTTGTTATACCGTTTCTTTTTTATCAAGTATTGCACAATGTAGGTACAAAATTAATATACGATTACATTTTGTCCATAATATAGCAAAAATCTTTTAACTCTTAACAGAAAATACAACTCTTGTTTTTTTTTTTGTTTTTTTTTTTCAAAAAGCAAATATTCTTAAATCCCACCACTACGGAATAGTCTGTACACAATCTTTAGAATAGGTGATGTTCTGAAAGATGGATTCATTTTACAATTTCAATAAAAAAAGAAATAACACAAAAGCTGCTGCAGCCATCACGGATCACTGGAGTAGTAAAAAGATATAAATGCAATACCATGTTGTAGAAACAATATATACTCTGATATTTTACAAACTCTGTACTAAATTAAATTATACAATTAGAAAAAAGACCAGGAAATTCCACTTAGATTTATGCCAATCCTCTGAAAATTGGCTGTCCAGCTATATCTTAAATACTGTAGGAGGCCATGACTTGTGTTTTAATTCCTCATAGAGATATCTTAAAGCAGTCAATAAAAATAAATTTTGTGCTTGGTTGGCAAATGAAAAGCAATATAATGTTGAGTTTAGGGAAGTAACCAAGCTTGGACATGTAGTACTGCAAGCTTCATCATTTAAAAAAAAAAAAAGAAAAAAGAAAAAAAAAGAAAATGGGGGGGAAAAAAAAGGGAAAAAAACCCCAAAAAACTCAAGGGGGCAAAGTAGTTCACCCTCGGGCTCATGCTCTTTGACTTGTACAATGGGACTGTACAGTTGACATGTGTAAGCTTCCTTTTTTTCCTCTTTTCTATTTTTTTTCATCTTTTTCAGAATTTTTGAAAATAAGCGCCCCTCCCACCCCCATCACATATCTCTGGTCATTTTAATAGCATCTTTGTTTCCTAGTTGGCCATTACTGGCTGGAATTGCTGGTTAGAATACTGCATGTTGCTCAAGCTGAAATTCAGGCCGTCCATCAAGGACTTCTCGTTCAGGCCCCCATAGGCGGCAAACACGTCAAAGGCATTACTGTACTGGAGAGGGCTGAGGCTGAGGGAGCTCTCCCCAGGGAACATTGCACTTGGGCTGCCCTGGCCCTGCAGGCTGGGGAACACAAACTCCTTGGCATTGGGGGACAGGGCCGACGTCTTCGGCTGCTGCCCAGTCAGGCCAAGGCCATAGAGAGAATGCATGGACGTGGAGATGGCTTTCTGCTTTAAGAGGTTGTTCACATTCAGGCCCAGATTGGTCGGCGAGCTCCGTGCTGCCTTGCCACTGCTCCGCCCACTGGTCTTCATCTTGGTGGAGCCAAACTTGGTGGCGGCAAAAGTGGCAGTGGTGAAGGTTAAAGGCTGGGTTGAGCGAGGCATGAAGCTAGGGCTGACACTGGCTGACTGGCCGAAGGGCGGGGATGGCGAGCTGGATGTGGGCGAGGGTCCCACAGGCTCAGTAATGGGCATGAAGACCTGGGCTTCAGGGTTAAAGCTGTTCTTGATCTCTTTATCCAATTCCAGCCCGTTCTCGTTGCTATCATCCACATAGAGCACTTTGACAGGTCCCTTTTCCCCAATCTGGTAAGACACCTCAAACGGGTCGATCCAGACGCTAAGGTCCCGAGGCAGGTTGTTGCGGACGTCTTCGATGTCCAACCCACTCTCTTTGGCTGCCTGCTCTACGACTGGGTCCACTTTCTCCCCAACATGTATGCAGCGGAACCCAGACCCTTTATATGGCTTGTCTGGGTACCAGTGTCCCTCGTATTTCTGTTTCAGCTGCCGCTCCAGCTCCTCGCCAAAAATGTTGACACGTCGCCGTGGCAGCTTATTGTACAAGTATGAAATTATAAAGTTGAGTGCCACTTGGATTTCAAGCTGCATAGCTGCTGAATTGCCCAAATACAAAATGTTAGTATTTCCGGAGGCTGGTCAAAATCTGGTATGCTATTACGTCGCCCACAGGACAAGGTTCAGCTGGAGCCAGGCAAAGGAACAAAGTGCTGGTTGCAGAGGAAATGTCTCCTTCCACAGATGAGTGATCCAGTTCCTTGAGCGAAGTAAATAGAAACATGTTAGACTAAAATCATAATTTCTCTAATCAAATACCTACCCAGATGGTCCTCAGATGTTTTGTTTAAAAACGCACATTTATTGCGGTATCTTAATGAAAGGACTAACAGAAGTGAAAACGGCTAATCGGAATTATAACACAGAATTTTTTTTAAATTTTTTTTCCCCATAAGACTTAACTGATAACAACGCTGTCGATTCCTTTAGGCACCAAGAATTCATTTCAAGCAATCGTTTGCATGCACCTTAGTATAGCCAAAAATAGTGCTACACGCTAAAGGTGAATGATTTCAAATCTCATTCGGCTGCAATGCTCTCTAGTGAATTTTCAGTATTTTTCATGATCCAAATTTAGAGCATAACCTGCTCTTAATCGTTCACAACAGTTTGCAATGGAGGGGGGAAAGGCAGTCCTATCGACGTAAGCCTGCGTGCAATATGCAGTTTGGCGTCAGAGGCAGGCAGCTTTGGGGCTCGCGGATCTGATCGTGTTACATAATAACCATGTTACACTAGACCCTATGCAACTGTAACCAGTCTTTCCGAGTGATCACCGCTGAATAAGATGCAATACAAAATATTTTTCGAAAAGACATGTTGAAGCCGTTAGAAACCTTAACTATGATATGAATGCTAGGTTAAAACGTTGAAAGTGACGTTTCAGTAGTGTCTATCCACAGCACTATATAGCCTATACACATTACCATGCATTGTGTATTTCACTGCAATTCTGACTACCTCTCTCCACCTACCGTGCTCTGGGATGGCTCTTTTATACACATATGCAAGATTGTTGCTCACATCCATTAGAAATAACTAAATAGGCTTTACATGTCATTCTTTGCAACTGCGAAGACAGGCCATCACCCAGCAGGCTAAACAGTTAAAGAGAACCATTGTCTTAACAAGAAAACTATCATCCGATTACAAATTTGAATGCGCACTTAATACATGCAGCCTGCAGAAGCTTCAGTACAATGATACTTATTACGCAAAAACTGCAGCAAGAGGTTTTAATGCAATAGGATTTTTTTTTTAACAAAAAGCAGTTAAATAACCTACCTATTCGACGGTTATATTGCTTAATATGAGTGAGGAATTCGGTAATTCGGTAACTAACTCTGGCAGGAAGCATGGGTTGTCAGATATCCTTGCGTGCTGTTCAGTTTTACTATAGTTAGCAACCCCTCCCAGATAACTGAACCCTCTGGACTACCACTGACGCAGTAAGTTGGCTGGATATTTAAGTTCTCTTAGTATCTTTGAATTACAGCTTTGGGCTGCATTTTGCACGATGACAGGTCAATCCCGCGTCGTCAAAAACAAAACAGGCTACAAAAGATGAGAGATTCGTAGGTAATATAAAAAGAACACATACTTACTTCTTTAAAAAGGACTCTCAGGAGTAGTTGAAGTACCGTTAACTAGTGCAAATAGAAAAATGTAGATATAAATATTTTCTTCACATTAAGTAATTTAACATAAAAAAGATATTCCAGTTTGTAGATGTCTGAAACGATTTTTTTCCCCTCCGTTTAACCTTCTTTTAAGTGTCGTTCCACCCCCACTACCTGGGTGTTTTTACAACTTCGTCTCCGGCTACTGTCATCCTCCTGTATTTATAGTTTTCCTCCGCCACGGACACGAGGTGGGCTGTGATGCGGTTTCAAAGGTCAAAACAATACGAACAATGTGATTGGTTCTACTCCAGACTTAAACCCACCCCATATTTGACGCTCCTTGCGTTCATTGGTGTATTCTGACCTCAATCAAAATGCACCCAGTTTGATTACATGGAGTTTCGCACGTTAAAAGGACTTTTACGTCAGACGTTACCTAGATCCACATAGTGGACCCAGCAGAAAGTTGCTTCTCTATACTCTACATTATGCTGTCCCGTTTTGCAAACCGTACTCTTTTACCTCTTTTAAATTAGCATTTAGCAGTATTCTGGTTTATAGCCTCACGTAGCGTACGATGATGATGATCTAATAAAAATGCGCATGAGAGGGCAATAAAAAAGACCATAATATAAATTCGAGGGTCTATTGGTAATGTGTAAGAGAGGTCATCATTTTATAACCAAAAACGCTGTATTGTTTTTGTCTTATCGATTTGGGCACATTTGAAACATAGACCAATGGAGTAAAAATTCCCCATAACCCAGTATTTTTTAGAGCAAACTGAGTTGCTTATTTAGCTACCTTCCCTTTTTGGAGAATGCCTAAGGGGAAATATATGTTGCTAGGAAATTGTAGCTGTATTGTTTTCTCTTTTCGTTTGTCAACCATATGAGCCTCTGCGGAGCGATACAGTAATGGTAGGGGTGGTGTCCAGTGGGGTTAGTGGCAGGAGGAAAACAATATGAAAGTTGATTGGTTAAAAAACAGGGCCGGAGCTTCTCGTGAATGGTGTAGGCCCAGGATAGCTAGGTGCTGACGTCATGGTCAAGACACTTTTAAACGCAAGAAAAACTTATCCTCGTCAACATATATGTTAAGAAACGTTAAAGTAAAAGCCCCTTCTAAGTTTAAATTGCTATTTTGTATATCCGGTTTATTGTTGCTACCCCAGTGGAAGCAATGGCAACCTCTAACGTAGGACAAGACTAGAGTGTGCATTTGACAAGTCACAGCATCTACTTTTGTGATGATGGTACTATGAAAGTGGTAATAATTTTGTGAACATGTAGAGTTATTATAGACCGTGCAAATTAGTACAGTGAAAACTCACCATATAACTGTAGAGTGATATTATTAACCAAATTATTATCATATTATTTTTAAGTCTTGAGCTTATACTTATTTCCCTTTATACCTTGAATGACTGGTACATGTGGAGTTGGGGATGTGATTGGCTATGCATACAGTTGGCCGTGGCACAAGCAGAAACAGTTTAAGTTGCATGTTATATATACTGCAGTCCAAAGAATTCACAACATGTGTGTTTCTGGCCAGAGAACAGTGGTATTAAAGGTTCTCAGACTTCATATTTGTCTGTGCCAATCATTTTCCCAACACCTCAAGAGTTAAATGGAAATATGCAATTGCAATCTGTGTTAGGTTGCTTGGCATCCTTTCTACAATTAGGAACTGATTAAATATGGGTGTTTTCAGGCTTAATTATAAGTGCATTTATTGTCTGTTCTAAATGACCTTTTGTTGATAATGTACAAGTTTTAACTGTATTTCCGAACTGTAACTTTGTTCTTTTTTGTGCTGAAATTATTAGATATCCGAGTTGCTTTAAGATCAGCAATGTTATAAGACAGTAAAACAGGGCTCTGTCTTATAGTAAATCCAATATCATACATTCCACACTTTGCAGTAAATTGTTCTTGCCAAGGGATGTGATCTTAAAGATCAGTAATCTCCAATTAATTCTCAAAGGGATATGGCTTTCTGCCAGGGCACAAAAGACTGCAGTCTAGAGAAAGAAGTATGAAGAGATGAAGATGTAGATACTAGTGTGTCCTAAACAACCTTCTTTGTTAACTTTGGTTTTCTAGACAATAGGATATGTTTAGTTTCTATCCTGGTCTTCCATGCATTTGCCTTAACAATAGAGATATCACTGTTATACAGGTTTATAGCAGTGCATACAGTGTTGGTCTGGGAACAGTGCATGGCTAAATCTAATGGCTGCCATATTTTTGACCCACTGCATCCAGCAGAGAGATCGCTAATTTCGAGGAAAAAAACAAAAGAGAGTGCTTTTCCCTGACTGGACAAGTCCCTGAGTGTTTAATATGAGGGTCACACACAAATACAACCACACACAAACAACCTCAACTGCCTCCACCCTTTCTTCCTCCCTCACTGACTCACTGTATCTGTCTCTCTCCCTGTCCCTTAACAAACAGGCTCAAGGCAGAGAGGGTTTGACATCACCTATGGCTATTACTTAACACAGACCACACAGGCTAGATCACACAATAGACAGATGCTCTCCTTTGATGTAAGCTCTACAGTAGAAGAGAATGTGTGTAAAATTCACAGTGAAGATCTTAGGGAGAAATCCATATGTGCTAGAACTTAAAAGGTTTTCAGCTCCATCGCAGTTTGGAAATTGCAATATGTTTTATTATTTGCAGGAAGAATTGCTTTCAAACTTTCAAGTCTTATTCATCAAAAACATTTCTTACATTTTCATCACTGCTCAATTGACCCAAGTTTTTAAATAGGCTTTAAGTCACCCTTAAGGAGCTGGCTAATGGGGATACACAGGCCTTTTTTGAAGGAGGTTGTAAACCAATGTTAATGTGCAGTCCCTTCCAGATAAAAACTGCTTCATGTGTCAGAACTTTACCTGCATGAAAGTAACCATGTGTTAGCCATGTGCTACTTTACTTGTGTATTACCTCCTTATTGTACATGAATGCTAGACCAAGATAAGGAAAACCATCATCATCATGAATGTGGAACTATACAATCATTTTCACTTGAAAGAAAAAAGAAACACAAGACTAATCATTAAGTTGTTTAGGCTATTTCAAGGATTTTGTTTCTCAGCTGGGCTATGTAAAAAGCTAGATCCATTCTACCACATGTCAGTAGGCACACACTTGTTCCATCCTTACTTTTAATTGCATGTTAACTGATTACTCATAACAATCCTCCCACCAACACACTTCATGTAAACACTGGAGTTATCACGAGCATTATCTGCTACACCATTAGCTCATTTTTGCAAAGCCCCTGAGTTGGAAACTACATTTTACATAATTCAGATGCACTGCATTTAATCCAGTCAATAGTTCCTAGCTGCAGAGAAGTGCCAGGGCTTGCTGAAAAGCACAGATGGCGTATGACCTAGTTTGCATCAACAACAATGAAAAATACCTTTTTATTGATCGCCTGCTCTCACTGGGGAAAGTGAGTGCTGATCATGAAGCACACCCTGCCCTCCTAATGAGGTTGCATTGTTTCCTCTGTTTTGATAGGAAAAATAGAAATGTGACCTCAGTCAATTTATGCATAGAAGAATGGGTAAAACCTCTAAACTTTGAAAGTAGTTTCAAATAGGCCCGGAAATGTGCATCATTTCAAGTACATGTAAGGCATAATTTAATTTAATTTGAGTATTTTTATATTTTCGTATTTGACCTGAGTGGAAAATAGATGCAATTTAAATCAAGATACTCTTGGGATTAATATTTTGTATTAGAATTCCTAAAACTGATTTATAAACTGGCCTACCTAAAATGTGCATTTTTATCATATATGCTATAGGACTAATGGTTATGATGCTTTTTTATTACCTCCTGCTCCTATACTTTAAGTGTTAAACGCTAATTACATGACCCCACATGAGGAGGTGCCATAAAACAGAATTAATTGGGTATTCAGTGGTGATAAAATGCAACAGATTCAATTATTTTATCCATCTTTCCATGCTTCGAGTCATCAGGATATCAGTTCCATGCTTGCCATAAAAGTAAGTTGATTGTTTTGTCCATTAACTAAGCAGATTTTAAAATTTTCTTGTAGCAAGGAGAAGGTTTTAAATCTCTTTATGTATTTTTTCTGTAATTCAATTACACTTTTTATGTATCTTATTAAATACTTTTTAGACAGCTGTATTTAATCATTTATTTTTGATTTGTTGAAGATTTGTTTTAGTAAATTTTATCTAGGTATATTTCCATGTATTTTTGCCCATTTTTGAATATGCTTATATCTTTATATATATTATTATTATATATCTAGCTCAAAGGTGAACTAAGTGACAGATTTTTTTCACTACACTAATGGTAATGGAAAAAATGCTAATATAACTGAACAGAAGTAGGTATAGAATGTTGAATAGTCATGAGGAATGAAGGCTCGTAGTAGTCCCTGAACTGGGAAAATGCCTTTCTGTTTCAATGAAGACATGAGGTCCTGCTCAAATACTGTGAGAAACCATGAGGTCAGCTATGTGACTGGAAGGCATTATACATCTGACAACTGTGACTGTGCACCAGGCACCCCGCCCAAACGACACACCCACTGCCACGCACACACGCACACACACACACACACCTGCCTTACTCCCAATCACCTGATTACTGCTTGCACCTGTGCTTTGCCTCCATTGTTGTCCCCTTCTATTTAATGCCCACAGGAAGTCTCGTCCAGTCCCGTGTACTGCTCCTCGTTCCTGCGTGCTACAAACACCCCGAGTGTTACAGCTGCACTGCTGTCTCGCTATTCCTAGAGAACTACTGCCAGTGCTATTGTGTTTTTCCTGCTTGTTTCAGTGCTATATTGTTTGTGTTGCAAATAAAGAATAAAGACAATCCATTCCCACACTTGCGTCTCACTCATTCCCTGCTGATGTCATAACAACTAAAACATAAATATATTGCTTGCTATGCCATAAAACCCAAAACACTTCCTACTTGAAGCTAATACTTGAAGCTAATACTTGAAGCCATGGTCTAGCAGAAAACAGTTCCCTTACATAGAAGTGTGCTGTTCTTCAAAAGTTCTTTCATAATCAGAAAAATAATCTGAAAATAAAATGTGGTTGTTTGGTAACCTTCCTTTTTCCTTTGTATCCTCACATTAACATTGATACACATACAGCTACCAGTATGTGTTTTGCAGCATGTGACTCTGAATTCTAAAGGGAAGCCCTTTAATTGGATACTGGCACCAGTCGTTAGAAATGAAGTCTGTTTAGGTCTCCATTACCTGCTTAAATGCTGTTAAGGTATTCTGTCTCTAATGGTGCAGTCAGCCTTCATTAGGGAGCATTACTGTAACATGCTTTAGACACATAAACACCCACAGACAAATGTATATAAATACAATAACAACAAATAACCAATGACAATAGCAAGCATACCGAGAGCTTGTTGTAATATAAACTTTAGTCTGAATGCCTTTCCTGCTGATTCAAAGACTCTCTGTGGAGAAGTCAAAAGGAAAACATCATATCCCTTCTTATGACCCATACAAGCTTTCTCTTCACAAGCAGCCTTGCTATACAGCTGAGTGAATTAGAACAGCTGGTCAATATGTTAGAAATTTCTGTGCTGTCAACTAATCAGGGAGCCTTCTGAGCTATGAAGTGGGCTTTCCTCGAATGAAAAGCAAAACAAAACAAAAAATCTTCCTTACATGAAAGTTGTATTTGGTTTACTGGTAAAGCAGAGTGAGATAAGTGTGATAATGGAGCTTTAAAGAGTGTGTGTATGCGTGTGCACACAGAGGGGGTGGTACTGTGTACGTGGGCATGAAAAAATTTGAAAAATGTATCGACTGTTAATGGCCTGCCTAAGCGTTATCGGGCCCCAGAGACACTCTGTACTCTCACAGACATAGAGCGGCCAGTCCAGTGCAGTATTAAAACAATTCGGCATCAGTCACCAGCACATCAAGAGGGAGTACTTATTGACTGCCAGTGGGGAAGAGTCTTCATGTACTAAAAAATATTACATACCTTCCACCAGTGCAATCAGTGGAAACTCCTGTTCAAAAGATGACTTCAGAGGTTTACTTAAATATTACTTTAACATAAGGTTTATTTTGTCTGCTAATATCATAAACCTGCTTCGTCATACTCTATATGTTGCGAAAATTCTGAAAACTTGTATTACTGAAATTTCTTAGATCGTAGGATATAGCATGACACATTTTTGCTGTAGTACATGTGCTGCTGTTTAAATAAAATGAGTCAGTACTATGTTTCAGTCACTGTGACAGTTTGAATGCAGCATCCACATCTCGATTTACACTTCTTACTGCCACTACCTTTTTTTCTTTTCCTGAAAGTACTGATTTATGTTCTTACTTCTTGTAATTGAATTGACTTCTCACTATATTTGTGTTTACATATGATAATGTTCCCTCAGTCAGTGCTTTCATAGAATAGAACAGTGAGTACTGCAGGATTTTAAACAAAATGAGAGCTTTTTCACTGATCAGATGTAATAACAAAGATGATAAGGTAAAATGATAGTTAAGATAATGGATTCTTAATGGATGCTCATTTAACTTGGTTGAACCTACATAAAGTTTCTCTGGCGTTAAAGGTTTCTAGGAAGGGATGAACAGAATTAAAAGGAATAGATAATCCCCCAGAGAAGACTCTAGATGTGCTTTGGTACTGCCCTGACAAAAGGTGGTAGACTCCAGAGTCTGCTTTGAAGGGAACTACCACTACTGCTGCCACGGCACACTGAGACCCACTGAGAGGTGTGGAGGGTGTTAAAGTCCTGCTGGGGGGGGGGGGGGGTGTCAGAGTGTGACGCCTTTGCCAGTGTTACAGAGGAAGTAAAACAGAAAACAGAGCATACCGAAGCCTCAGGCAGTTCCTCTGAGTTCCCTGAGGTGTTGTGATAGCAGATAGCTCTGGATGTGAAGGGGAAGAGAGGGTGTGAGGGGAGGAGAAGAGACTGAGGAAAGGGTGTGAGAGGAAGGGTGACAGCTGACTCTGGATCATCGGGCTTAGCCATAACACCATGGTATGGTCCTGCTGTGCTACCTGGAAGGAGACAAAGACCATAAAGAAATAATAGAGGTCCCACTCACCCCACTGATTTTAGATCAGCCTTAAAAAGTCTGGGAAATATTTATGCCACTATTCAAACTGGTGTTTGGTGTCCTGAGAACAGACAATGGTGATGAGACAAGGGAGAGCAGCATCTGAGGCACAGCTCATAGAGAGAGAGGCAGCAATATGTCAACAAGCAGGCACACATCTCGAGTGACACGTCATCTCAAAACATGAAAAATGAAGTGGGGATAAAGGGAATGAGCAATTAACACTAAAGGAGGGATAGAAAGGAAATGCGTCATGGCCCCTGTTGAGGCATAGAGCCCTGATGAATGAGAACTAGAATCACAGAAGACAACGGAGCCAGAAAGAGAGGAAGGAAGGGTCGTTTCATTCTGCACTGGAAGTTAAAACAAAGCTGCTCACTTTTAATGGTAGAAGAATAATTCATGGATACTTAATGCATCTGAAAGTTCAAACATCCACCTCATTCATAATGCAGCTGTCAAGCTCAGCCTGAATCTCTAAAACTGGGACCAGACATAAAATAACAGCCCAATGCTAAACTTAAAATGGTTTTTAAGAGGAGAATTCCCACTGGCAGTACAACCTCAATCCAAAACTGTAATGGGATAAATTTAATGTAATGGGGTGCATGAGAGCTGCATTAGTGCACTATTAGTGGAATTATCTACTCCGCATATAATAAGAATAGATGAATAGATGCAATGATAGTACAATGATGTCAAAACATTCAATAAATCACATAAATAAAAGTTACCTTCTCTAAAATGTTGCCTGGTTTCAATGGTTTACATTTCTAATGACAAAACAGAAACAAAGATCTGACACATGGCAAAATCTTCACTGTTAGTTCTTTTGTGACCAGCTGGACATAAACTGTCTCTGTTGGTGGTAACTCAACACTGAGGATTTTGCTGTGCATTTCTGTTGATTATTGACAGATCTTATCATTCCATGTCAGTTACATTTCTCAACAACATTGATTACAACACCTATGAACTGACAAATGGTATGTGTTTGAATTTGTTGAAGGGCTAAAGGGAAAATAACAAAATTTGCCATAGTATAATTTGCATAGTCACAACACAATATGAACATGCATTTAATGTGCTTTAAATAAGCATTTTAAAGCACATTCCCACATACAAACTAATACTGTAGCAGACACCAACCACCCAAAAATATATTTGTTTGTCATTATAATGCTTGTTGGTTTTGCTATACTTTTTGATAGATTATATACAAGGATTTAGTACAGTATACTATTTATTTATAATAAAGTCATGTCATTTCACATACAACAGAGCATTTAAAAATTAAATTTTTACATGCTACAAATTATAGAAATGCTGGAAGTTGGTCAAGATCTACACTCTTGGACAAAGAAAATGGCAAAACCCAAAACTGCATAATATTAATGGTCTCAACAGCAAATAATTGGAATGTTTTGAACACACTCACATGTGTTCATTTGAAAACATGATTTCATGGATTTATCTTTGTGTACATGAAGATTGTAAGTGAATTTCCCTGTTTTCAGCTTTTTCCCCACAACTTTTCACTGCAGAAATGAGCATATATATATATATATATATATATATATATATATATATATATATATATATATATTTATTGCGAGAGAGAGAGAGAGAGAGAGACACACACACACAGAGAAGATTAATTATGCACCTATACTGTGAATAGTTATATTACTATAAGCAAATATCTCATGTTTCTTACCATTCCAACTCTTGAACACAACATACTTCAAGAATATCTTACTAAAAGAACACTGCATAAAAATCTTCCAAAAGTATTATCAAAGTATTACTTACCAGATGTAGTTATGAGACATATTTATGGCAAAGGAAGACTATGAGCTGTGGAAAAAAGTTCTATAATTGTCATCTTAATAAAAAATAAGATTAATTCTTATTCTGATGTTGTCACTTGTCCAGACAAGCAGAAAAACAAGAAATTGTGACTGCCAGTGGACAAAGGTTCTTTGTCTACATGTGTCTACCTGCTACAACATAGCTAATATTACATTTTCTTCTGCTAACATTACCTTGGGTTTATGTCCATTGTAGCTAAACTTACTGGACCAAACAAAATGAAATTAATCTATGATGTGTATAATGTATAATGTGTATTCAGTTACGTATTTATGAGACAAGATGGTAAATCATGAATGATGCGATCTTCTACTGAGCAGAACAAAAATTACAAAATGCAAAAGCAAGAAGCAGAGCAAACACATGCTTACCAACAATATCTGAGTTCTGGGGTGCATCCCACACAGATGTTTACACAAGGGATAGTATGAAGATGGCACAATGCCCAGTTTCTTTCTTTCTTTCTTTCTTTCTTTCTTTCTTTCTTTCTTTCTTTCTCTCTCTCTCACACACACACACACGCACACACGCGCACACACGCGCACACACACACGCACACGAATATACATATAATACAGTGATTGACATGCCTTCATTCCCATGTTTTTCCTAGGTCCGAAAGTTGACAGTGCACTTTGAATTAGGAAGCCCAAACACAGATAGGAATCTTAAGTCTTAAATGCTTATTACTATCATTAATACTAATACATGGAATCAAACTCATAGTGGTTCACTGAGATGTATTCCCTATTGCAGATACAAAAGCCTAGCACAGCTTAGGTTAAGGATGCTCTATGCCTATTCAAATCTTAATGCCACAGAACATATCACATTACAAGATTTCACTGTTGAGTGTTTTAATTGGCATGGCTACTTGAACCATGAACCATGCTTCACCTACTGAGTCTGCTCTCTGAACTCCTTAAGGTTCTTCCAGTCAGAAGAACCATAACAACACAGTCATTATAGTAATACATCCTTAATGAAGCTTGAGGCTTCATTGTGAGATTTGAATCCCTTCATTATACACCAAGAAAACTGATTTCAGGGACCTGAAGGCTTTGGCATCCCTGCACTATCCCTGCTCTATCACCCCGAATAAGGCATCTGCCATGTTTGTGATAAAAATAGGTTAAAAACACATCTGACAAATATTTTTACCTTTGAATTTGGGTTTTAAGAATTTTTAGTGCCAGGTAGATCCATTCTTTATTGGTTCTTTTCAGAACCTGTGTGAATTCTTCCAACACCAAAAAGAAAGCCTGCATAAACAAGCTGAAGGACTGCAGTGGTTTTTAGGGAGTGGGTGCAGAGCTGATCATTATTTATTGCATGTCAGTTACTCAGCTCCAACTGTGACCTATGTTTGCATTTGCACTTCTGTCTTCCTTTATTATGAAGGCAGTGCATTAGATAAGTAATCAAATCAAAGGTGAACCACCCAAACTGCAAAGACTGGGTTGAAAACATCTGTTACATTATGACTCTGCTTCCCTTCCCCATCTATGTTATGTCATGACTCTGCTTCAAAACATAGCCGTTCTGCAGAATTTCTCTTTAGTACTATGAGGCAAAAACAAAACAAAAAAATTCTGTTGAACTGATTTTCTTATCTGGGCCTTGTTTGTAATGAATAATTTTAGCAGTTATTAGCCACAGCCAACACAAACAAACAGTATGCTCAGTCCTCCACACCTGGCACCAAGAGAACTGGGACGAAAATCTTAACAGTGGAATGATGTTAAATTGCTCTGAGCTGTTGTAACTTGGGTGCACACCCAATTATCAACCAACCAGTTTCTAGCCACCTTTTGTAAGTGTCAGCTGAACAGAAAATGAGATAGGCTTGTTAATAACCTTTTTCATTTTCCTCTCAAATTCCACCCTAGATTCCATGCAACAATATATATATATATATAAAACTGAGCAGCTGTTTTCCAGATTGTGAGATTCTTGTGCGTCAAGTCACTTATGTGAAGCCTTAGTGGACTCTTCAAATATGAGTCACCCAGTCACCCAGGTGGGCTTCTAGGAGAGGAAATGGCCATATCACTCACTACACTATAACGGCATGGAAAAATGATGAGGGCTGTGCTGTACCTGCTGTCTCCTGGGAGTTCAGAGTTTTTGTGCCCACAGCACACATGCTCTTCCATTGCAAGCAGAGCCTGTGAGTGAGGAAGCTCCTTTGAAAGCAGCAGCCATGATGCAAACCTGACAGTGGAATCTAAATGTCTCTCAATGCAAAAACTTCACACAGTAGCATGATGAGGCAGGAGCTCTGTCCAAACTCACTCATACATGGCTGGACTTAGATAAAGCCCATTAATGCCAGCAGAGAAATTCCAGTGACTTTTCTGTTCTAGGCATTAGCTCTGTCTATTGCCACAGACAGAAAATTCCTGGTATGGAGCCTCTCTGGCCGGTTAGGCAGTGGTGATGTCAGAGTCACCATGGCAACCATTCATACAGATCACTTCTCCTTGCTCATTTTTCCCCCTTTCATTGTATAGGTGACATTCAAGCACAGTTTCTTTTCATCAGAATGCAACGCTTCCACCTCCTTCTCTGCTTATTTTATTTAAGGTGAGTAATGACCTCCTAAGGCATGGGGCGGAGCCAAAGATTAGAGGGTGGGCCAATTGCAAAACCAGGGGGAGGGGCTGTCAGGTCAGTGGGAGGGGGAGGGCAGCAGTCTATGATCACCCTCATCAGCTTTCAAAGGCCTTTTTGGTGTTTTGGATTTTGTCATGTTGTCACTTTGAGGCATTTTACTAGAAACTCGAAGCCATTCTTATATGGTGGTAAATATGCTTCTAAATTCCCTCTTCTTGCATGAGATGGGCTCAGTCACCATGGTGATGGATGGTGTCAGGCAAAACAAAAATGTGAGGGGAAAAAAGCATACAGAAGTGATGGGAGTTAAAATAGGAGCTTGTGGTTTTGTATGAGATTGTTGAATGACATTGTAAAAAAAAAAAGGGATTTTTGCATGCATATTGGAATGATATTGTCAAAAATTGTCAAAGCTATTATGAGTTTTATCATTGTGACAACCCTTAACATTTCGTCAGCTGATTTTCTTTACTTTGTATCAACGTTGGAAAAGAAAAACTTTACCTTAAGCTCACAAATACAGAAAACCTTAACATCAAATTTTTCGAATTAATGTTTACTTAAACTATTTTGTAATATTATCAGCCTGAACATAACAAGAACACTAAAACCTTCCTTACTATCTTACTGTGAAACTCAAATCCACATTGGTTTGCAATAGGCACACATATTGCATAATATGATAGCTATTAATAGTGCATGGAATGCGTAATAAACAGTGAACACCCCCCACACTCCACAAAGACGATCTCAGCAGTGCTGTTGGTGTCTGGGGATCATTTACTGACTTGAAAGCTGAAAGGTTTAGGGAGACCATAGTACCTGTGACTCACTGCATGAAAGACCATAGTACCAGTGAACCATTGCATGAAAGACCATAGTACCAATGAACCACTGCATGAAAGTCAATAGTACCAGTGAGTCCCTGCATGAAAGACTATAGTACTAGTGAACCACTGCATATAGCTGGCATGGATTCAACTCTCATTAATCCACATCAGTAACATTTCAGTTGCAACCCTTTTTTGTTTAATATCACCAGGATGTGGATAGTTGCTGCAAAGAGTATTTTATAAAGCTTTCATTTGCATAATACATGCAAATGAATAATTTGCATAATGTTCTTATGTCTATCTTATGACGGAGACCAACACTCTCATCACTTCCGTTCAGGAAGGGAAAATGGGTGCTCTGGCTGTTGTGCCAGAGAGCTGGCTCTTTGGTCCGGTAATTGAGGCATGATATTATGTCCTGTAGGACTTGGGTTTGAGACCCAGCTATGGTTGTTGCCCTCAGGCTTTATCACAAACAGTGTCAGAAGTGGGATGGTACTGTAACTCCCCCCCATGGGTGTGACCCTTGATGTAGGGTGGATGTGTTAGGGACACATGGAAATGTGTACTCTCTGAAGGTAAAGGCAGCATGACAGAGAGAGGGCTGTGATGGAGACTGTCCCTCAGGAAGGTCAAATGAGTGCACTAGCACTCTCTGGCTACAGTGCCAGAGAGCTGAATGTGGTTGGGGTAGGTATTTACCACCTGTAAAGCCTGGGTATGGTTGCTGCTTTCAGCCTTTGTCACATGGCTGGTTATAAAAATCAGTATTTGGTGTGTGCATGTATGGAACATGACTTCAGGTATTAGATCCAAAGCTGCATCAAAATATTTTTGACTAGTTTGATTCCCTTATTTGTCAAAGAGGAATGAATAATGTCACACCAAACCCCATACACCTAATGGTCCTCTCTGAGTCCTAGGGCCATACACTATGAGATCAATTGCACTAAAGTAACCAGTTGGTTGCACACAAGTTATTGCCAGTGGCACAAAAATCACTCAAATGCTCAAAAATAGCAAGCCTTGGTTAATGCTCTTAGGTCCAAAACAATATCATACAAAACATAAATCATATTTTGGTGTTACCTAGTATGCCAAGAGAAGCAAAAAATAATACTGTAGTTTCTTAGAATATGATTACATCCAGTTTTCCTTGTGTTGTATTTCCCCCAAAACACTAACCAGGAAATCATGTCATGAATGTGGTCAGGTCACCTTGTTACAATGACCACTACACACACTGTATTTATATAGTAATCACACAAGCAAATTCTAAACAATCCAGACCCCAAGTCATAAATAATTATAATAGAAAAACTTCAGGTGAGAGAATTTTGAAATTAAACAAATTACAAAACACATTCACTTAAACCAAACTTTCCCTACTGTTCATGAATGTGGACAAAAATAGACCAAGCCTGTGCTTGTTTTGTTTGCTTGTTTTTAATGAATGAGGTTACTGGCAGACAAGCTGCTCAAGAAGAATCAGAGATGGGGAGAAAAAAGAGAGGGAGGATGAGCAAGAGGAGAGTAGAAGACTGAAGTATGTGAGACAGAGAGAGTGGAGAGAGTAGAAGACTGAAGCATGTGAGTCAAGGGGAGTGGGGAGAGTGGAAGACTGAAGCATGTGAGCCAAGAGGAGTGGGGAGAGTGGAAGACGGAAGACTGAAGCATGTGAGCCAAGAGGAGTGGGGAGAGTGGAAGACTGAAGCACATCAGCCAAGGGTCAGTTTAAAAGAACTTCTCTGGGACTCATCAGAGGAGCTCTATCCCATGCTTTCAGCCCAGATTGCTGCTCATAAAAGCCAAGTTATGGCACATAAATATTCTGGAATGTCTGCTAAACAGATGAGGCTACAGGCACTCAGTAGAACACATCTCTGAAGAAAAGCTCTGAAAATAATTTACCTCCCTGCATTATAAGCTGTGATGTGTAAAAGCAGAAAACAAGCTGTTAGAACCCAACCCGACTTTTTCACCTTACAGTGGTCATTCTCCAAAAATCACGTAGCAGTCCAAAACAATTGTAAGATGACTGATGGTGATTTTGGATTTCCCCTAACTTTATACACAGTATAAATTTATATTGAAGTGTTTCCCATACTTTATTTAGTTCAGTTAATGATGACCTTTCCCAGTGGTATCATAATATTTTAAATCATACATTAAAGGACATAAAAAATGAACCATTATAAATTTAATCAAACTGAGTGTGAAAACCTAAACTAAAACTAATACATTTAAAGTCAAAAGGATATTTATTTTGTTACATTTCACATCAGCATCCATTTGATTTCTTTTGTCTTTAACATTTATTAATTTAATGTTTAAATTAATGTTTTCCCTGCAACATTCAGTGCCTTTAGTGCATTTTAAGAGTTAATTACAATAAAATACTGCACCACAGCCTACTGCACATTACAACTCACCAAATCAGATACCACATAAACCTGTGAAGGAGTCATTTACAAAGGTTATAAATCCTGCAATAATTTCAATGTTCCTTTCTGACACAATGGTTCAGTGTAGAGGTATAAAAATCAGACAGAGGACACGTAGAGACTACCACAGCCAAAAAGCCCTTGACAGCTCTCCAACTGTGATATGGGCCATCATTATCGTTTGGGGACAACATGTCGGGCTGGATTTGGTTTCAGCAGAGCGAGTGGAATGGGAGACGTCCTCTTTATTGGAGAACAGGGACCTTGTTTGGAGCCACAGCCTTGGAAGAGCACCTTTGTGGATGAGCATTCCCTCCCACCTCTCTGCACAGCTGATGGGATGCCGGTGGTAGAAAAACCAAGAGCGGAGACTAGAACACCACATTCAGTGTGTCAGCCACAGTAAGTGCAAAGATAGATGAGGACAGAAGTGCTCCCTATTAGAGTCCACATACTGTTTGGGGTCAGATTACAAAAGTGGGCAAAGAGACCTTGGAGCACTTCAGTAGTTTGATCAAGGAAGAGAAATAAATCAAGATGATGCTGGGGAGAGAGAGGTGAGAGAGACAGACAGACAGACAGACAGACAGACAGACAGAGAGAGAGAGAGTGTGTGTTTTGCAGGAAAGATTGAGAGAAAAATTCTGAAGAAGGAGAATGCTCTCTCAGGAGCTGACAGGGCCAGCTGAGCTACAGGGTGTCTACAGCAGAGTGGTATCCATCAGCACACTTTAAGTCTGTTGCTGCAACTTTCTTGCAGCTCTAATACAATGAGGAAAACTCATAATCTTTGCTGTCATTATTTTACTTACATAGCTCTCCCATCTGTCTCTCCTTCTCTCTCTCTCTCTCTCTCTCTCTCTCTCTCTCTCTCTCTCGGTTTTCTCTTTCTATTTTTATCTCATGAATTCAAACAGTACTTAAACCCCTGATCACATTCACCATCCAGCACTTCTCATCTGAGAGAAGCATGTTCAACGACCTTCTTGTTCTGTCGTCAAGCTAGGTGACGTCAAGCATCAAACACCATAGCACACTCCCTGCGCTACACCGCTATTCATCTCGGCCCCACTGCGCACAAGCAAGGGTGGCCTAGCAAGGGAGGACTAAAAGTGTTTTCCACTTTGAAGCAGGGCCCACGTCACAGCATGAAGGAGAAGAGCGAGCAGGGCCAAGGCTTTTTATACCCCACCTCGCTCCAGTCAAACAAGAAAGAAGTGTTGACTGGCTCTGAAAGCATTACTCCAATGGGGAAGGGGGAGAGAGAGAGAGAGCGAGAGAAAGAGAGAGGAAGGGATAAAGGGAGAGAGAGAGGGAGGGAAAGGTTCGGAGGGAGGGATGAAGCACTAAATAATATAGCCTCTCAAGGACAGTAAGCTGGGGACTGCAGCCAACCTACAGTCGCTCCCCCGATAAGAAAGCAGATACAATCAATACACAAGCCACATCTAAAAATATTATACATGCCAGCACCAAAGTGAAATATGAGGCTCAAAGCAGGAGGGAAGAAAAAGATTGAAAGAATAAATGGAGTAGCATACAGGAGTCCTATATAATCTGACAGAGAAATCTCATGTTACATGCAGTGGGTGTTCTTGTGCAACTGGACAGATGCCGTCATGCATAAGTTGATGTAATCCATTGTAATCAGACAGTGGAGCTTTCTATAAACCCCTGCTTCAGTAATGAGGGCACATGTCAAGGTGACGTTTGAGCATTCTTTCTAATTATCTAATTAGACATTTTGTTGTTGTCTTTCTACACAAATTCTTCATCTCTTTAAAAACAGCAGCATCTTTAAGGGCTGCTGAACAGCACATGATGTAGGTTCTTTGAGCCATAGTAAAGCAGCATAAAAATAGCAGATATTTTGTGCTGAGAATTGTGTCAGTGTTAACCCATGATGAGAGATCTCTGAGCTAGCAGACATGCAGAATCAAGCTCTCAACAGTCTAAACTACTCCTGCATGTCTGATGAGTGAGGCCAGCCATGACAGTTACAAAGAGATACAAAGCAATACTGACATAACCCTAAGCTATAAACTAGCAATGGTGTTAGGCATTTGAAACTATGTAATACTTTCCTGTTTAGATCAGTTAATTTGTAGATGTTTACTGAAATGTAGAAAGTTCAGTGTATCAGTGTTTTAGCATATGAGTGCATTATTTTCACCATTCTCCGAGGGCTTGTTATTCTTCATTTCCTGGGATGATTAACGGACCTCCATTTTGTTGTTCTGTTGTAATCAAGCTCAGAAAAGGCTCAGAAATAAATTTAAATACAAATTCAAATGTGGATACAAATCTGTCCCTCAAATCCAAATCTTGGATCTTGGATTGTGTAATCTCTGGTAGATGACTGAACAGTTTGCATAACTGGTTGTAATGCCATCTGACTCTAAAGTGGACTGTGTTCTGGAATATAGACCTGGCCTTTGAGGGCAGTGATTTATTCTAGAGCATTTGTTTTTGGTAATTTGTTGTCATCAAAGAGCATGTTCTTAAATGTAATGCATAAACACCATGGTGACATTAGGGCCCAGTGTTGCTGCCCCAGAACCCAGCACTGCAATTCAGATATGGAAAGGTACTTGATTTCCCTCATGAAGGTCACATACCTTGAAGCCTGTTCATGATTTATTCTACTGAAAGGTTGCTTTGTGATGAATACTTTTGAAAGGATGCTGTCAACTGTGATATCACCCTTACAGATCTGCAGACTGTCACATGCCTCACACACTAAAGTGCCAACATCCTTACAACCCTTTTCTGCAGCATTCACACATCAGAACATCTCCACTGAGCTTTATGGAGATGAAACACATATTGTGCACATTGACTGACTGCTTGTTGCATTCCCCATAGTTTGTGCATAGGAGGAGCAGGTTTCCGGGTAAAACACGGCAAGCTGCTGGACAAATGTAGTTTAATCTGATGCCTGAGACAAAAATAAAGGTGCTGTTTTGGAATACCACACGGTACTGCGGCTCATTGTGGAGGCTGGGGCCTCGCACACAGCTGCCCTTTCTCAGAGCAGAGGCTAGGGGGGCAGAGGTCAGTTGGCCTGTTACATGGACATCACTGGGTAATGTCACTCATCCCAAGGATTATTCAGTTTACCTTTCAGTCAGCAAGATGTATTATTTAATCAGAGCCCACCTTATCCAACTCCAGTTTGTTCTTCTGTTTCTCTGTCTCTCTCTCTCTCTCTCTTCTCTCTGTCCCTTCAAGGACATTAACCCTATTAAATGGAATGAGGAATCCTCTGCTGTGTGTGTGTGTGTGTGTGTGTGTGTGTGTGTGTGTGTGTTTTAAAGATTTGTTAGACTCTTGTGGCAATGCTAATGACTCCTTGTAAACTGACTTTGTAGGATGGCACTGCAGCAGACTGAATTTCTAAGTACATACATGTAGTAATATAGTGAATCCATGCTAGATATATTTTGTAACCCTGTGGTCATCTGATTATTTTCTTTAAATAAGTTTGACATGTAATTAAATCCCACCACTTTAGGTCTTTTCTTGTTCACTCATTACCTACCACCCTAGCACATGCCCTCAGTCAAAAGGATAAAAAATCAGTCCCTGTTTTTTCTTTCAAGCTGCCACCCACACAATGCCATAAGACAGAACAGCATGACTGGCCCTGCGCTAGCAGGTTCTAGCTGACAGCACACTGCCCTGTATTGACAGGCAGAGAGGAATTGTAGCATCTCAGCATAGTAAGGTGCATTCTTATGAACTCCAGTCATGTATATCCTTGGCATCAATAGGATCAAACTGCTCAGTTCCTCACCTGTAGGGACTGCATCCTACAACCAAAACAAAACGCTGCTAAATCACTATTTTTTCCCTGTTTCTGAAAACAGCCCTTCTTGCCAAGATGAATAACGAATTGTGGAAATAATGGGACTGTGGTGGTGAAGTCAATCATACAGTATAGAATATTTATATTGTTTGTGGAGTGAGGAGGTTAGAGAAATTCATTCCTTTGTTCAGTGGATTATATCATATTAGCAGAATGTGTTTCATATTTCCATATCAGTTTTGAACTCCAAAAGCAATTTAATTTTGAAACCTTTAACATAAAGTTCATCTACTAGTCTACAGTTGAGTTGAATGATTAAATGTATCCTCAGATTTTGGAGATTTAACTGAAATGGAATTGAGTACATTTTCTGCAAATGCTAGGACCATCCTTACAAATAATGGAGGAAGACAGGCCACTTCTCATTTGGTCTTGGGGCAGAATTCAAATGAGATTCTGATTTGAATAAGAAGCGAGGTGGTTCTGAAAAGCTTTTGATCGTCATCCTCACTGACAGACTCTTAGCTGCATTATTGCTTAGAGTCAAATCCTCAAACTTTTCTTTTAATTTGAAGTAACCATCAAGCACATTCAGCACTTGGTTATTTAACTATTCAGTTTTAGGATGCGGTATTATTTAATTTAATGCTGTTATTTATATTAGTGAAATATTATTTGAGGTGTCACCTTGTCATGTAATTTTATTTCACCTCTAAAAGTGTAGTGAACATTTTTCAGTTCAGTATTTTTTCCCAGAAGTGGTACTGGATGGAAGACAAGGGTCTGTGAGGCTTTGTTTATTTAGTCTTGTTTATTTACACTTGTTTATTTAGTCATCCTGGCCTGTGCCTGTGAACCTGCTAGCTCTCACTCCAATTTGCTACATCTTAATCAATTTTATTAAAATTTCAATCATTCATGTCCACATAATAACTTAAAGGTGTTGTACAACAAATGGCAGCACACAGCTCCAACTCAAATGCTCAGGAAAAAACAAACAAACACAATAATAATAATAATAATAATAATAATAATAATAAAAACAAAAACCCCAGAGTGTTTACAACCATGTCCTCCAGCACAAGGACTTACAAAATCCTTACACTGCTTGAGAGAGTTCAGATCAGCACTTTGGAAGTATCACATGTAGCCACTTCCTCTCAGGCAAAATTAATAAATGGGGCACAGGAACGCCTGTATGAGCATGTTTGGATTAGCAGAAGCAGCCAGGCCATCTTACCAAGTGTCAATAGAGGCTGTTTGGTGCCCATTCATCTGCTATGGCTGGGACAGGGTCTACATAAGGCTTCAGCTGTGTGTTGTGTGCAGTCTAAACATGACAGGCAATCTAAGAAGCAGTCTGCTGTTGCCTGTTTTTTAGCTTGAGACATGACTTATCACATACATAGCCTACTCACCACATTGTAAAACTGTCTCCTTGCTGCATGGTTTGGTTTCAGAGGTTCCCTCATAAAGCTTGCTTTTTACTGCACACTTCTTCTGCAGACTACTAAAATGACATACATAAAGAAAGCCCCCCAAAAATATACACAGGTTAACATCGAAGATATTACCCTCCCAGGAGATGAAGATTACTAAAGAAATTTTATAGAAGGATATTTATTTTTTAATCAGCACAACCATTCACATCTTGGCACAAAAGTAAAGCCAAAGGCATGTCAGTCTCCCTGAATAAATCCTACATACTCAAATTGCTGAATCACCTTTCAGTTCTGAGCCTTTCTCACGAAGGTAAATAAAATAGCACTAACTTCACCTAACAACATTATATTGATGATGATGATAAACTATGATGGTAAACACTTTGTTAAGAGTAAAGTCTTCTGTTAAACTCTCTTATACATAATATGACTAATATGTTAAAATATAAAGGTTATAGGTTAGTAATAATTTGCTAACCTAACCCTATTTTATCAAGCTGTTTGCAGATTAAAAATACATTTTTAACAGAAATTTAATATTTTATCACTATTAACTGAACACGTATAACTGAAAAAGCATCATTACCTGGAAATGCCTAGGAGTGTAATTCTATCAATATAGTCTTGAAGTTATATTTTATCCATCATACAAACTCATGTGCATATATATGGTTGGAATAAGCAAGGAAATGGGGAAATGACTACTGTTGTGCTCTGTTGCTGTTCTTAAAACCTGTCAAAAAGACAAGAATATAGTTATTTAAATGACTGCAATAATATTTTCACATCCACTACTTTTGCTAAATATATCTGGTTGTGTTAAGCCTACTGGTAAAAATGACTTAGTATTCATAATGTTCAGCCCAACTCATAAGTGACATGATAAGTCATTGACTGAGGGGACAGCTAAAACCTGTCAAAAAGACAAGAATATAGTTACTTAAATGACTGCAATAATATTTTCACATCCACTACTTTTGCTAAATATATCTGGTTGTGTTAAGCCTACTGGTAAGAATGACTTAGTATTCATAATGTTCAGCCCAACTCATAAGTGACATGATAAGTCATTGACTGAGGGGACAGCTAAAGTCTCGACAGTCTGCTGAGCTCTAGGGGCTGGGCTTGCACCCACCTGTGTACTGTGGACCAGTTGGAGACGGCACTTAGCTGTTGCTGGGTAAGGAGTCCTCCACCCCTCCTTCTCATTGGCTGTCACTGGCCTAAAAGCCCAGCCCCTTCTATAGCAGCTGGATCAGGTCAGACAGGGGACACACTAAGGATTGCTGAGGCAAGACTGAAAAGTTAATCTTCTATTTATGTAACATTATTTTCGCCCCAGATTCTTGATACCGTGAAAAGGGAGACTGCAGCATCCAGTAGGGTGAAGCATAAGCTGTTGATACTCTAACACAAGAGCAGGAAAAGATGCAGTAAAGGCGATTACACGGAAAAGAAGGAATCTCTTCCATGACTTTTCAAACACACTCTCTGTAATTATTATGGTAGGTTACATCATCAGAAATACAGTTTCAGGAAAGACACTGATCACTATTACAAATTCCCTTCACCAGCTCGGAGTTTCCAGCCACTGCCAAACCCCAATGCACAGTTAATGTGCTTTTATATGTGCATATTCAAATGATCTACAAATTTAATCTCTTTGATGTGTAATGCAGAGGCTCAATGTACATCACAAACTTAAGTACTCCAATTTAACCATTGTGCACAAAAATGCTATTAGGGCAAATGCTAATTGTGTTTGAGCTTTGTAATTATTTTTCTACTGTAACTTTTATGTATGCAATGAGCCATCATAACCATTAAAACATTAGTCCTAACTTTCTTTGAACTGGCAAAGTTTGAGTCAGCTAATATCATAGTGTTATTCATTTACCAAACACTCCAACAGTTACCAAACGCTCCATTAGAAGTGCAATGACATGACAAATCAGACCTTTTCCACAGTCACAAGAAGTTGAAAAAAATATGAAAACCAAGAGGATGTGCTCTGAATGGTAGGAGCTATATTGTGTTCCATTGCTTTACTAAGAAATACTGATGTTATTATTCAAGCTAGTTCAGGCCAGTTCCAGACGAGGCTTATACATAACGTTGTTGAGCTAAATTATACTGTCCGCAGAAATTCTCCACTGAGAATCTTTTTTTAGTGCAGTACAGCTTAATCGGTTTCCAGAAAACAGCTCTTAATGGTATTTGCAAAGCCAAGCCAACTTCACAGTGTTGCAGATGGTCGTGTATAAAATACATAAAAATGTGTACATTCTTCATATAATTTCTGTATGTGTTTGAAAAGTATTCAGAAACTTACAAGGCAAAATAACTACCTAACTATTTGGACAGGAAGTGTGTGTCCAATGATTTGCTCAATTTCAAAAAAGCCAGAAGCTTAGCCTAGTTCTCTGATGGTTACCTAAGCACAGCACACAGAGAGGGGGAGGAGGAGTGGTAGATGCTGATCTGTACTGCCGAACAGGAAAATGGAGAGAGTTTGAGCCACACTTACTTGTCTCTTGTTTCATGTGAGGCTACTGCAAAACCCCTTTAGCTACAATCTCCATGTTTTAGCATCAGCAGTTAATGGGTACGTTGTAAGTGAAAGTGTTTAATTAAGAGCTATAAATGTCTAATTATGTTTACTTGCACTGTTTGTTCTGTTTGTATTGAGCTGTTACACCCACCCTTTTATTGCAAGTTTACATTTATGACTAGTGCAGAATAAGAACTCTCCCTCTGAAAGTTTTTATTTGGTCATTTGCAGTTTGCTACAGATAACATAGGCATGAATGGATATATGAATGGAAAGGGAAATCAGTGGCCTGGAGTCCATTTGGTACTGCCCGTACAGAGCCAGCTCCAAACTGTCCTGCATCAACAGGAGAGGGCCCATTATCAAACTCTGCCTCCATTGGTGGACCCAGTACACATGAGTACACTCCCACTGTCAGGTTCCAAACTGTCCGATTGTGATAAACTAACAGTGGATGTCACCTTCTGTGAATTTCGTGCTATAGTACAAATTCAAATAGGACCCTGTAAACTAGTGTGACACAACAGTCTGATAAGAAATCCTCTCCCTTGTACGAGAATAATTGTTTATATCACAGCTTTACATTGCCCTTGTGTATAGTTAAGAGAAGTCACTATTACCAGACAATATAATGGAGCAATAAAAAATGGTACCTTCAATAAGTGCCCTGTTAGAGAGGCATGGAGGGAGCTGGGAAGAGAGGAGTGTGAAACTGGTGGCTCTTCATGGGTTTTGTCAAACATTAGTCATTGCCAACAGAGAGAGAGAGAGAGAGAGAGAGAGAGAGAGAGAGAGAGAGAGAGAGAGAGAGAGAGAGAGAGACGGATGGCAGCCAATGAAAGGTCAAGTGGATGGAAAACTTGCCCATATCTTCTTTTTTTTTGCAACAAATCAAAAGGTCACTGCCACCTTATCTCCAAGAGGAAAAACAGGAGCTGCTGGAACAGGAAAGTCGGTTCACAATGGCCTGTGGAAACCCTACATGCTCCTCACCTGTCCATGCTAATCCTCCTCTCCTCTCCTTCACTCACCTCCCTCCATCTGTTTGTACACCCAGGCAGTACATGGTAATTATGGAAAAACACAAGAGGAAAAATCAACAGGGGCTGGATAAGGCCTATCGGTTATTTGCATTGCTAAGAAGCCATGCAGAATGCGATCCCTTCAGACATCAGGTCATTGGCAATCATTAACCACACAGCAGCCAAACGTGCCAAAATGCACTGGAGCTAAGGATATTTCAAATGGACACCCAGCTACTTCTCATATAAAATCATGACATGAGACAGGACATCATTAGCTTGTTCGGAACATTTCAAAGCAGATCAGTGAGAAGAAATACAGAATTTAGAGTAGACCAGCTGCATATTTAGGTGTGATGCAATAATGACTAATTGATTACTCACTAGGACAGCAGTGGGTGCTTTGATTTGATAGTTATATATATTGTCAACATCAGTTTCAGAAACTAATGATATATGAGTGACATGTAATCAGTGACTGTTTAAAAAAAAAAAAAAAAAAAAAAAAAAAAGAAAAAGATCCAGAATATTATTTTGATTGTGAGCATATGGAGTATACCAGAGCATGTGTGAGGTGGAGTGTGTGAGCACCTTGTCGTCAGTGGGACTGCCGGGTGCAGGCTTGTACACGGCAGCTGGGTGGCCTTGGGCCCAGTAGTCCTGAGGCTGGGGAGGGGAGGCTGATTGTTTAGTGTGTCCCAGAGCCAAACTCTGCTGTGTCATTCCACAAACATCAGTAGTAAAGCTGAGTAAAAGTTAAAAAGCTTAAAACAAAATGGTTTGTGTAACATATGACATTTCTCTTATTTCAAGAGAATGATGCATAAGGATTATACAGAATATTTTTAAAAGCCCCCAAAATAGTAGAACACCTCTCAACTCTGCAGTGGTTGAGAATGAGATCAAAGGAGAGTGTTTTTGTTTATTTCTTTTAATTGTTATCTTCAACACATTTGCAGGAGTGATATAAAGAGATTGCTGGTCACTGGTCTCATTATATCAAATTAATGAGGACTGCATTACAACTGCAGTGATCTTTGATTCTGTGTTACTGAACTTTAGGAACATGCCGATGACAACATTGGTGGACTCAATACTAAGATTCATATTAATACATATAAGCAATCGGTTCTATTAGGTAGCTGTGATGCACAAGATAAGCATCTGAGTCTTTACAGAACTGATTTGGAATTAGTGTCAGTCCCACAGCAGTTCCGCCTAGAATAGCACAGGCAGCAGAGTGAGTGAGCTGTACCTTTTGGCTCCCGGCACCGGCCCCACACACTCTACAAGGCCCCCTTAGACGGCTAATGTCAGAAACCACAGCTGGGAGTCTAAACTTGGTGCTGCATGCTCTTAGCATACCACTGACTCAAGCGCAACAAACAGGATACAGGTCATGGCTTGTTGTGCATAAAGGCTACTTTTAAAAACTGATCTGAGATTAATTTTGCTAACACTGACAATGACAAAGGGGAATATACTGGAAAGAGCAATGTCTACAAGGAACTATATTTATAGCAGGAAATGAGGATTCAATAAATCAGTACACTGGAAGTGAAGAGGAACTGGTTGATTGGTAGATGTTACCCCACTGCAGTCCTTAAAACATACTGAGTATTATAAAACTATAAAACTATTTTTTTTTAATACTGAACAAAAAAGTAGTTTTCACAAAGCCCAGGAAATGAAATCTGCGAACCTGGTAAACATCACCCAATCCCTCTGATAAACAGCAGAGCTCACTCAGAGCTTGTGCTGATGCCTATGAAAGTCTCCCACCAATCAGTGGCAAACATAGTTGTGCCCTTTCTAGTCTCAGATTTATCAGAAATTCCATTTGTTCAGTTGGTGGATACTCATGTCAAGTTAAATAAAATCCACTGAAATGCACTTCATAAAAGAATAGGTGTAGTGCTGGCTTTACGACATGGTTAACCCATCTAGTTTCTATCACAATGGCATCCATTTCAGTTGTGACTGAGCTAGACACTTTGGAGGAGCCAGCGCCTGACTACACGTTTTTTTTGTTTGTTTGTTTTTTTTAGCAGAGTTAGGTTGCCAGAGTTGGGTTGTTGTTTCACTGCATCATCTGCACCTGCCCACAGATAGAGGGCAGTGAAAAGAGGGGGATATCTCACAGATGCTTTAAGAGATACTGACCTAGGCCATGCTACTCTGGGGTCTGCAGAGGACATGATGCACATGCAGACACTGTGGCATCATGGTACATGTTTTTTTACAAGCATGTTCAGCAAAAACAAGTAAAGCTAGCATCCAACTTGAGAGAAACCCCTCTTACTCCCAAGTACCACTACAACGATACCAAATTTTCTAGCAAATTCTGCAAGAAGTCACCATCAGGAGTAACACCCAAGCGAATCTGTATAGATCACTATTGAATTAGCATCACTTCTCAACGCATTATCACCTAAAAGTCCTCATTATACTGAAGTTAACAGAGTTAATTTAAGAAATCAAACTTTTACAATTAATAACATAATTATACTGATTGATGAAAGGGGCTCATGTCTGAACTTGAATCAAAGCTCCTTCTTTGCCATGCGTTCCTTCCTATACGTTACACATCAGTGTAAGATTACGCTTCATGGCTGACTTTTTCCCTCCCAGCTATGGTTTAGCATATCCTCTCTTCACTAGGGGAGTGGATGAGTGAGAGATCATATTCAGTACATGCAAGGCCTTTCATTTAAGACTAATTACAAACATCCTGTGTGCATTTGGATGTGTATTGGGAGTTTCACCACAACAGACTTTCACTGTTTTTGTGAGCCAATATGTAAAGACTGAATGGTTTACATAATAATTTTGTGAATAAGAGTATTCGAAAAACTAATGGCACTTTGTTTTAACAATAAACATTAAATAACAATAAACACTGGAAATTGTCACTTATGTACTTTTATGGCCTTATATATCACTCAAATTTTAAAAGTCATGTTTAATTCAAGCATTGATTTCAATGTAAAGAGTGTATATTCACAGTCAAAGTAATGGCAGTATTTTAAGTTTATTCATATCCAAAATGGGTCTCTTTAATCCAGGTTTAATTATGGCTAGTATAGAGGAGTTAAGAGGTTGCCCTGGTCATGGAATTCAGAGTGCAATACATTTGTCTATGTTACATTGGAAAGCCGTGTTAAAACAGATTCATTAGGGGCTGAAAAGAGGGCAATATAGTTTGGTGCAGTCTATTGTCATCCATGGTGCAAGTAGCCAGATTGCTATGAAATTTAATGACTTTGAATGAACATTTTGTGCATTTAAAATACCATTGGGCCTTACCTGCCACAAGATTATGTTAATTAAAGTTGTATCTTTCTGGAGAAGTCTCATTTTCCTCAGCATTTCTATTAGAATCATGTATAATTTGCAAAGAGAGAAAAAACAACCTCAAGGTCTTTCTTGAGTTGGATGAAGAAACAGATGAGAAAAAAAGAGAGGCAAAGCATGAGAGAAAGCCTGAGAGTGAATGAAAGGTCTGTACAGCAGTTAATGAGAGAAAGCCACTTTATCCCAAAAGGTGATTATTTCGCCCTGTCGCTAGTTCGAATGTAGCATATTTGGCTTTGATTCTTAATAACAAAGCTAGCACCTCCTACAGGGCTCCTACTAAATCTGACCTCTGATGGTTCAAACAGCCAGTGAGAGATGCCATGAAAATGATGATCATGAGCTGAAAAGCCATTGCTGGTTCTAAAAGGTAGGCTGAAAATTGGCATGTGGGCTGGTGTTTTGCCACCGTCCTCTGGGTGTGAGGCTGCCGGGATGATTAATTAATGAAGGTGTTGAAATGTAGTGGGTGGGAGTGGAGTACACAGAGCAAGGGGCTCATACTGAATATCTGACTAGCGATGAATAATACCAAACACGGTGTTCCCAACTGCCTCTGCTCTGGTTACCCATACCAAAAGACGACAGAAGGATAGGAAAAATAAGTTGGAGAGATAGAAAAAGAGATGCTGATGACATAAATATACAGGATGCATATTAATATTCTTTCACATCATATTCCTTTTCCCAGCCCAAAGCTATCAGTCTTCTTCTAGATGGTGTTGTCAGTGTTCTCATACATAATACTAACCAGTCCCATGAATTTTCAGTTCCTGATTTCATCCTTAGACTTTTGGCACCTGAAATATAAGCTGAAACTTTTATAGACTACAGTGGAACAGAAAGTAGCCTGGATGACTAGATTTGAACAGAATTGAATAGTTTATAATAACATATTTTTTGCACACTGACAGTTGCTTGGGGAAAATCCATATGCTGATTTGAACATGCTGACTGTCAATGACAAGTTAAAAAGAAAGTCTGAAAACTTAAATTTTCCATAGTAAAATGAGTGAGGTATACTGATTAGACATTTGTCACAATCCAGTTATTTCTGGATAAAATCCATGACATGTAAAGTACATTTCATACAGCACATACAAATCAAATTATGCGTTCTTGGCCAACAGATGACTAGAAGAAGAGCTTATTTAATAGCAGGTCCTAAAATCCTCGCTCAGGCTAAATCCATTATACCTTTTGACCAGTGTCTAGTCTAAAGAGCTACATTAGCTCCTTATTAGTGTCTGTAGGCCATGTCATAGAGTAAATCTGACAACAGCCCCCACTCCCCATCGGTCAGACTAGACACTGCCTCTCTCACACAGAACCTGTTCACCCTATTCACCTAATGTTAGCGCTCTGCTCTTCTGTGAATAGCCTTGCTATTTGTGCAGTATCAAATCTGTCCTTAGGCTTTTTTCAAAAGCCCTGCAACTTGTACTGCTCACCTGCTAACCTCTGCACCCCAGCTTGCAAGGTTGCCTAGGAGTTTGTTTGAAAGTGCATTTGTGACACAGCCAGACAGAGAGAGAGAGAGACTTTACATTAAACATTAAACCTGACAATGGGAAACTTTAACCATTTACAGATAAGCCAAAGCTAAGCACGGGGACTGCAAGGTGGACTGCGATTATTTAATACAACTCAACATCATCTCTCCCATAATTTCTCATTCCCCTCTCAAATATTCCTCCATGCGATTGGTGTCACCCTACAGGTCCCCTCGTTTGGAATTCAGGCTGGAGAGTTTGCACATAAGCCTCACTTGCTCAGAGAACACAAGCATGTGCAATGTTCCCTTACCTGCTCTAAAGCCGTAATAGCTTGTTCTACCAGGGGATTTAATTAGCTGAGCGTGAAAGTGCCGACGTTATAATGAGGAAATCCAGCATGACAGAGGCTCCAGGATCCCCACTGGCCACCAGGAACCTGGAAGCCAGGAGGAGAGGCAGAGGAGGAGCGAGGAGCTGGCAGCAGGCTGATGCTCGCATGCTTACTGTGCAGAGCTGCGCTTCAGACCCACCACCTGAATTCATTACAGCTTTAGCGCCAGTGAAAACACTTGTTTTTCACTCTCATTCTCACAGACACACATACTCTGACTCTCTCCACTTCTCATCTCTCCTGAGCTTTCACCTGTTTTTAGAGACTTTGTTGAAGTGTGCATAGATAATTACGGCAAAGGCCTGCAGGAGGGGAAGTAGGTTAACTCAGTAAATTAAAGTTGTACAAGTCTGACAGAATGACTCTGAAAGAAAACAAGAGTTAAACAAGTTACCTACATAGTTGCATAAGGATTGTTGATTTGCCCCTTACTGTGGAGGCTCATTACTGTTCAGCTGAACCCTTGCAGGTTAAGCAGTGCTGAGATTATGCAATAGCTCTTGCCTCTAATTCCAAAGTAGCAGGTGGTTTGCCAGGGTTTGACACTTCTGAAATATTCTTTAATTCTCTCTACAGTTAATATGTTACATTTCTTTGTGCTCCTCTCAAACTGGTCAAATGCTGACCAATAACACATGCTGAAGGAGGAGGAGACACATGGGCAGCTGGCACACTCCATCGCTGGCATTTCCATGCCCATCCAAGCCCGCTCTCTCTGAATAGCCAAATGTCAAGATGTGGACCTGGAGAACGTCCTGAGGTCAGCAGGTACGGAGCAGGACAATTCAAGTGCTGGACAGCCGTGACACACTCCATTCATATGCACTATTGTCTCATAGGAATATGATAAAGGAATATTGCCAAAAATCCATTTTTTTAAAAATGACTCAGTCTTCATTGTTCAAGACACTATTCCAAAGCAGAAAACAACTCACCATACTGTTCTGCCACCTGGGAAAAGCGTAGCACACCCAGTGTGCTTTTTACAGGAACAGAATTCATTTATTAGACAAGCCCTCCAGGGTGAAACTGGCTGCCCTTTTTAAGCTTATACTAAATCAGTTTCCCCTAGCTGTTTTCCAATCATTAGCCATTATATGAGATCTCACTAAACTGGTCACAAATCAGTAGGAAAGAGTCGATGAACCCAGGGAGGAGATGACAATTACTTTTGAGAGACTGATCTACTAGTGGCCTCATGTAACAGTAGCAGAATGCTCTCTTGTTAACAGTGTCACAGAGCTCTAGACAGTAAATCTCACTTGGGTCATTTGGGTCAAGTGTCATGAAGAGGGAGAAAGAGAGAGAGAGACAGAGAGAGAGAGAGAGAAGTTTTAGAAGCTTCCATATGTCAAATGCTTTTGCTCTCTGCCTTGGAGGTGACACTCATTTCTTTCCCTATTTATATGACGTGAGTTCACAGCCCTGAAGGAGCGTCATAAATTGCAGCTTGCTTGAGACTGTATTTCAATGCTTGCCACTCTGGGGGACATACCATTTCAGGGGCTGCTGATGCAGGAGTCACAGCAACCCATTAAAACTGCATCTCAAGAAGAAGAAATCTCCAAAAAGGTTGTGTTACCAAAAAGACAATTAACAGTAAATTGTGTCTGAATTGGTACTAATTCAGACTTAAAAGCTTGTCAGCATTCATCATTATGGAAATACTAAGGGTCTAGAAATGGCTAAAACAAGACTGCATTCATGGTGATGAAGATGCTGAAGGAAACATTTGGGGAAAACATATAAATAGTAACATTGGTCAGTTAAAGTAGAATGTTTATTTTATATTTTACTCTCTTATTACTCTGTTCCAGTAACCAATAATAGTGTACATAAACAATAACATGCAGAAATGTTATTTTGTCTAAGAAAGCCTAAGAAGGAAGAACCTGACAGCAAATAAGTGACAGAGAAAAAAGAAAAGAAAAAAAAAGAGAGAGAGAGAGAGATTGTCACTTTTATTTTGTTGAATATTAACAGACAGGTCTGGGCATGTGTCCAGCTATGGGTGCAAGGAGATATGTCAAGGAATGTCTCACCTAATTGCCATTCTATTTGCCTTCATGAAAATGAATTCTATTTATGAGATACACATAAAGGCATGAGACAAACTTGGTTATGTTGTGTATGTGCCCATGTCAGTTCTTCCAGACAAAGTGTTTATACAGTTTGACAGTGACATATTTCCTTAGCTAGCGCAAAGACATTTGTGCCTATTTTCTGAAATCAGACTGTACCTTTAACATCTACTGGAGAACAGTGGGCCACGTGAGAGAACTTTGGCCCAAGGCAGGGAAGAGAGTTTTGATAAATCACACTGAATTATGCTGACCCTGCAATAAGGGGGCGGATCTACGAGGGCTTTCTCCTTTCCCTCATCTGGAGCTGGAGCCAGCAATTAGAACTGCAGCATGTATTACAATAATAGCATCTCTGTGAATATAACAAGCACTGCAGTGGAAAAATCCAATCAAGGTCTTGTAGGATTTGTGGAAAGACATTCTTCCAGTAAGTCATATTTACCTATACACACATTCAAATACTCATATCCAACCACGTGTGCACACACGCACGCATGTGAATATATGCACCCACTGCTAGTGTTTTGCATGGTTTCGCTTTCTAGGTGACGTCAAATGCCAGCTTTCTGGATTATGTGGTATATCCTCTTTCACTGTCTAAACGCTTAATAGGCCATCACTGCAAGAGAGAGGGGGAAGAAAAGAGAGAGAGAGAGAGAGAGAGAAGAAATAGAGACAGACAGAAAGAGGGAGAGTACACACTGAAGAAAAGAGAGAACAATGATAGTCGCACATCATTGTCAGCTGTTAACTTACCCATCATATACTGAGCATCACACCCCCTGCCTGCCATCAATACTATAACCTTGCACATACACATACACACACACAATTTTTATATTATATATATATATATATATATATATATATATTGAGAGAGAGCGAGAGAGAGAGAGAGAGAGAGAGAGAGAGAGAGAGAGAGAGAGAGAGAGAGAGACACACACACACAGAAGATTAATTATGCACCTATACTGTGAATAGTTCAGGCCTATCATGGGGATGTGTTTTTATATGAAGAGGCATACAGCCCATATAGTAATCAAACAGTATTATTAAATGGTAAATTAAACATTATTTACTGAAAACAATTTGCAAATTGATGAATCCAAATATAAAGGGTCATTTTCTTTGATTTAGGTTAATCGTATAATTTTTTAAAATCTATAATCATTTTTATCAAATAGTTCAAACAAAGCACAACATGTTCATCCATCTGGCACCTTAATGCTGCATAATAAGCCCTCCATCTCTCTCTGGACCTGAGTTTGGTTTCAATTTTCTATTACTCTCTCTCTCTCCATTTCCTTTCACTTGCTGGGGAAAGTTCTTTGATGCTTAAAAGCTTGCTGGCCTCCTGACAGACTGACTGTGAGAGAAGGATGATCAAAGAGCAGATGGGTGATAAAACCCACAAATGCGCGTGCACGCTCACCCATAGCAGCACAGCACAGGCTAGTGCACAGTGCAAGTCAATTCAACACAATTCCACGCCAACACTCTGCGTCCATAGTTTGTGGCTTGCTGAAAGTATGAGTCTCAGCCCCTTAGCGAGTCTAAGCCCAGTACAGCATTGTGCAATATCTGTGTGTACGTGTTGCAGGAGCACACACGCGGACAATGACAGCACAAGGATATGCTATCAGGTGTAAAATAGATTCTGCAAGCATCTAGTTCCTAAATCATCATCCATATTTATAGGAGAAAAGGTTGCCTCAGCGCTTCTGGAAACATTAGCATGCCAGCATAGATTCAATTACTTTTTGATATGATCCAAGGCCGGCCTTTTAAAAATAGTCAAAGTCAGCGATGTACTACATTCCTGGGCGTATAATGCGAATGTAGTAACTGAATCCGAGCTAACAGTAACAGAAGCGCTAGCAGCTAACAGAGCCAAGCTGAACTCTACTTGCCCTACAGGGGTTTCATGAGAAGGGCTTTAGCTGATTGTGGAGAACAAAATCAGGTTTGCATACATTCTAGAATGCATATACGCTCCCTTCAAGGCAGGATATGTTCCCACAGGTCTCCTACATGTGCTGAATAAAATGCCAAAGGCGATAACACGCGTGACAGCGGGCTCTGTAACGCATGCCACACAAGGCTCAAACCAGAACCCACACGAGAGAGATAAGATGAGCAAAGAAGTATGGCTACGTTGAGGAAGACAGAACTCAGCAATGAGAGACCACATCTGAAGAGTATACGAAAGAAAGTGCTAGCTATTTCGGGGCAGTGTTACATAGGGCACAATTTAAAGGGGCGTATGTGTCAGAAGTACAGATAAGCCTATCTAGATTTGCATAGACATGTAGTTATGACGTCAGCCTTTGCCCGGACCATCTGAGCAGTCATAAATAGAGTTCACATACCGATTAACTTCTTATCGGTATCATCCTTTTGCACCAGGAACCAAAGCTTCTAATTAGCTGCTGCAGATAGCGTGCTGTATCACGCCTGGCTAGCGGGCAGACGATCTCTTAGCAAACTGCCATCTAAGAATAGATATTGCAGTAGAAAATTCCGTAATTCCCAAATATGAAAATATATGCACATTAACAACAACTATAAATTCTTAATTTGGTATATATTCTATTTTTCTCCAATATTCTTTGAGAAAAGATCAAGGGTCTGCTCTGAAAGCAGTTTCACTGCTTGTTTCCCGGTGAGATATAAGGGCAATGTGTATGATAAACATACTGTCCTTCAGTAAGACGTTAAGCACTGTATTATGGATACTGTCTTTGAAAATGAGAAAAAGATCATATTTGGGCAATACAGAGGACATAATTATATTACAGGGTTGTGGATATATATTTTTTATATGTAATTATCTTTTTTCAAATGTAATTAGGCAAGTCTCTCAAACACCTCTCTCTCTCTCTCTCTCTCTCACACACACACACACACACACACACACACACACACACACACACACAGTCTTCTTTTTTCCTTTCTTTATTTTTTCCCCACACATCCCTTAAGAAATTGTTCAGACATCTATAAATTTCCTATGTCAAGCCCAAATGTGCCAATACGAAACACACCCACCCACAATACCCACAGCACTTGCTGGAAAACTCTCATGATTGTTTTTACCCCCTGAAATGTCAAAAGGTGACAGTTAAGCTTTATAACACCATTTGTAACAAAGATGGAGCTGTGGCAAGAATAGGGCAGAGCTGCCATCAGTCCACTTGGCCTGCTCAGGGTGTTCATGACCTTAAGGCTCCATTGTGCATACATTCTGACAGGATAAACTGGTCCAGTGTTGTCTTCGAAGAGCAATGAAGCGTTTTAAATAGCTTATACTTAGTAGTTGGAAAGGATGATGTGGTGGGTTTTACACACAAGAGCGAGTGTGTGTATGTGTGGTTTGGCCCTCCCAAACAGGGGGTACTAAACTGATCCTCAGCTATGACTAAGCCATCAGAAATAAGTCCTTTCTAACCTTCCTCTGACTGAAGGAGAAATACAATATAAAATGAGTATAAGACACATCTAATACTTATCGCAAGGTGCAGAGTGAAAATAATATAATCTTCTTAAAAAATAGATATTTACATGACTAAAGATGCCTGGCAAAAGCCTTATGATCAAAACATTGTATAAAACCCTGTATTGGGCATGTGGGATAGAAAAATACCATCCTGTAAAGCTGGAAGTCCAACGGTCGTGTTATATTTCCAGTGGGGTTTGAAATTTCTAAATGAAAGCTTATTTCACAAAAGTGAGGTGAGAAAAAAAGCTCCCAAATCCACACACAGTTATGAGCTCCTAGTCACAGCACCTCATACATCTCCAGGTGGGGCTACCTAAAACCATTCCTAACAAACTTGACAGAAAAAAAACACAAACCTCCCTCTTATGCAAGGCATGGGCTCTCAGCTAGACTTCAGAGAGCCTAAGTTTCCCCGGAATCCGGTTAGTCAATAATCAGGTGATTTATTTTTAACTAGTTCTGGTGACACACAAGTGTACTGAGAGGAACGAGAGGAGAGAAAGCATGTTTATCTGAGGCTATTGATAAGGATATGAGACTTTTTCTAATTTTCTTCTTTGGACTTGATTTCCATAAAATCGGTGGTTTAAACAGAGCTGCACACCACGAGAGAGAAAAGACTCTTAGGAAAGTGTCATATTATGGGCAGAATATGATTGGGACCAGTAACAAGTAAACATTGGTTTATTATTTAAAATAAATGTCTGCTAATAAGCATCTCAAAGTTCAATGTTCTTAAAACCAACAGAGTACAGTTACAGATAAAGTTATTAACATTATAGTTGCATAATGAAGTGTCCTATTGACAGTGTCATTGCACTTTACATAACGTTTGTGTGCGCGCGCGCGAGCGTGTGCGTGTGTGTGTGTGTGTGTGTGTAAAAATACTGGTAAAACACCATGCATATGTGTTTGTGTATATTAATGACATTTGCCAAATAAGATTTGATGCTAGCACAATTTGAAGTTAGTTTGGGAAATGGTGAGAGCTATTGTTGACTGATGAATGTGGAACCATACAAATCAGTTTAGAAGAGAAATGTCAAGACATTTAACCTTCAAATGTTCCCATTATGGTAATAAGCATTCCGGCATGGCCGTGACTCAGCCATCATTTTCTCAGCAATTAGTCATCGGTCAAAGAAATGAATAAACAAAGTCACCATAATCACAACAAGCAAAAATCACATTGTCTGCCCACTATCAGGCTGAGAGGTACGCACCACCAACTGTCCTAACACAGTCATGTTTCCACAAGTCACGGCGCACATACGGCCACCCAGAAATCTCTGACCATCAGCTGAAGAGGGCAGAAGTCATGTGGCTTTGGACTCAGAGACCACGCCTGGCCTAAGTCACCTAGCATTTCTTACCTAGCCTCCTACACGTAGCCTAACTCACATAACCTCCTACACCTAGATTCTCACTCTTAACCACCCTCCCATAGGCCTCCTTATTTAGCCACCTACCTCCACGCTGTTGTGCCGAGTCCATATATACAGGTAGGATTAGAGAAGGTGAAGCTGTGGACATGCCATTACACAGAATAAAGAGTGACAGAGAAAAAGAGAAAGACAGAGAGGTTGAGCCTGTCCAAATATTCCTGGTCTTATCTGTGATCAGTGTTTTATTTCTGCTGTTTTATGCGTGTATGTATTTGTGCATGTCCGTGTGTGTGTGTGTGCACATGTGTATTTTTATGAAAAGCAGGGGACAGTTTGAGAACTGAAAACTGTTCAAATAGAACAGTTCAGTTCAAAAGCTGCAATAATGCACAACATGACATCACAGAGGGAGGGGTGTGTATGTGCACGCATATGTATATGCACTGGCATGTCAAAGGCATAGGACAGGACGGTAGAGACAGAAATTTTTCTGCAGTAGACATGGCTCTCCAGACACATTCAACATGGTTAAAGCAATGATGATGCACATTATCACTTAGATGTGAGCTCCAAGAGTTTTAGTGCCTCACACGTCTGTGGGCCTTAGAAATTACTGGATGGGCAAATCTGCCAGGGGTCCCATCTCTCACATACACACACACACACACACACACAAAAGGAGGATGATGATAGGATGAGAAGGAATGAAGTGGCGTATCAGAAGGGCAGAGAAAGAGAAAGATATCCACAAAATAGCATATTAAGAGGAGGCTGAATAAATAAATAAACATAAAGAGTATGTGCCAGTACTTACACATCTCTTCTGTCACACCTGTCCTGAGAGACCTTCACTCCCAACACATACGCATGCCAACACTAAAAAAAACCCTCACTATCACACAGGCTTGCAATCGCCCCATGAGCTCCACAGCTATGTACCTGCGTCTGCATGTGCCCTTCAGTTCACACTCCTGCCTTTCTCCGGGCCACACCTCCAGAAGCGCACATCACTGTCCAACACCCCACATGAGAGACTGGCACAACAGAGGGTGAGAAGAAGCATGAGGGGGGAACTGTTTCATAATGCAGCTCTTGCCAGCCTCTCCAGGAGTCAGCAGTAATAGCCCAGCATGCTTCAGCTCAGGGACAAGGGAACAGACAGGGAAGTAGAGCAGTTCACCAAGGGCTCGCATTCATGGCTCTGCAGCTTAAAAACAAGTCCTGGCACAAACTATACACCAGTGAACTCACCAGGTCAGTAATTAAAAGTTCATCACGATAGAGAATCAGTACCAATAAAATGATCAAAACTAAAGTATCGCCCATGACTAATATGTAGTACATTCTAGAACAGCTATACTGGATTAGAGCACCTTTCATGAAGACTAATTTTTTCATGTTTAATGTTGCATATTAAATATTAGAATTACATTTTCATCTGTAGTATCTGTAGTCGAGTTTTCTGATGGCAGATATTAATGAAATAAAGCTGTGAAGCAAAGACCCAGCTGCATGAAGCAGTTTAGAAAGAATTTTCATCTGGTGACTGCAAAAACAATTTCAAAGCTAGCCAACCTGATCCAAGTTTCTGCTTCTCAAATCAGTAAAGGACTCTGCTTTCTTGGCCTACTGCTTTTCTCAGACTGACTGCACTACATCTGGAGTGCCTCCTGTCTGAATGCTAGGACCTGTTGGCCTCCACACCAGGAGTGGGTGGGCTGGGGCGTACTGTGCTGAATTTGGGGAGACTTCACAAGCTGTGTTAATTTTTTTTTTTTTAATGCTGACACCCCCCCCCTCCCCAATCATAAACACAGATTGTGCAGGGAAGCAGAAGAGACAGGCCTGAGTCACTGCAGCATAGCCAGGCCTCCAAAACAGACAGACAAACCGATAAACAACAATGTCAGCCTGGTCTAACATCATGGTCTAACATCATGTGGCCTGCACATTTTGCCATCTGGTAGACTCCCTCATCTATGCACCATCCTTACAGGTCTAGGGCTTTGTTTTTAAATGCAAAAGACTTTAAAAGGAGGTATATGTTCCCTCTCAGTACAGGGCAGGGTGAAGCTGCATGTGATGGAAGAACACAGGCTGGTGGCTAAACAGGTGCAGCTCACTGCTGCCAGGACCTGCTGACCAAGCCCACAAGTCAGTCAGACAAACCTCACTGGACACCACGCACTAACAACCAGCTATACTCTTCAGTGGGTGGGGGGTAGTATTAAATTAAGCTGAAGGAGACTGAGGGAGAGAAGGAGACAAAAAAAAGTGGGTAGTGTGTAGGGGGCTAAAAAAGTAGGACACAACACACCACAGCAATGAGTACAGCTGGGACACTTGAGTCGATGAGCAGGTTAAATATAGATGGAGAGCTGAGTCTGACCCTCAACCCCCCTCCCCCTCAACACAAGCACACGACCACCCACCAAGTGCACCCAACACATCCCCTAATGTCCCAAGCACCTTTTCAACAACTCCCATTGCATTGTGCATCTCCTTTCAGGGCTTCTTATTGGCTGACTAGCCACTGTCACTCTCTTACCCTGCCCCCCATCACTTCCATTTGTGTTAATTCCACAATGGTCGCCTCCCCTGACCAAGCATGGCCTGTAAACTGCTTATCCCAGCTGTGAATAACACTGGGGGGACAAGGGCACAAACAAGATTGCTCAGTAAATTTAAGTGCCAGCACAGTGTTAATATATTAACACAACAAGCTGGTGAGCATAATTTAAAGCTACATGGCAAAAAAATGCAGCCAGGCTACGCAGCACTAGGTACAGCAATTGTAGAAGGTCAAAACACTGCATCATGTCATGGCTGAATATGGTTGTGATGTGTGCCTTTGGCCTGCACAGTGCTTGCGGGGGCCTGTGGAAGCGTGCGGGAGAGGTGCGTTTGAAGGGCATCTTGTGGCGGGAGAAGCTATGTTAAGGCTCGGTGCATCGTGTGGAGCGTGATGTCACGTGCCCGTCACAATCACAAACACATCCACAATAGCAACACTTCCATCTTTAGACTGGAGCCTCCTGGGAGAAACATATCACAGAGGACTAGCACAGAGAGAGATCCACCAAAGGGAACAGGGGAACGCTCCCTCTCCCCTTCTCTCCCCCGCTCTATGTCCATGCCTGACGCACAACCAGGGTCAATGTTGACACTCTGTAACAGATGTCTTACCTAAAGATCAAGGTCCAACACCCACACACAGCCCTGACCCACACACACACTCATCAAAACACAAAACATGTGCACATGTACAAGCAAACAACACCCCTGAGAGAGAGAGCACGAGAGAGGGAACAAGAGAGAGAGAACATGAGAGAGAGAGCAGGAGACTATCAGGGCATGGCAACATCCGCTAGTTTACCTGAGCTGAGGGCACAGCCTTCACAAATAACACACATTACAAGGAGATGTTTATTAAACCCTAGCGTCTGACAGAGACTACATTCATGCTTAGCAGCAAAACCTGAAATTATGATTAGGACACCATCCAAAAAGGAGACAGAGAGACCATGGAGTAATGACTGTGGTTATAGGCCTGCATGAATGAATACACACACACATCCGAGCGCCTTAGTGACATAGAGCAGCTGGCTGGCTTACGTAAGCATGGTCTCCTAAGCCATGTAGGGCAGGCTGAGTGAGAGAACGAGTAGGACCCTCCCTCTCCCTGTCTCTCTGCCCCATGTGCGTGGGTGACCTGGGCTTCACTCGCATCTTTCTGTTTGAGAAATCCACCAGTTAATCCTGTCATCACACACACACACACTTGTGGAGAGTCATCACAGGAGCTGTTATAATGCATACTATTTGGTGAACAGTATAGTATATAATGTATGTAATGCGTGTGTGTGTGTGTATATATATATATATATTTGAGAGTGTATTTGAGAGTGTATTTATGAGAGTGTGGAATGCGCGAGTGTGACGTCAGTAGAGCAGATGCATTTGGACACTGCAGCTGCCTCATCAGCCAGTCACCTGGGGGGAGGGGGAGTTATCTCTGTGATGCAATTTCACGAAAGGTATTTCTACAGCCTCTGTAGGGTGTAAAAGTAATCTAGCACTGCCACCTTGTGACAAGTAAATGAACATATAACCAATCCAACTTATTTCAATATTTTCAGTGTCATTTTTCCTCACTGATGATAATATTACAGAGATGATATTCCACACTGCTGCTGAGAATGGCTCATTAAAAGGAGTCTGAAATTCATAAGAATCTGGCTTGCTTAATAATGTGCTGATGAGTTGATAGTTAAGAGGATGATGAGGTTCTGTTCCAAATGATTTTGCATTTCTTTGAAAGCTGTGGAGAACAGACACTGTTAAAGCTCCTTGTCACTGACATGGCTATATTATCAAAGAAGAACCATCACTACAAACACACACACACACACACACACACACACACACACACAGAATGTGAACTTACAAGGCTAACAAGACTTATCGTAACACAGTGAAACGCCGGTGGTGTTTAATAAGATCTGAAAATAAAATCTTTTAAATATCAAGTGCTAATATTGCTAATTTTTTTTTTCAGCTGTCACTCAACTTTATTACAAATACAAAAGCATTATAAGGTCTTGTAAGAAAGTACTAGCCACAAAGTAGTAAAAAAGTAGTTCAAAAGACCACCATAAGCTTTTAATTCCCCATGAAATTGAGTTTAATAGATTGTTAAAAATAAGGCTATGATGTTGTTATAGCAAACATCGAACAGGAAAAACCACAGTAAATGACAAACTGTGATAACCACAGCATATCCTGTGAGATTTAAGGGACCATAAAGCAACCACTCATATGAACACACACACATTCGTTTACAGCTAGTGGAGCTTCACACACACACCCACACACACACCCACCCACACCCACACCCACACCCACACACACACACCCACCCAAAAAGGTGGCATTAAACAGGGGTTTAAACAAATACACTGCAATTTTCTTTTAAAAAACATGCATAGCTTAGTACAATGGATGTGTTGATATCCAAATGATCCACACAGGTTATTCTGTAAACTCTACCCAGGATGTTACATGTAGCAACCAGCATTAATGCAATTCATTCACAATTTCTGCATGAACACTCCACATAAATTGGTTTTGAGTGTGTTTGACATTACACAAGTTATGTCAAACTAATATAATTTTCATGTACAAAGTTACATTCTGAACCACAAAGTTCATTATGAAAAATAAATACTGAAATGGCAATACCAACAATATGAATATTCCCTTTCTATATTGGAATATATATTTAAAAAAACACAACCTGCAAGCCCGTTATTATTTTGTTTTTGTTGTGTTTTTTTTTTTTCAAAATACAAAAAATAAGGAGAAACAATGGCCTCTTCCACATTCCTTTTATCAAACACTACCAACAGTGTCTTGGAGACAACAAAAAAAATGCACAGAAAGAAGAACATACTGACTGGTTTTCATATCCCCGACCATATATGTAAACACTCAGAGACAAAAACGGATGAACAGAGTCCCTTGCATTTACAAACAAATGTGTGGTGTGACACTCATTGATTTGGATAAAATCCCAGTTAAAAAAAAAAACAACATTGCTAGATTGAGGCCTGTTTTGATAACTGATTTTGTTAAGAGAATGTTGCAAAATGTGGCAAAAATGTGCCTTGATGAGATGCAAGTCAGTGTATCTAAGCTGTTAAGCATTTGTTGTTTGTTTTAGAGTTTGTCCTTTGGTAACAGGGTAGTCTCTTTTGGGAAACATGAATACAGTGTCACATGTCGGGTTTAGAATTGGCATGAATGAACCTTGGTTACTTTTTTTTAAAGTGCCAGCAAGCTCTAGCATAAAAGGCGCTAACACAGTAGGCAGAATCTAGAGCTAGGGCCTTAAAAAAAAAAAACACACTGCACTCCTTCATGCATCCTCTCGTACATGGACACACTTAATTTAACAAACACACACTCATACACACACACACCCACACACAATGCCTTTAAGGTGCTAGGACAACACATACAAGACCCATGCCACAGAGACAGCAAATACAGCTTTCTGACGCTCTAGAAACGCCTACAGCACGATGTAACGGTCACAGTGCGCATAACCTATAGCTCCACAAGGAGGCCTTCTCTGTCTTGCACACCAAAACCTAATAATAAAAACAACAAACAAAATCCCACCTGCAGTATAAATCCCTTATATACTATAATGCATGTTATTATACTTGGTAATGGTGTAAACTAAAAGCACTTGTATCCATCATGGATTCCTATATTTCAATACTCTAGAACTAGAGTAGGGTCTTCTGGACTTGCCTTCTGGAAAGCCCAAACATAATGACTGTAGGATGTTTAGTCTCAGATGGATTCCTCTTCCTTTAAATGTTCTTCTACTATCTCTCCTCTTTACAGATTCCTTTTTAACTTTTAAACTAATTCCAGATTCATAAAAAATAGTAAAAGTCAAAGAAAGCAGAAATATCAAAGTAACACTATGTGGTATTCTGTAAGTATTATGATAATATTGGTAAGTATAATAATACTAATTTGTGGGGAAAAAAATGAAATAAATTAAACTGTAACAGAGGCCCAAGTAGGGTTACTTGAGGGGTGGAGCTCACTGATTAACCTGAGGCAGTGATTGGACAGTCACTCATCACCGAAAGCAACCTGCCAGACGATGATGTGGCTGCGCTCGGTTTTGGCGGGAGTGCCCTGCAGCTTGACTGTGGGCTCCAGAGGCTCTTCTTCCTCACCTGCTCCTCCTGCCTCTTCATCACCTTAGACAAGACAGACCAGAAACCTCTGTTCTCAAAAGAGTGCACCACAGGCTACAAATGCAAACTAGTGTAGTTTGGGAGCATTTTTAAATACTGGTCATTTTATGAGATACATTTTGTCACTGCATCTCATTACTCTAAAAGCTGCCTGACTGAACTGGGGTCTGCAGAGATAACACGGACTACCACCTGTCTGCTAAGCTTTGCTTTGGGGAGGACTGTAGAGCTCGTACCCCTCCTGAAGTCGATGTAGCCCTCCCCTCCACTCATGACCAGCATGAACTTAGACTGCTGGTCCTGTGAGGGGCTGTCAGGAGGAAGAGAGTCTGAGTCTGGGCTCATGCTGTTGGGTCCTGTTGCTGGGGGAACAGCTTGACCTGATGATGGACACACACACACACACACACACACACACATGCAAACGCACATTCAGACCAGATTTTGTGAGATAATGATCTTAGTACCATGACGATGCTAAAAAAAGAAAATCTTAAAAAGAAAATCTGTCAAACTCTCAAGACTCACATCCTATGGATATGCTTTGTGGTAGTATTCGTAGGTTTGTTCAGGGTTTTGTGTATATAAATATATATGCTTATATATAGTGAATTGAATATATATATAAAGGATACCTGGTAGCGCAGCGAAGAACTTGACAGCGTCTCTGTGACCGTGGAAGCAGAGCTGGGCGTGAGCCATGGAGCAGAAGGGAACGTAAGAACCTGACGCCACACCATCCGTGCTCTCCTCCCCGTACACACGCACCGCACCACCGGGCCGGCTGGCTATCACCCCCACACTCCTATTGGCTGTGGCCCACAGGGAAGACAGAGCGCATCTTCACCTTGAGCTGTGTAGTGCAACAAGGGCGCAGGGAACATTCTGTGCTCTGTAGTCAGTCGCATTAGTACGATGGTGTGTCTTAGTGCAACCAGAGCGAGATGAGCAGACTGACTGCTTAGACTTGAAGGAAAACACCTGCCATTGAGATGGGGTGAATGTTAAAAAGTTAAAAGTACACAAAACCTAGCTACTGAGTGAACACTCACAACAGTAAGACAGAGGGAGGGATAAAAGAAGAAAGAAAGCAAAAATGAGAGTGAGAATCAGAGACAGAGAGAATAAGAAATAAAGAAGTGAAACGGAGGGACAGAGAAAATAACTAAAGTACTATCTAGGTGTCGAAGAAGGCAACCAAGATGCAGCAGTAAGCAAGCACTTGCGTAACGCAGCAGGGCGGAACGAAGAAGGCAGCTTAACGGGCATGTGGCACTATTCCCACTCACCCCTCAGCCTGAGGAGCCCATGCTGCAGACCCACAGCTATGGAGAAAGGAGCCCAGAGGCAAGTGAGAGAAGAGGTCAGGGGATGAGGGTGCTGGTGGGTTCTGAGGGCCTGTCTGGATTTACTCCTGTTTAACATGTGGACCAGAAACCCTGCTAACATGCAACCCTTCTTTTGTGCTAATGTATTAGCAGACTCACACTCTGATAGGGGGATGGAGATGATGACGCCGTTTCCTGTCCCCACCCACAAGCGGTTACAGGACACCATGAGAGCTGTGATCCTCACGAAGGAAAAGCCCAGTTTACCTGTGCCTGTCAATCAGACAGAAGAAACCTCAGTGACTTCAGAAAAAGCCTGACTAAGTATAATGCTAATACAGAAACTATTCTGAAGCTACAGAGCAAGTGATACTGTTCCATTGTGAACAGATCCAGCAGATCATGACATTGACATTGTCAACAGATGCAGCAGACAATATTGTGTGATTATGTGTGAGTATTTCAGGGCAACAAATTAAGCCATACACTACATCAACACTTTGAAAGTCATTAGGTGAGTTTCTTTCCTACAGGTTCTAGCATGAGGCATGCTGGAGGTAAAACCCCTCCTCACCTAGCATCTTGCTCACATATGGCTCAATGTCCACATCTTGGAGGTGCTGGAAAGTGTGGGCATGGAAGAGGCGGAGTGTGGAGTCCAGCCGGATGGAGACCCAGATCCCATCTCCCACCCAGGCCAGCTGACGTACCTGGCTCTCCTTCCGTGGGTGTGCATCAAATGATTTCTACACACATGCGCACACCACACACATAGATATCTTTCAGTCCGTTTTTACCAGTTACTAGCCATGACTAACATCAGTTCAACAGCACAGTTTATTGCATCTTTTAAGATGTCTGATTCAACTCAGTTAATTAATTAAGTGCTTATTTAAAGTACACTATAGTGGACAACAAGAAATGATCCCATGCTAATGACCAGCTGCATACTTCAGAAAGCCTGACAGTAGTGTCTTCTAATCTATTGCAGTACATCAAAAGAACAAGCAAGGAAGGGACATTTTTCTGGTTTAGTAGAGCTAACTATATGTTAAATTAGAGAAAGGACTATGAACCTCGATCGTCATAGCTTTGGGCTGGATGACGTAGATCTTGTTCCGGTAGCCACACCACACTTTGTCATGCACCACCGTCATGCAGCGGATTGAGTGGTGGGGACGACCCAAGTCCAGCAGGTGGTAGTTGGTTAAATCCCACTGGCTGTCTAAGAAGCAGGAAAGGGAAATGCTAATTTTGGGAAGAGCGGGTGGTAGGCGTGATGTCAGGGTTGTCGAAGAGGAGCGTCTTACCTAGGCCTCTGTGGAAGATGGCTAGGGTTCCGTCTGCCAAAGCCACCAGCACTCGCCCTTTCACGTGGCTATGGAAAGACACATAAAAGTTGGTTGTGATCTACATCTGCCTGAAAGTTGGTGGCTGAAAGTCAAAGCCTGTGTTCTTTCCCAGCACAGGATCAAATGTGAACACAGCATGCAGGGTAAAATTAAAAACAGCACAGAACAGATATGACACAATTGTTCTATATTCAGTTACAAATGACATGACATCCAAGGGAAATCTTTCAAATCTTCAGAGCTGGGAACTCTAACTGAGAACTCAGAACTGAGAGCTCAAGCTGAGAACTCGCCCTTGCCCTGACTCAGACAGTAAAAGGAGTCCTCCCATTGTTCTGCTTACACGATGTTCAGGATGGAATCCTTCAGCTTGACTGCATGCAGGCACTTCCTCCACCGGGCCATGGACGAGTGCACGTACAGACTGTGGGTGCGTGGAGAAAGAGACAGAGGCCTCATCAACAAGTCCTGGGACACGGGCTCCCATCAGAGCCAGAGTGCATGTTGCCACACCAAAACAGGTGTGTAATGATGGCAGGAGAAACCAGCTGAACATGTTGTTGGGACATTTCTGTAGAAATAACATCTCATATGCCAATCCTGCTGGTGGTAATGGCACCTGGGGACAGGATGGCATTTGTAAATGCATGTGGGTCTCACCAGCCATTCTGAGCTCCCAGCCACATTGTTGGCAGGGTGCTGCTCGTCCGCTGGCTTTCTTCCCTGGCTTGGTCCGGCTCACTGCTCAGAGGTGCCACCCCGTCTATCCCCTGCCCCGACTCCCTGGAAACACATCCCAGCAGGACATGCACCCCATCAGGACACACACCCAAACACATCCCAATCATCTTATGAAGGAATGCAACAAGTTAACAGTGACAAAGGATGAACATGAGGTTGAAATTAGCCTGACATTAGCCTTAGACAACTTGGAACCTTTAATTTGTTATTATTTAGTGTTATCAGTTATTCAGCAGGGTCTGAATGTGAGCCCTGAATCTAAGCAGCACACAATTTCATTGTTTTGTTTTCAGCGATATGTACAAAAGAGAGAGCTAGTGAAAATGACTTCAGGGCTACTCTTTCCTTCTCCTTCTGCTCACCTGGCACTGTGTGTGGGGCTGGAGGACTCAGTGGGCTGGGCTCCCAGTGGGTCTGTGAAGACGTGCTCCGTGTAAATGCCAGGCTGACTAGCATCTGTGCCCGGGCCCTCCTCCTCTTCCTCCGTAGCCTCAGTGGCCTCCTCCGCAGTGGGAATCCCATCCTCATTGGGGCTCGGTTCCCTAGACAACTCCACTACACACATCCAAGCTTTACTGTACCACCTGAGATGGGAAGCGCTTATATTCACATTAGTTTCATGCAATTCATTAGAGTTCTTAGCCAAGTGCAAATTCACCAGAGGAGTAAGAAGCCCATATTACAGTCTAATGGTGGCTAAGCACCAGTCAGGAGCACACATGCGCGCACCTGCACCTGCACCTGCACATGCACACGCGCACGCGCGCGCACGCACACGCACACGCACACGCGCGCGCGCGCACGCACGCACACACACACACACACACACACACACACACACACACACACACACACACACACACACACACACACACACACACACACACACACACAGACACTTATGAACTTGAGTGTCAATGTCTAATTCATCTTCCTATTCAGGCCACTTGGAAATAGCAAAGGCTAGCTTATTTAACATATAAAAAACAGGTTTTACCTCTACCCCTGACAGGACTAAGCTCTGCTAGAAGCTCATTTGTCCCTGTGCTACCATATCCCGCCCCTTCTGCTGTGCAGCCGACTGCTGAAATGCCGCTCAGAGCTCCCTCGCTGCCTTGTGAGCTGTTACTGGCTACACTGCCTGTCAAAGAGCCTTCGAGCCCTGTCTCTGAGTCTTGAGGGATCTCTTCTCCAGCAGGGTAGTCTGTCTCCAGGACACCTAAAAAATCCACATGAATATTAAATAGTTTTTGTTTTTAATCACCTTTCATTGATTTTATTTGACATCATCAGTGATTGCAAATTACCAGAGTCTGATAGTCCAAAAATTAAAACATAGACAGAGGTCATTCTTTTCAGTTCACTTCAAATCTAGAACCATACAGTGAAGCTGAAATATTCTAATTCCTTCTACTGTCATGGGGGTCTATGTTTGTGTTTCTGTGTGTGTGTGCGCCCGCGTGTGTGAGAGTGTTTGTGTGCATGTGTGTATAATATGTATGGGATATGTGTGCATGTGTATGCATGTGTGTGCACATGTCTGTGTGTGGCTGACCTGGTACGCTGGCAATGCAGAGTACATGCGAGTTGCAGACATAGAAGCTGTCCAGCAGCTCAGACGGCTGTGTCGCATCCAGGATCAGGACTTTGGTGGAGGAGTGGGAGCTGGTGCAAATCCAAACCCGGCTAGACATCTCCACCTGCACCACCTCTCTCTCCTGCTCCTCAAACACCACACCAAACACCACACATGCATAAGTACATGTTTATACAATCAAAAGAGTAAATTGTCACGCATGAGTAGTATAGTATATGCATTTGCTTTTTGGGTGATCTCTTGGGTCATTTTCAAAAATAGGCTCTCTTGAAGTGTCTGTTTTACACATGTTACACTATAGCCAAAAGCTGCTCCTCACCCTGTTCTCCTCAGGCCACAGGACCTAGCGGGTGTTCCAGACATTTTTAAGTGTTCAGGACAATTTTGCCCACCTCGCAGCCTGGCCCACAGGAGTTGCTCACCTTGGGCTCCTGCTCTTGCTGGTCTAGGCTGCTCTGAGATCCTTTGCCCTGTCGGGAGCTCTCACTCTCTGGCCCTGTGGCATCAACTCCGGTGGCCGAGCCCTCTTCCTGCAGCCTGCCGCCCGAAAGGTTCACTCCAGCCGCACACCACAGCTAGAAAGAGGACACGGCCGAACCACTTAGACTTCAGCTCTGCAGACATGCTAACAGGTCATTCATGATGACACAATGCTGATCACTTAGGTTAGGCAATTCCATGAGCTTGTACAAGACCAAAAGAAGTCAATGATTATATTATTATCTCATTATAGATTACATAAGTTTTATAATAACCATGTGTGTTCTTTTACAAAACTTGTCGTGAAACCCCTGGTAACTGAACCCAAGGAGCTGACCTTCATGGAAACATCTTTCTGCTCCAGGGGTCTCAGGTAGACAGGCACAGGCAGGTTCTTCATCTTACTCTCTGCTTGCCCTCCATTTACTATCTGTGTACAGTAATGGGACAAGGGCTTTAAGAGGAGTCTGATCAAGTCTGTATCATGTGGACATCGTAGATAACCTGGTCACCAGACCTTCATCACTAACACCAGAATTTTCACATCAGCCTCTGAAATGCAACCCTGGTTTCTCTCACTGAACATGCAGTGGGTTGATTACCACAGCAACCCAACAGTCTGTCTGATCTATCAGATCTATCAAATATTCTCTGTCTGACAGAAGCAGTTTGCCTGTGTCAGCAGCGTCTTGCCTTGTATTTGCTGGGCAGGCTCCAGCCGTGAGCTGTCATGCGCCCATCCTCCTTCTGCATGTGGGCCTTGACCTGCCTGTACTGAGCCTTCTTCTGCTCCATACGGGATGGGGAGCTGCATGGGTCTACACTGTAACACACACACACACACACACACACACACACACACACACACACACACACACACACACACACACACACACACACACACACACACAATCACAGTCCAAAGGTGTTCTACAGCATACAGTAGTGTAAAGGATGCCTTCAGCCAAATGTAGCCTGAGCGTGAGCGGGAGCTCATAAGGCGGCTGCTGAGATGCCTACTCTTCTCGGAGGAAGTCGAAGGCCTTGGATCTCTCGGTAGGGAACTGGGAGAAAGTACTGCTCTTCCTCATGGTGCTGGGAGGGTTGTACTTCACGCCAGAGGGGGGGGCCTTCGCTGTATTTCCCGAAGAAGAGGAGCTGAACAGGCGGCTGAAGCTGTGTCAGAACACAGAGAGGAGTTATGAGGAAGGGGGGGGGGGGGGGGGTGCAGGACACACCCACCCACCAACTACACACATATACATACACACAGACACATACACAGACCCCCAGCCACCAAATACAAATTTACACAAACACCACATTGAACTGAAATCAAATTAGGAAACCTCACTGCTTGGTGTACAGTGACAAACCTTGTAGAAGGCACAGAGGATGAGGGGGTAAAAAGTGCTATAATAAATAAAATATATTATGCATAGTAAGAGTTAGGTCCACTAGAGTACACCATGAGTACCAATGAACCCTGCAGAGTAAAGTACAGTAATGGGATAACCAGGGAAGTGTCACTGGCAGGGTCAACACAGGGTTCATGAACTGGGGGCAACTTTAACACTGAAGAAAGGTAAGAGAGTCAGAGAAACGTTCATATTATTTTTCTTAAGTTTGAACTTAGGATAAAAGCGGATCAGCTGACATACAGCCAAGTTACCTACATACTGAAGACCATAAACATGTCACAAAAGATGAAAAAATGAAGAATAATAATATAGATAATATGTTGACAAACAACCATCAGGTGATCATTAGGTGGCCACATGGATGGTCGCTGGTGTTCAAGTGCTGGTGCTTACAATTGCCAGATACTGGATTTCTTCTTCTCAGCAAGAGCAGGGTTTTCCCTCGAAGCTCTGTGGACAACAAGACAACAGGACAAGCCATCCTGACTAACCAGAGCAAAGGGAACACGAACAGCTCCTCTGTCTGCTCTGAGGCAGAAAGCCTTATTTCAGAGCCTGAGAGCAATCACTTGTCCTAGTTTGCTGGCCATTTTCTAGCACTGACATCAGAGAAGAGCTTCAGCAGATGACAATAAGATTCACTGCAAGGACACAAACAAAGTTTCTAATACAGCAAGAAGCTCAAATTGCCAAATAGCAGTTTTAATTTCGCTTCAGTTTAAAATCCAATAGTTGTGGGTATTTGTCTTTCATAGTCTTGGTTTTAGTAAGAAGAAATGTCAAGACAACTGAAGCGACACAGGCTAAAGATCCTACAATGTGGTAAATTATACTGTAACACTAAGAAATAGATGCTGTGGCAAAGGCCCATGCTGTATCACTAAAAAGTACATGGTTTGGTTCTTTGTAACAGAATGGCAAGCGTATTCTCAGTGATACAGTGAGGTGTTTACCTAAGCATTTCTGTCCACCGGACGGCCTCCTGCAGCTCCATTAGCCTCTCTTTATACTGGTTCCTCTCCATCAGCACACGCGCCATCTCCACCCGAGTGAACCGACGCCTCTGAGCCGTGGGCACGTCACTCTGCCGATGAGTCACATGCACTTTCATGGCATCTACACACACTAATCTTGAGCAGTCTCTAGGAACAAGCCAACCTACTGCACAGGGCTACGAATAGAGTCAGTCTAAACCACACAGTGTTTTGGAGCAATGGGCACTCACCTCATCTTCATCTTTGTTCTTCTGCTTGACCTCGTCCATTTCAACTCTAAGTCTATTCAACATAATGTGTTGGTAGCAGTCAGTCGATAGAGACAGAAGTAACTATGTTTCTGAGTATAATATTATAAATAATTTATAATATGAGAGTATATTATTGTAATAATTATGAGAAAAATGTAATCACAAAGAGTCAACTATTTCCAGTCAACTAAAAGCATTTACTTCAAACTCAAACATTAAAAAATAAGGAAACGTGTCTATTATGGCTCAGTAGTGAGTCATGCTTCCAGACATGCTGTTTGAACACATGTTGTAAGGCAGGGAGATGATTTGAATGAGTGCCTGAAAACTCATAGGCAGAAACAAATGAAGACACACTTCTTGAACTCCTCCTCCAGCTCCTTGTTCCTGTCCTCTAGTTTGGCTTTGGCCTGCAGGACTGCATGCAGCTCTCCCTGGAGGACCTCCTTCTCAGAGCTGAGCTCATCCACACGCACGATCAGGTCGTTCTTCACTACGTTCAATGCATTTCTATATGTGCACGCACACGCACACACACGCACACTCTGTCCATTTCAAGACAAACTGACAAAAGATATCTTCATCTGGTCTAAAAACATGAATCACTGTTTCAATCGTTGCCATAGTTTTTTTTCAATTAGCATGGCCACTGAACTGATTCAAAACTTTAGTGAAAAGTAAAAAGTAAGAGAAGTTTAATAATATGAATTTCTCTGCACAGTGTACTTACTTTGTTTCCAGCAACTGTGTATTTTCTAGAATGAGATTTTCCACTTCCCGGCCCATGCCTGCAGAAAATGACGCAGAGGTACATTTAGAAGTACAATAAACAAATGACTCCTGATGCTCTGCAAATAATACCAAGTCTGCTCCTTTATTTGGGAGGTGGTTAGAGCCTCATGAGACCCTCACTTTAGACTAAGATGGGGTAGGGCAGGGTGTGAAAATCACACTACTAAGCCAAATACACACACACACTCAGATATATCTATGAAGGTAGACAAATGACAAGTACGAAACCATTCACTTGAGCATGACAGAATAGGGAGAGTGACACAGGCAGTAAGACGCTGGATGGGAGAGCAGATGAGATGTCTTACCAAGCAAACTCATGTCTGCAAACGCATGCAGTCCATGTAAGGCAGAGAGAACAGGATGGAGGAGGGTAGTCTTTGAGTAAATGACACAGACACGTCAAACAGACTGGATTTCAACAAGCATAGAAAAGCAGTGTCCCTCCAACCCCCTGGACCCCACTATACTGCAGCATGGACATCATGTGACAGATCTATGAAATGCTATTCCAACCTTAAGAAATTGTTTGCAAAAAAGCTATTAAATATTTAGGAAGAAGGAAATCAATATGTGAAAAAGGAAGGAATGTCTAGATGTCATGAGGACTGCATTGTCAAGCAGATGAACATAGACAGACAGGAAGCTGGAGACAAACAGGAAAAGACAGCAGGAAGAGAACGATATATACACACCAGAGTATTCCACTGGGATAGAGGACAAAAGCCAGAGAGCAGGAGGATACAGCATGGAGAGAGAGTTCAGTTAGTTTTACAATGCTTCACCCACACACAGTGCAGGGAGTGCCCCCACTTTAACACATAAGGACTTTAAATGACTCAGCTGGACAAAGAAATCACAGAATGCCAACCCAGTCGCCATAAAAGCATCCCTTTTTCTACAATATTTCACTGTTCATTTGTGGAAAACACTTGAATAACTCATTGACCAGTCACTAAAAATGGTGCTGTAACTTCATAGCCATTATTTCTCACTCTCAGCTCATAGAAACAAGTGGAAAAACTTTCACTCAATATGATATTTTTATTATTGCAGTATGCTGATGATAACTGCAGCCTCAGTTGGTTAAAGCTGACTAAGAACTTTGACTATCTGGCTAGCATGTGGATCCTGTCTAGAGAAAGGGTTTGCTACCAATCCACCTCCCCCGTGACTCTCTTGACTGTAGTGAAACACTACTCCTTGATGACAGGAGCTTTTATCATGATATACACTGCAAGAGGGGAAATGTTGTCTTTTTTTACATGTGGTCAGGAGAGGAGAAGGGAGTGATTGTCTAGACTTTTGGTCATAAAGAACAGACTCCTACCCAGCAGATCGGCCCCTTCATCCACATCACCAATGAGGCCAGTGCCTGCAGAGGAGAGCTCCTCGAACAGTGAGTCCGTGTTCCGGTTAAATGCCATGTTCTCAATGCCTTTATTCGGTGTGCTGGAACCCATTACAAAAAGCATTTTACAGTGCAGTCCATGTGAAACAGTGTGCTCCCTAATATGACTGATTGTTTCTGGGTGTTCCTCCATAAAACACTGGTGAAGAAAGAGTTCATAAGCTCTCATTTGCAACACAAATTTATTTAATTCTAACTTGTTTATAATACCTGGAACCTTTATAGCCGCCTAGGTGCAGCTGGAGCTCTGGAGTAGACTCGATAATAGCTTGCACATCTGACTTCTCCTCATTGTCCAACAAACCTGCACCAAGCAGATTAGACACAGTATGCAACATTAACCTGCAGCAACAGTGCCAACCTCAGCTCCCAAAGCAAAATGGCAGTGCAGGGACTCACCCACAGAGACGGTGCAGGTGCCAGGTGTGGCCTGCACCTCAGTGCTCCTGCTGACACCATCTCCGTCCTCACACTGGGAGTCCAGGGCCAGGTCAGAGGCCGTGGTGGACATGGGTGTGGCAGATACAGAACCCGACAGCTCATCCTGCAGAAAGGACCAAGTACATGTGATCTCCGAAGGGTCAGAGAGGAGAGGTTAAGCAAACTTAAAAGGCACTATGCAAACTATGCAAGCTTAAAGGCACTGGCCCTGCCCTTCTGGCCATACAAACTGAGGTGGAAAAGATTCTATTTCATTATTACACATTGCTAAACCAGAATAGCCACTCACATCAAGAAGCAATAGAGCAACACATGACACACCACAGGAACACAGCTGCGACACAAATGCCAAAACTGAATGAATAATATAGCCCCAAACAACATAGCACATCAAAACAACACATCTGTATCTGCTAAAAACTTGCAAAATAAAATCACTTTGCTACTTTCACACATGGACCAGCCCACAAACAAAGCCAACTGGCTGCTATTGTGAATGGATGGCAAAATAACTTTAGCACACACACCTCTAAAAAATGCAGAAATAAATGTTAGAATTACACCAGCTGTGGTGAATTAGTATCAAAGTACTAAATATAACTACGGTACACATATATAAGATCATTATGATTGCTAATACTAGTAATACTGATCTATTTAAATGAGAGAAATGTTAATGAATAATGAAGGAAATCTAAGGCACTGTGCAACTGAAATGCCATGCAATGAAAGTCAGTAAAATACTATGAACAAGCTGTATGCAACCACATTCTTATTAATCTGCAATCGCCTGAGATTTTCAGTGGACAGGTGATTATTTTTATGGGTGATTATGTCTATTTGAAACCTGTCCCATGGGTCTGATCCCACCCACACACTTGTGAGTGGTTGCATGCAGCGGGGCGTGTAGGTGAGGTCACAGTGTGGGGATGGGAGTGGGTGTGGGCGTGGGCACGGCTGCGACGGTGACCTGGACCACACCCCTTCTGCCGTTCCAGAGCCAGCTACCTTGAAGTCATCCACCAGTGAGTTCTCCCAAGCCTCCTGCATGTGCTTACCGCCACTTTTCTGCAGCGGGTCAGCCGCCTCCAGCTGCTCGGGTGGGGAAGAGAGTTTGAAGTGAAGCAGGTGGTCTGTCTGCGCTTTGCCAGAGTGCCCTTCACTGGCGCAACCTTGATGCATGCAGCACCGCCTGTGGGTGCGTGGAATGAAGCGTGCTCCACAGAGTGGCCTCAATAGGTCATGAGGCCAATCAACATGCATATTAAAGCATTCTAAGCTCCTGGCAGGCGCCCATATAGAAGTACCCAGGCTAAAGCTTACAGCTCACATCCTCTTACAGCAATCCATGTGAAGAAAAAAATTAAAAACTTTTGAGGCATGATATTTTGGAAAACTGCTTTGCACAGGTCTTCTGTATGGAGGCATAAATGGATTTTTATTCAGGCATTAATACAGCTCAAACACATATAAAAGCCAGTGAGAGTGAGTGTTTCATGGTTTGAAATGCTTACATTTCAACTATTTCATTATGTTTCTTTCCTCACTTTACTCCTGTGAGTAAGCACATTCTCTGGGTGCATAATGCACTTATGGTAATACAACTCTAAATGTATTAAACTAGCAGCATCGAAATGTTCAATTTACATATTCTAATCAGTTTGTCAGAGAGCTAAATCTACTGTCAAAACTAGAGGTCTTTTTCCCAGTAAAACCCAGGCCTGTGTGTCATTATGGTTATATGGAAGAAAATTCGACGAACACTTAGATAGGCTGAAATCTGTCGGCTGTGATGAACCTTCACTGATATCAATGCTTCGGCCTCTCGGTCTGTCTGTCTCAGTACTGTCTTATGTTGCCATGGGAGCCCACACATTGGAGCAGGCCAATTGTCTCTCTCTCTCTCTCTCTCTCTCTCTCTCTCTAGCCAGGCCCGTCGCCCTCATTCAACAGAATGAAAACATTTTTTGGACATAAACTGTAACGACCATGACATACTTTAACCTCTCAGTAAATGCAGTGCCAATTCAAACAGTGGCCACACTTCAAGCATTTCTAAATATGCAAAGCATCAAGCCAATGAATATTCCATCTCTGATTCCCTATTCTGGATAAATGTATAGGACTGATTTGCGTCAGCTAGCTGTGCACATGCTGCTACAGCAGAAACGTGTGTAAGAGCAGGATTAGTTTGAAGGGGAAATCTAAAAGAGGGAGTAGTAATTCTGTCATTCTGACCAAGGCGCTGCTGGAACATCAGACACAAGGCCAGTCTCCACCTCCCCTGCTTCTTCTTCAAAGCCACACCACTACAAAGGCCAGGCGCTGAGCTCTGAGCAGAGCAGCCCCAGACATATGCCAGTGCAGCAGCATACGTGCGTTACCCATTTTGAATGTTGCTGTTCACATGTCATTTTTGTCATCTTCAATATAGCAGTCTGGACTCATGATGACTACCATTCAGGAACACATCATTTGTATTGCCTTTAAAATAACGGTCTGGACTCATGATCAATGCCATTCCAGAGTTCTTTCTTATTGGTTTATGGCTTGGTTCATTGCCCAGATAGACTTCTAACATACTGCTGACTGGTTATATACAATTATGAGCTGGTGTGTAATTGGCACACTGATCCAGCTTCGTGGTTCTGTGCAGGCTGAGTTACCTTGAGACTGGTGTTGGAGCGTGGCTGGCTAAGGTCATTAAATCTCCAGCCTTCTGTCCCGGGAGTCTCAGCTCGACCCAGGATATCTGGGGTGAGGGAGTTACTCCCACCACCGCCAGACATGGGGAATATTCCCAGAGATAGGGGCCGCTCTTTCCTGGGATAGAAATGTAGACAGACAGGTACAAAGGAAAGCAGGCACACAGACAGAGAAATCAACAGTCAGATAGACAGACACATAATAGCAGGCAACAAAATTGTGTGTGTGTGTGTGTGTGTGTGTGTGTGTGTGTGTGTGTGTATGTGTGTATATATATATATTTTAAAAAATGCTGAATCCAAATCTGTTTTTAGAAGTTTTAAGTACTTATTCATAAATATGGTTATTACAATTAAACTATGTGTACACTTTATGAGTATGTGTTTAATGTATGATTTTTCCTTATATTTGTTCTGTGTCCAGCAATACTCTGCCAACATAGAGGAGCTCCAATCTCCTTGGTATTACTTTTCCATACTACATATAACGACAGGCAAGTATAATGAAAGAAAAAAAAAAAAACTATAGGTGATAGAGAAATTATATCAACCAAAACAGATTTGGATTCAGTGTGAAATAAATAATAAACAGAAATTTTCTGCAGGAAACAAAATCACTTGATTTCTGTGCCTCCCAGTGAGCCGGTCTCTGCACATTTGCATTCATCTCCTTTAGTCTATGTTAATCTCTATTGGTACTAAATTGTTTCACCATACGTTAATTATCGGTTTGTCCTACCTGACTCTCCCCAGCGTTCCAGAATCTGGGGTCTCTCCTCCAGGTACCTGCTGCAGTTTAATGCGCTCTACATGTTCCATGTAGTTATGAATCATCTGGAGAGAACACAGAAAAACATGACTCCTGATGCTTATTAGCAATAGGCATCATTAGACAGACAATTCTGTAACAGCACGTTGAGCAATGCATATTGTATTCCAGCAGGTGGCGAGACTGAACAATTTTTCTCCTGTCATAGATGGAACCTTTTCAATAGACAGATGAATGATATGGCTGATGCTGGTGTTACCTCTGTATGTCGCTGATGGAGAGAGTTGTACTCTTTCTTGAGTTCTGTTTCTCGCTCTTCCAATCGGCTTACTAGGAGAGGGAGGGAGGGAGAGAGAGAACATGAGACACTAATTTTCCCCTAATTTACAGCATTGCTCACTAAACATAGACAAAAGTAGATAATGTCTTTTGCAAACTACTCAAATAATATAAATTCTGTGACAAATGGCACAAAAACTTAAGTTGCTATAATATTTCAAGCAAGAAGGAATTCTTAAACGTACTAAAAGTACTAAAAGACCTAACTTGTATATTTATTGTCAAATTACCTCCTATCACACACAGGATATTATATAAAGAGGCACAGATATGGAGCCAGCAACAAACATTGGTTTGCTTAATAATTGCAGAGGGCCTCCATTCTACCTTGTGTAGTACTACTGTTTAGCCACTGGGTGTCCATACAGTCTGTCACAAAGAAACTTTTGGGAGCGTGAAACAATGCCTCAGGTAAAAAGTAAAAGCAGCATATCAAAATAAGACTTAACAGGATTATATAATCATCAAGTAAAAAAAAATTACATAGGTATTACCTATAGAATTTCAGTGTAACTTCTGAATCCATCTGATTCAGAACATCCATTGGCACAGGAGCTCAAATTTGTTAGGCTCTATTCTATATTCTATTCTTTTCCTTGATACTGGGCTAAAACTAAATATTTTTTAAAATATATTAAAATTTGGATTCGAAAGTGAAAGGTCGGACATAAAAAAAATATTATAATTTGATTAAAATAATCCAGAAAAGGACAAATCCAACAAAACATTTAGCACCTGTAACTGAGGAAATGTTACCATGCACATCTGAAACTACTAAACATCCTAAAATCCTAAAACTGAAACTTCTACCCAGAGCAGCAGGGAGTGTGAGACAGTATTCCCAACAAACCACTTTAAAACAGGCAGGTAGGGAGGTGCAGGCAATCCTCCTATTAGCTAGCAGGATCTGACTTTGTCTGAGGAGGCTTGACTCAATGGAATGTGCTCACTTACATGCCACCAGCCTTACAAACTGAAGTCTGCTGCAGTAGGCAAGGCAAGGCAAGTTTATTTGTATAGCACTTTTCATACACAGTATGAAAGACAACAAAACCTTATCATTTCATTACACCTTTCATGTAATGATTGTATGTAATCATTTACAGCACTTGAAATAAACCTTTTGACCAGAAAGGTGTATTCATATACATTCGTAACAATTATTACTAATATTAGTGATTTTTGTTTGGTTTGAATTCATATTATTATTTATTTAATAATGAATAATTATTAAAACTATGGTTATTGGAAATTTGTGATATGCTCATTTGATACCAAGCACAAAAGCAACCCTTCCAAAACATCCCTTTACTGCCATTCCCCCATTTTCAAACCTTTCTCCATAACCCCTCCAAAGACATGTCTACTGAGAGCTTAGCCTACTCTTCTATGTTCTGTGTGTACACACTAAATAATTGACTGACAGAAAGAACTTCCTCCTGGTCGATAAGTGGTTAGCATTGATTAGGTAGTATATGCTCTATAATAAAATATAAAGTTGTAACATGGTTAGAGATGAGCCTCCATTATTTTGACCATAATGTGTTATATTTATTTTATCATGTTCAATTGTTCAATTTATCTAAGATCCACCCCTCTGCAACCATGACTGGTCTGGATACATACAGCACACAATAAAACATAAAACTGTATTTTGTTAGTGGGTTGTGTATTTAGCCTTTTGTGATATCAGTATTCAAAGGCCACAATTAAGGCTTGTGATCACAATTAATAGGCATTTATTTTGAAGCTCCACAAGTAACCCTCAGACTGGTGGAGGATGCTTGAGCGCCATAATGAAGTCATCAATTAACTGACTGAGCATAACTTGGTAAGTTCAATTGCTACTCTTTTACTGAGAAATAAAATAGTGGTCCTTGTTGTACCAAGTAGACCACACAATTAAACAGAAATCGAAATCTGAATCCACACTGTGTTTACTCTGCTGCCCGTTTGTGCTCCAGTTGTAAACGGGCCAGGAGGACTCCTCCTTCAGCCCTGCTGACCCACAGTCATGCAAAGAAGCCTGGAGAGATGCCAAGGTGATATGAATGGGTTGCACATTAATGCAACCATGACTGAACTACACACCCAAATCCACCATTTCACATGGAGAATTGCTTTGCAGACTTGTTCATTTATCTTTAATTACTTAGCTAATCATTTCAGATAAAATATTTTCATATTTGCTACAAAAAAGAGCCTTTTCTCAAAAAAGATTAGACAGGAAAGAGTGCTAATCCAGGATAATGCTTCCTTTTGACTCATAATAATGAGTCCAATCTTAGTACAATCTTAAACAAGACTGCCCCAGACCTCCTCCTTTTAGGTGCCATCTAAAAGAGCTGCACAGTAAACTATATTGTTACTTCAATTCTAGCCTTTGCGATGCTGATATTGCAGATGACTGTAACATGCAAGTTAGTCCTCTAATAAATCACAGCATTTCTTTATTGTGTTTTGTGAGCAGTCTGACCAACCTCAGCTGTTTCAGATGAGTGTCCTGTGGGTGTCAGGATGAATCACAACATTAACATGATCCAACAAACATACATAATTTCGAACATACATAAATAATGCCAAAATAATACAATCTTTAACTATGTCACATAAAGTGCTCATAAGTAAGCTTTAAAGGTGCCTTACACTGTATTACCTTGGCACAGTTGAATAAGTAGATTGGTACATGGAAATGACATACCATGAACCTCTAACATTGTTCTCTCTTCCTTCAAATGCAAATCCCACATAAGCAAAAGAGGTAAAATAGCCCATCTCCAAAACCTCAACTTGTTTCGTAACAGTCTTGACTCATTACATCCAGATACTACACACACCAGTCCATATTCTATCCCAGTCAATATCAATGTGAACCTCAACAGTTTTGTAGGTATTGTGAAGAACAAAACAATAACAACACTGCAACAGTGAAATGTACAGAAATTTACCGTTGCAGGCTGTGAAGGGGATGTAAGCACTTTTCTTATTCTTCCCAAGTAATCGAACTGACAACAGGCATGGAAATTTAACAGGATCACAGACTTTTTTAATTGAAAGTTGTTAGTTTGCTCTGCACAATTCACTCTGGAAACTTGGCTTTGCTCTCGTCCAAAACACACACCAAGCACCAGTCCAGGCCCCAGAACCATCACCAATCCAAGCCCATGACCAAGCACTGGACTGGTGCTTGATCTGGGGCCTGGACCAAACTCCAGCACCACTCCCAGTCCAGGTAAAACCTCCTTAATCTTACCAAAAATATTTAGAGAGAAACCAAAAAGCATCATGTATGCAATTTAGTTTTGCATAAAAAAACAGGAAAAAAAAAAAAAAAAAACAGACTCTGAGAAAACATTCATGACTAAAACCAGATATTACTGCAGACTATCACCCCCACCAGCATGTGTATTGACAAGGAACATAATATCTTTGCTGAGGCAAAATCATTTGGACATGATATTAGTTTCATCCATGTTCAGAAACTTACATAGGGTGTGAAGAAGTCAACTGCCAAATTAATTATAATTTGGCCAAAGGAAGTGGATTAGCATCATTTCACTACTGCCAAAGTGCTTCTACAGAAAATCTGATTCTTGAAGAGAAATTTTTACAGAAATTCTTAAAAGCAAGTAGTCCAGTGGAGACAAAAACTAAGAACATTCCACTGAATCAAGCGTTAATAATAGCCAACAGCTCATCCAGGTTCTGCAGATATTGTGAAGAATAAAACACAACATGCAAAAACAATGAAAATGCCACACTATGTACAGAAATCTACCACTCCAGGCTGTGAAGGGGATGTCAGCTTTTTTCATTCTCTTCCCAAGGAACCAAACAAGCATGGCTAATGTTCATATATTAATGTTCATCCTGGACAACTTTAATTCAAAGTTGTTCGTTCGCTCTGCACATTTCACTCTGGAAACTTTCTCAAAGTTTGGACATAGATTACATGTAACAGATTACATCACAGTTTGGACATCATGGTTAAGTATAAGTTTGGTAAAACAGGGAAAAAAAACAACAACAAAAAAGCTGTAACGTTTCCATGTCCACAGCAGATATGAAGCAGACCTCCATGTAGTAGTACTCGCCTTCGGTCACGGCCCGTGAAAGCAGTCGATGCACCTGACCCACAGACTGTATGGCATAACTGTTTAGATTGCCAGCTCTGTTGGAGAAGGGTCTGGCTGCGTCTTGGAGGAAGAATGGCATGAGAATAAGCCAATGAATGGTAGAGAAGGAGCTAATAAGAATCTTCAGAGGGCGTTCCATTCCATATGACATATTATGCTCATAGTACATTTATGGCATTTAACTGACACTTTTATCCAAAGCAATTTACAATTATGACTCAGTACAACTTGACCAATTGAGGGCTAAGGGTCTTGCTCAGGGGCCCAACAGCGGCAACTTGGCAGTGGTGGGGCTTGAATCAGCAACCTTCCAATTACAAGTCAAGTACCTTAACAACTCAAGCACCTCAACACACTGAGCTAGACTTTGGCTGTTTGAAATAACCTACTACATACTGTATGCTGCATACTGCACTCAGTATATACTGTATATAGCATACTGGTCCACACTGTAGTATGCAGTATAGTATCTGGTATGTGACAAACTCAAATCAAAGTACAAGGTAATGTGAACGTATGAGGGTCCCGCCCACGCGTGAAATATTTTTCCGCCCCTATTGTAAGACGGAATACAGTACACCATGAAGATAGCTTTTGTCATGTACTCAAATATTTGGCCAGAGTAGAACAGCATCCAGATATCTTTCACGTACTGAAAAAAAAACAACAACATTTGATCACATACTGCATATGGCATACTGATTTGGGACCCAGTCAGTACACAAATACTACGTAGTAGGCTATGTCAAAGACAGCCCATATATACAGTCCCATGGACAGTAATGTACAGCTCCAGGACACAGCCAGACCATTTTCTCCGCAATTATATTACTTTGGCTGCGTGCCCTATAGCACGTCTACTATATCTACTTTATCTATGCAGTAGATATAGACTGTATATATTAGTATGGTTTGATCCAGGCTACCACTCAGTCTTTGTCACTCAGTGGGCATTACCACAGTGACTCCCACCAACTGTGACGTTACATGCATACCCTCTACAGCCCGATGTCAGGTAGCTAGCTAGCCATCTAAACAGTATGATGACTTATCTGCTATCTTATGATGCCATCTTATTTATACTGAGGTTCGTTTTATTTTCCTGCCTGTGTCCCATTCAGAGAAATAGCCTGTGTTGTCATATACATCTACAATATACAGATATAACTTTGTTAATCCCTTTGTCCTGTGCATTTTTAGTTTATATTTTAATCAACAAGACTTAATTCAGAATCTAACTCTATGACAACACTGACTGACAACAACATGTATGTTGTTTATTTGCACCTGGCTCTACCATTGAATGCTGTCAGCAAACTCCCGCTTTTCTCCAAGCAAAACTAGACTATGACTTCAGTGAGAAATATTTCTGGTTCGCATGTGGCACTTGTGAATCATTCATCATGTCCAAGGGTGGAGGGTGAGTTATAAGAGTAATCCAGTTAAAATCAGCCTAAACCTGTGAATCAAAATAGGTTCAACCATCTGTATTAGTTAAAGAAGATGGCAAATGGATGTGTTTCAAATACAGCAAGGGTGTTACACGCAACATTTTGCACATGAGTGCTATGTATGTGAGTTGTTCAAATGAGGTCATGACCTAGACAAGTGAGTGAGTGGAGAGAGAAAAAAAAAAAAAGAGAGAGAAAGCAACAAAGGGCAAGAGCAATATTGTAATTATTGTAATTACAAGTTATAAGCCATGTGAAAGATTTACTCCATTATTAGAACCGTAGGAAATTTCAAAATAATAATGCTGATTCATAGTGCTGACAGTTATGACCTGTACTGCTGAGTTGTGATCATCTCATTCTACAGCTCATAACTTGCCATCAAATTGCACACTTTATGGAATAGCTCCTTTCCTAATCGGCATGTACATTTAATTGTAGATGCCTTATGACACCCACCCTATGCAGTTGCATACCAGCAAGATGGGACAATGATGTTGATACAGAGAAAGGTAATTCGATTATAATGAACCCTCACTCACAAGACATGTCAACTAGAGAGATGCAAGTGGTGCAACCTGAGTGAAGGATACTGGGAGGGGAAGACAGAAAGGAGAGAGAGAGAGAATGAGAAACAGAAAAAGAGAGAAAGAGAGAGAGAGAAAGAGCACTTACTCTGGTCAGCATAGTTCTTTATCTTTAGCTCCAGCTGGCGTGAGTATGAGCCCATCCTCTCCACATTGCTCTGCAGATCCTTCTTCTCCTGCTCCTGCGAGTCTTCAAATTCGATGAACCTCTGCTCATGGAGAAGACAAAGGCTAGTGTTATGCATGCCTAAATATACAGCACAAACCTGGGCTCACATACATCAGCACTGGGCGCTGATCTGATGACCTGGGCAGAGGAACACCTAGCCCAACATATGATATTTATCATTTATGGCATTTAGCTGATGCTTTTATCCAAAGCAACTTCCAATTATGGTTGAGTAACTTGATCAATTGAGGGTTAATGGCCTTGCTCAGGGACCCAACAGTGGCATCTTTGCAATGGTGGGGCTTGAACCAGCAACCTTTCACATGGATGCAACTAATACCATGTCCAAATGATTTTGCCTCGGTAAAGATATTATGTTCCTTGTCAATACACATGCTTGAGGGGTGGTCTGCAGTAATATCCAGTTTTAGTCATGAATGTTTCCTCGGAGTCTGTTTGTTTCTGTTTTTATGCAAAACTAAATTGCAAACATAACGCGTTAAATATCTTTGGTAAGATTAAGGAGGTTTTGCCAGGACTGGGAGTGGCGCTGGAGTTTGGTTCAGGCCTCAGATCAAGCACCAGTCCAGTGCTTGGTCCTGGGCTTGGATTGGTGATGATTCTGGGGCCTGGACTGGTGCTTGGTGTGTGTTTTGGACTAGAGCAAGGCCAGGTTTCCAGAGTGAAATGTGCAGAGCAAACTAACAACTTTCAATTAAAGATGTCTGTGATCATGTTAAATTTCCACTGCCCTGTTGAGAAACACCCAGCTTCCACCCACGGTTGGTGAGCGATCAGAATATAGGATATCCTGCCCAGCTGCTGTGGTCTAATCTGCTTCTTGGCATTTCATCATTTCTCCCAGCAAAGCTAACCAGCAAATCTCCCAATTCACCTATTATGGATGACACCTGCTAATGTTTGTTCAATCCTGTTAGCCTGTATTCAGCATAGCAATCTTACTTGAATATTAAATAGCCCAAAGACTTAATTTAAAAGTATTTTATAGAACAACTTAACATTTAATATACTAGTTTTCCCTATAAGTATTCTGCATATTTGTTTTATTGTATTTCATATCCCAAAAATAATCAATAAATTGGAATATTTATTATATTATGCAATACCCCTGTAATGTGTCAGAGCACAAAGAATAAGCATGTGCTTCTTGCAGGAAGTTGACTAGAGGGAAGCCTTTTGGAGTAACACCAAAAGCAGGAAACCAGAGGGAGGAACACAGGAGTTTCCCAGCCCTGCCCATCACAAAGGTTCATATGACCTGGATGTTATAGCAGTCCCCTACTGGGTAACTCTCTCAGCGTCTGGCAGCCTTAGATGTATGACTCTGCTGGATAACTGGGCTCTCTATGAGGGGTGCTTGGTTTGTTTGTGTTTTCTGTATCATTTATGGTCCCTGCCAAAAAGCAAACAATAAAACTGAAGGAATCAGAAAGTTTTTGTCACTTTCCAATTGCACCAACTTTAAGTCAAATTTGAACACTACAGCCAGACAGTTAGGGGTGGTACACATACAGGCCTAACATCAACAATATTTGCTTCAATCAGAGAAAGCAAGGAGAGACCCAATAATAAGAATTTTAATAGTAACAGTTTACAAATGACAGCCTTACCATTATGCAAGCTGGGTGAAGCTTATGTTGCAGTCTTGCTAGAGACTGGGTCAAGGAGTTTTAAGATGAATTATTTTTAGGCCACTGATAACTGTTTGCATGAACTGACCTGTTTTGAGTTTGCTCATCCTCATCAGTGAGCTTCAACAGTTAACACTGCTCCTTCTCCTTTGCTTGAAATATGTGGCCATGATTTTGGGCATTTTCTTCCGAGTCACTTAATTTTCCAGTGTTTTTTTTAACTCCTGTAACTAGTACTCCTGTATTATTTATTTGTATGTATCTACCTTTTTAACAGCATTAAGGAATCTGAAATTAATCAATCAGAAATATGCACGGTATCTTTTTAGTTATTTCAAAATGTAATTCCTAATGTTACTCATTCAAACTAAGGCCTAGTATTTCTTGAAAACTAACAAGTTTTAATAATCTAAAACAAAAAAAAAACAAACAAAAAAAAACATAACCTTAGCTAACTCAATTTAAAATAGAACACAGTCTGCTGATCCACAGAGATGTGTGGAAAATATTAGGACCCATTCAGAAAGGAGTTGGGGACAGTGACACAGTAAAAACACTCAAAGTGCTGAGTCACACAAGCTACCCGCAGAGAAAGCAACCTGCTAACATTAAACTGACCTCCCCACTCAACGCTTGCCATAAAAATCTTCAGGCTAAGCTACCACCAGGCTTTAGCAAGTGCTCATTTTCCCACAACAGCCAGTCAAAATGGCTAAATGTTGCTGCAAGTCACACTACCACACATTACAGGCTCACTGTTGTGACCCTGCAGCTGGGGTGGGGGGACAATCTTAATTTACAGGAATCCATATTAAGCTCATCTCATTGGTAAATCACAAAATATCTGCACATTTCTTTATGATTTAGGAAGCAAGAACTTCTGCCAAGAAGCTGGTAGCCTAAGACTCAAAAGCAACTAAGCAAAATCCCTGGACTAACAGGAGGAAGTGACTGCTGTATTACACATAATCCCAGTTCAGCATCAGTAATGGATAAGGTGAATAAACAGTTTAAGGTTTTTTAAAACGTTTATGTTGTAAATAAATTTGGAGAGCTATGCAAATGCATGAATCTCCCTTTCCTAAACATATTCCTGTTAGGAATGTATATCTTTTTTTTGGCCCAAGCCTATGCCATTTACCAAGGTAGACTTCACATGGCTATTTCATATAGTGTGTTAACCAGTATATGCTGTGATTGCCATTCAGTCAGCATGTTTCTTTCAGCCTAGGAAACATGTTACTGTTGGTCCAGTCTTAGTAAAGCATTAAAAGATGTTATTGCTTAAGTCCAACCTATGATATCTTGATTTAGTGGCAATGTCTTTATGTAAACAAACAAATAAAAAGGTCTGCACCCCTAAAATGCCTTGGCACAGACTTGACTGCCACAGAGTACGATAGAGTATATAAATAAATAAATGATTCAAAAATTTACATTTTATCTTGGGAAAACAATGGGGGGTGACGTGGAGTGAAGCTGTCACTGCTTTGTGGACTTGCTGTGTAGGTTTAAACTGTGCAAGAGCTACTGTGCTCTGGCATCTCTCTATAGATGCAGACTGTGATGAAAGCATGAGAATGTTTTTTAACATTTGTCTATTAATACCATATTAGCGATATTTACAGTCTGGCATTAACACGCCATAATGACGAACATTAAAAAGGCCAACGGTAAAGCGAGCAAGGGATGTCGTAAACGTAAACAAACCAGTTAAATCCATCTTATTTTGTAAGGCCCGTGAACATCCCAGTATGAAACAGCATTACAGTCTCACTTAACAAAGCCACACACGTGCATGCTAACCTAAGTGGCCCAGGTTGCTGCAACAAAAACACCTCCGACCTCTTAACGCTAGCTAGCTCATGGAGATCTTGAACGGATTACGAAAGGATGCTCGGAAGCTTCTGACATTTGCCACACTTCATAGTTATAGTCCTCGCTGAAGCCGTTACTCACCTCCTCGGCATGTTTCCTCAGAGCTTTCTCCCGTTCGTACTGGGTGATGAGCTGCTCGTTGTCCTCTTTCAGTAGCTCCAGCTCCACTTCGTGTTCCTGGTTTTCTGCGAAAACAGAATCGAGATTCTCCAGCACTGCTACGACGAGAGGCATAAGTTCCTTTACGACGTCTTCGTCGTATTTCCCGATAAGTCTCTCGAATTCGCGGTATATTGAGCTGGCCAGGCCCGACACCCTTTCCGACATCATAGCCGATGTCCCCGGGTCGTCCTGGTACACAACTCCGTCCTCCAACTCCATTTTCTTCCCTTTCTCGCGCAGATGTGCCCTATATTTTATCTTCTCTCCCGGTTCAGTGTAGTTTTTATAAAATATCTGTCAATGTAAACATATATCTTGTAATATTTAACAATGGACAGTCTCCCTTCCTAGAGTCACAGTCCCTCCTTGGAAATGTCTGATGTACGATATTACGTGGAATATTTTCCCGTAGTCTCCACACCACAGCTGAGCTGTCGACGAGACAATCGCGCGGTGACGTCACACGCCCAAAGCGGGGAATGTGATTTCTCTAACGTGTCTTCTGGTGATTGTAATAAATGATGGTAGAATGGAAGTCATACAAAATAGCTGCAACATCCCACAGTGTATCGGATAAGGAAACGTGTATTTGCAATTTGAATTCTATTTTTGTTGACCACACATTGACCATGACATTTTTATCAGAATGGGTATTCAATCAGTTACTAAAAAAATATTTCTATTTAAAAGGAGATCATTAAAAATACACCCTCACTCATTATGAGAAGTAATGTCTGCCAAGCAGCCTAGGATTTATTCGAGTAAAGTTCATAACGATAGGCTCACAAAGTTTATAGAACTGTGGACTTTGACTTGTAAAATGAAAAAAAAAATACATTGAGTTTTGTTCTAAAGTCACGTGTTCACATGCCTCTCATACTTATTCGTATAAAACGTTTGATTTGTTTTAGCAAGTATATTTTCAGCTAAATCTCAATGTAATTTTGGATTTTATAGTGTTTATAGAATACCTTGACTGATAGCATGGGCAGTCATTATAATAATAAACATATAATACCTTTTAATAGAGTAATAGGCTGTTACATAGCCTACAAGACTTTTTTCTTGTGTGTGTTGGAGGAGGAGGGCCTAACAGCCTTCATTATGATACTACACATACATTCAGCTGTGCTATCTTGCCATTTCAAGTTCTGTGTGGAGTGCTGCTGGAGAGCATTTGATTAGAACACTCCCCTCCACATCTGCTTCATCTTATTGGGTAAACACTTTGTTGCATGTCACTTGAAATATCGCAGCTGGGGAACATTTATAAGTTCAGAATGTCTTCACTATCAGACCTATGTCAATGCCTCTCTGTTGTAGTGTTAGACAGGTTGCAGGGTGTGGTGACTGTGCATTGTAACTAAGATTGATTTTGTGTCCGACATGATTAAAAAAAAATGTATCTTACATGTGACGTAAATATGATCATTAATATTGATACCTGAATATGACAGTTATTTGTATAAACGTTTGAATCTAAATTTGTTTGTTGTTCACAAGTTTCCTTTCACAGTGTCTGTGTGTGTGTGTGTGTGTGTGTGTGTGTATATATAGAGAGAGAGAGAGAGAGAGAGAGAGCAGTAGGTGGCGCGGCTAGTCTATATAGCGCCCAGCTATGATCGTTGTCTGGAGAAAGACTAGCTCAGTTAGTTAGTCTAGAGTATTTCACACTAAACTGGTTTGTTTTGTAGCAAGCTAAAGTTAGCAGAGACTAAGTTTGCATGCTCATTGGATTTAGCTGGTTGATGTGGGATTTAATTTATCTGTATACCATTTAGCGATAAAGGTTATCTTGTAACAGTAAATTGTAGAGCAACCAGCTAAATCCGAACCGTTTATTTTAGACCTGCGACTGACTGTTCGAAAAGACTTTAAATTAACTCTACCGTAATTAACTAGTAGATTCGTGATCTTGAATCGGTACATATAATTGGAAATCTATTTGTCTTTTTGGTCTTTCACCCGTGGTGAGTAAAGGACAATCAAGTGTGGCAATGAGTCTGTGCTTCCAACAAGGACGCTGGCGCTCCAGAAAATTTTAGAACAATGATGGACGACATGAATTGTGAGCCTATGGTGAGAGAGCTTCTCCTCGTGGGTATAGAAAAGGGCACCTTTCCATCACCTAATTGTGTTTTTGTTCTCTATTCTTTAGATTGCAGAACTCTTGAATACTAAATTTGGAAAGTATCTCAGTGACCACCCCTTCTTTGCACTAGTGCTGCTTGTTTTTGGTGTGATCGCTTCAGTACCTATTGGACTTTTCCTGGTGTTTGCTGTTGTTACATTCGTTGCTGTTACAGTATTCTTCGTCTTTGTTGAAAGTAAGTTAGGAGTATAACTTACAACCAGTACATATTCATTATTACATGGAGGGCAAATACATTATTTGAATGAATGCCTTTCCATTGTTTCTGCTCACATTTTAGTTTACTATTTTTCCTGTAGTCTTCCTGCTGACTGCAGGAGGGGCCACCTTGCTGTGTGTTCTCTGCTGCATTGCTGTGGTTACCTTCTCGGTCTCCTGCATCCTGAGTGCCTTGTACATCATTACCTCACATGTACTCAACAACTGTTTCTTGCTTAGGTACAATAGTTCCCCTGGCTGATTTCACATAACCACTTAAATCTTTCATAGTACCATGTCATTATCAAATGTCCTGATTTTGTTTATTTCTCTAGAGTGTATGAGCAGACAGTGTCTACTGAGGACATGGAGACAAAAAAAGAGCAAAAACCTGTGTGGTAATACAGCTCATGCACAATTGTTCTGCACTCCATATAACTTGGAGTCCAGGGAGAAACTCGATTTCCATTCTGTGAAACCTCCAGGAGCTGAAATGTAAGGGTTGTTCTTGAGCCGAGCAATTGAACTGCACTTAAATGCAGGAGAATGTAAGATAATGAGTCAATATGTCCAACATGGGTTTTTCTTCAAATAGTTTTCATAATTCATATTTTTATTTCTTGAATGGGGATTGGCACATTTTTAAAATTAATTAGGACTGTGCTGCTTCCTACATAGTAAAGCCACATCAAATGCAGTATGGCATAAAACAGTGACAGTGAAATGCCAGTTAGTTGTGTTGGCTTCTGAAGACAGGAATGTGTAAGAAGAGATTTCAGTGTTGTCACTAAAAAAGTCTAGTACAAAGTGTAATATTCTAATGAATTACTTCATAAGATTACTGTGGAATATTATACAAGTCTTACTTCACAAAAACTATTCTATTTACCCATCACTATATTGCAGTTGGTTACTAGTAGTAGTGAGCATTATTGGACAGCAAAGTTGTATGATATGCCACTATATCATATTGTTTTGATAGCTGTTATGCTTGTTATATCTAAAATTACACTGTAATTAAAGGTGTTCACGCAATTTGGGTAAGTAATGTTCAGGTTTCAAAAACACATCGTAGATATTTTGGCAAGGTCTTTTTCCCCCTGGTATGCTGTAGCATCATTATAGAGTTGAATGTAGTATTATATAAATATGGTTTTTTATCCCTCTCAGATGATTTATAGTTGACAAATATAACTTGTTTTGGGTTTTTTTTCCTTTTGTATTTTATTTAAACAAAAATGCTGAAGATCTGTAAAGCTGTGTTTATTGCACATTCTTAGCCTGTTACGCATTAATGAAATCCATCACCTAAAATGTTACAGAAAAGAATAAATGTCTCAAAGATTTTTTTTTTCTGAACAGGTCATAAAATATCAGAGTGTAGTTTAAAGAGACTTTATAATGAAAATAATATAGTAAAAGCAAAAACAGGGGCCTGTAAAATTTTTATTGGAGGTGATAAGATGTAAAACTCAACAAAAAAAGTAACTACAGGAAAGACTCACATCTAGGATGCTCAATCTTGAAATCATAGGAGTTATGAGTTTTAAAAAGTAGCTGTCAAATTCACACACACGCTCCAGACTACTTTTTATATTTTGCAGACCATGTTAAATTCATGTTTGTTTTGCAATAAATTACTGCATGTGAACAAATATTTAGTTGCAGGATACTATTATCATGTTGTATATTACATCATGACTGTTGATGGATACCAACATCCCAGATACAAAATACACAGTAATTTGGAGCCAATACATAAAGAATACAAACTATCAGTGCTGACTGAATTGGCAGTACAAAACGCTCTCACATTCTCTTGTTTACACAAAGGTTGATATGTTTACAAGGGAACAGCTCTGCTTATATACTGTACATAATATAGCTGAAATTAATAAGGCATTTGTGTGAAAAAAAAAACATGTCACCACATAGATCTAATTTGATGACAGCATATTACAGTGTCCTTATTTTAGCATGGAAGGAAAGAAGTGATGTAATCTGATTTAAACCATTTATTTTGAATAGTTTTCAATATGTTAAGTGAGAAAGGAATATAAATGATTTGATTCAACAATCCTAAAAACATTGGGCTTATGAACTCAAGTGGGTTTCCAGAAACAGAAGTACAAGTTATAAGCAGAGTTTGTTGGGTACGATTATTTTTTTAATAAAGTCAACCCAACATTTGGAGCTAGATGCTGTAGAACACCTCACATGGAAAAAGATTGTTTAAGCCACCCCCCCCCCCCCCATTTTTTTATTTCTTTTTTTTTTTTTAACCGCACTAAAGGTAATGCAAGATGCTGAAGAAAAAAAATGCTGCTAGATCCAAGAGAAGTCCTCACTGCAGTTTGTGGAGCCATTTCTCTCTTTTTTTTTTTTTAATCCAGGTGACATGTCACAAAACCAGCAATGTTCTGCCTTCGGCCTCTTGCCGTGGCGTTACCGGCCTATGTCAACCCTGCACGAGTCTGAACGGTGACACAGGTCTATGATCTTTGGCACTTACGCTGGTAGGCTCAGCTTCTTTCCTTTCAGCACTGTGTGAACCAGAGACATAACATCAAAAGAGGTTATACAGCATAAACGCTCAGATTTTTCACTCAGGTACTGTTAAAATCAAATAGTGCTAATTATTCACTAAACCTAATAACAATCATTATTTTTACTCAGCATATTTACAATACTCTGGAACCTTTGAATGTTAAATAAAAACAATAATGGCAAAAAACACTAGGAATGGCAACTTTCTCCCCTCTTAACTTACTGACAGGTGTCATGAAGAAAATTAAGTGAAACTCACCTTTTGTGACATAAAGGTAGAAGAAGTCACAATAGAGGATGGTCTGGACCACCCCAGCCACAATAGCAATCATGTCAAAGAAGCCCTCAAAGTAGAACCTCCAGATCCAGTTGAAGAGGTAGAGGGCACGGTAGACACCCAGGCAGAACAGATAGTGGGTGGTGATGGTCTCAGCCTCTCCTGTCTTACTGATCAGGAAGAGCTGAGGAAGAATAGCCACTGACTCAAGGTAGATGGAGAAGGTCCACAGGATCTGTTGTCAGAATGTAAAAAGACACTTGTTAAATCAAAATGTGAGCAGTTTTATGAGCTCTGATATGACAAAAAAAAACACAACACATTATGTGAACTCAGGTAAAGCAATACAGGCCTAAATACTTTTTCCTACAATAACAAACAATGTAAATTTGCTAACACTTGGATGCAACGCACCTCCAGTGGTGAGAAGTCATGGTTGACTAGAAAAGAAAGACCTCCAACTGGAACTATAAGGAACTCTATTCTGAAAGTGTCATGGTTCCCATCATACGTTGCCTTGAATTTCATGTAGATCAGGTGGACAGTGGCATAAGCGCAGCCAATGTAGATGATCTGTTGTAAGATATAGGAAACAGACGCTTGATGAATGCAAGCAGTTTGGCAATTCTTATACTGTCAAACTGTTCCTGCCTCAAACTTCTCTTTGAACAAAAAGAAGTTTGTTTTAATTTATTCTACTGTTTAAAATGCAGCATGTTGCTTACCTTCATGCATGTGTTGTAGAGGGAGATGAACGATGTGAGGAGATCCAGATAACGTGTTGTGAAAACCAAGGCAAAGAGTATCTGGCTTTTCCCAGAAATGCCTGCGGAGCAGAAATATTGTTTAGTTTTTGGGCCCCAACTCAAAGATCTAGAAACTTTTATCCCAATGACTAATAGGATTGCTGTTCTATGAGAGTAGTCGTAAAGATGTGTGCTTATAAATTACACCCGGTTTAGGTTACTACAGTTTTACCATGCAAATATACTATGGCATAGTATTGCCACGTCAAAAGAACTCAGTAATTTTGTAATGCATGCTGGAAAACGCAGTTTCATGATTTTGATAAGACCATTTGTCTTGATCTCTTTTTAATAAAGTATATGCATACGAAATGTGTTTCAGTATTTCTTAATCAACTTTATCGACTGTCAATTGTTTGAGCATGATGGCTTCTAGTTTGTATGTGGCATATAACCATCATCATGAATCGTCATGGGCTGTTGAGCAGAAACAACATTGAAGCCCATTTCTCTTCTAATTCAAGACATCGGGGAAAGCAGTGACAAAAGTTTTCTATATAACTAGGTTTGCTAACCTGCACAGCTAACTAGCTAGATAGCAAGCTAAGGATCAAAAGTAGATGAAGTTACGCTATAAAAACAAAATATATTTTGCAAGCATTATTTGGGTCGTTAGAAACGACTTAATTGTTTATGGTAGTAGCTAGTAACCCAAAATAATAATCAATAAAGGGCCCGTGATATTAGGTTATTATTTAGTTAGCTAGTTTGCTACACAAAAGATAAGAAATGTTAGCTAACTCAGCTAGCTAACCTAGCTAGCTAGCTCGCTCGCTGTATGATGAATCAGGTTAGCAAAAAAACGTTAGCATAGCTATCTAGCTGGCCCTCTAGGCAGGCAATTCAATAATATTTGTGCAAAATATACAAGAGTGTACTTTACAATGAAATCACGATAAATCTCTCATTAGCATTAAATAACCAATGCATATCTAATTCAACAAAATATGCTGGGTCTAATTAAGGTAAGAAGCGAAGCTCATTTCCATCAGTAGCAAACGCCAGCCAGCTAACACTGCATTAGCTGTCAGTGACAGGACAGAGCAAATATATTGCAGAAATATTGCCATTTGGAAGTAGCAGCGAAGACAAATGCATATATATAAGCGAAATAATGTATTAACATTTAAAATCAAATGTATTTTCCATACAAATAGCTAGAAAACTTACCTGCGCAAGACCTGGTTTTCCATATTTTGAGCAGCAGAATAATGATTGCTGCTAAGTGAGACAGATCTCCTGCCAATCTAAAGATATTCATTGTCGTTTTTGAAGTTTGTACTTCAAACAGCCGAAAACAAACTTTTGTCCGCTGCTATTCCAAATGAAAAATATCTGAAATTTGCTTTAACCGGATCTCCACACTTTTCCAGCGCATTCCTCCAAGAAATATGGCGAACAGGGGGCGACGTGGCCGGTGGACGTGGCCAAGAGTTGAATTACAATGCAAGCCGGGAAAAGTAGTAACTTAGCAATCCGAAACGTTTTGTGTCTGGCACGCCCCCAAGAATCTTGTAGGGTGATTATCCTACAATTAGGTTATTCTGTGGCTGGACTCGAGTAAGTTGTACTCTACCTAAAGATCCATGATAGATGAAAAATAAATAAGTAAGTAAATAGATATATCGTAAATAGTATTATATGATGATAATCTCCACTATCAATATTGTTTTCAATCAGCAGAAAGTAACATAGGCTGATTTTGCTAATCTTTATCACAAAAGAGACTACCACAACTTAAAGACGTTTTTGATTCCATTTATTTTTGTTCCATATACATTAGGTATTATCAAATTCAGATGGCATATTTTTTGAACTTGTAACAAATTGGTGCTGAATGACCTTCAATGTTGAACACACCTTAGTCCTTGTGTCATATAACGCAGCTGGTTTGCCATAGACCAAAAGTAACAGTGAATTCTACAGCTGGGCTGATTTTTTTCCTTCTTTTTTTACTGCCCCAAAACCAAAATGCTTTGTTTGTTATTCTGATGAAGTAATCACCAAATATGACTCATGGGCTGTTGCACAGGAAGGCAGACTCAAGAAGTCGAGGCTAGATCACTTCTCTCTTTTATCATATACCATTTCTATCTCTCAGGGACTTAAAGACTTTTCTTTGTCTAGAATACAAAGGAGGACACAAGGTGATACTTTCAACCAAACTGGTTATCAGCATGGTTCTTTGCCCATTTCTTCCAATAATATGTACTCTTGTCATTGCACAAGGTAAGGAGCTGAAAGATATGGTATTTAAGTACATTTTGGAATTGTATAGGATGAATATGTAATGTATGTGGCAAAGCTTTCAGTATCCAGGTGATGTGATACCTTTCGTACCCCTGGTTTCAGTGCTCACTACTGAGGAGTGTCAGGTAGCAGTGATCCAGTCAGAAGAACTGCTCTTTGGCAGTGTGAACCAGTCTCTCTCCATTCCCTGCCATGTCACTGTGTCTGCCTGCAACGGTTTGATCAACAGTTCGCCCATGATGGTTTGGTATATGTTCAAGAAAGACTCCCATTCCCAGCTGGATCTGAAAAGCCAGCCCCTCAAGTACAGGCTGGAGACCCAACATCTGAGCATTCATTCCCTCTCAGCTGATGACAATGGTGTGTATTACTGTGCCGCCATTCTTAAGACTGTTTCAGCTAATAAAGAAAAACAAGCTTTTGGAAGTGGTACCACAGTAACGGTGAAAGGTAAGACCCAGCTGCAGTGTCAATGATTTCAAATTGATGTTGATACCTAGGTTTGTTGTTAACCATTGTTAAAATGTGTGCTGTGTTCAGAGAACAGCTTCACCACTGGCCACATGCTGCTTGTAATGTTGCTGGTCTTACTGATGCTCTATAGTCTCACCATCCTGAGTTTCATTGTATGTATAAAGGTGAGCTTGAACTGTTAAGCTGTAATGAAAATGAAATACTTGCTGCAAAATCACCGAATGACAAAAATAAAGAAAAGGTTACCATGTTATTTGCTTGTATTGTATTCAAACTGAACTAAATTCACCTAACTAGACAAGAGGAAGCACACTGTTCTTACAAGGAAGACTGAGGACAAGTCAAATTAAGGTATTGCTGAATTACTTCAGAAAAGTTTATTTATCATTTTGTACTACTGTAACTGAATTTATTAGACCACATCTGTCCTGTTGAAATTATTAACTTATTATCTTTACAGTTGCCAGTGTTTATTAATTAGCTTTAGGTAAATTCATGTTCTCTCTCACTATCTGCTACAAACTAATAGTACTATAGCCAGTTATACTGCATATCACCATATACATGTCATGCTTTTATAAGAGACTCAATAAAGTAACAAGGTACTCAACAAGTACTGGTGTGACATTTGGTCTAAATGTAAGTGATCTCGATATGTTCAAATTGTATATCGTCTGCACAAGGTAAGAATATTAATTATATAATTTTTGAATATTCCAATGACTTCTGATCATCTCTCTATATAGGTTTTTTGGTTTCATTAACGATGGAAATATACTGAAGTTTCCTGTTACTGTTTTCAGAGTACCTCGACCAGAAGAGTCCAGTTTGGCGCTGTGGTGCAAGAATTGTACACCAAGAGGAACTTGCGCAGTAGCAATAAAACCTCTCCCAGTGAAGCTTCCCCAGAAAACAAGGTTCACTTTCATTTATATACCTTATTGGTTTAAATAAGAGAACAGTGGATAAAATAAATCTGGACTAAGGTAACTGATTATTTTATAGTTTCGTGCTGACAGACAAAGCATCTACCAAAACATGTACAAGACTGAATGAATCAGTGCTCTTATTGACTATCAACAGTGTGAAACACACAGGAAGAAGGAAGAGAGAGTGACTGAGGACACAACATTCAAGTGAGCAGCTTTTGCTCGGGATAAACATTGCCCATTCCAAAGTCCTCATCTAAATCAGTATGAGCCATGAGTATGAGATCCTTCTGAAAAGTGAACATTCAGCTAGAGCCATAAATGTCATAGTGACAGCCTGGTAATGAAGCATGCTATTTTCTGCTACAAATATCCATATTTGTTGCCAATTTCAGATGCACGACATGTTTACTGAAGCCTGTTTTTTTTTTCCTTATTCTTCATCACTTCTTTGAACTGTAATACAATAATCTGGAATTTATAAATGACAGTCTATCAGCAAATGCATTGGCGCTGCTTTGCCAAACTTTGAAATCTGAAGCAAAAGTTTAATTAAACATCTTTAATTGATAGCAATTTGTTTAATATAGGAGGAGTCTACTTGTACTTTATAATAGTAATTTCCTATTATGGCTTTCCATTGTAGTGGAAATCTTCCTGGACTGGTTAGAGAAAAAAAAAAAAAGATTGCAGTAATTGCTGTGCTATGAATTGACTCAGAGGCAAGGGTAAAAAAAGAAAGATAATGATTATTCAAAGACAGCCTGAGGGCGTCTGAGTTACACACACAAGCATCTGTAAGGGACAGGCACTTGGCATGTGTAAGAGAGAGGGCAACTTTGTTACAGTCGTTGTTACAGTGTATTGTTTGGTGCATATCCTTCACTGCTGACAGCTGTGAGATTTGGTAGTCTGTACTGTGAACACAACACTGTTGCTTCTTATGAAACTGCTTGGTTAAAAGATGGTAATTTATTTAGTTTTAATGTTTCTTAGTCTACTTGTTGTACATAATTTTCCAAGTTATAGTGAACTATATCAGGATTATTATGTGTTTTAATTATATAAAAGCTTCCTCAAAACCACTAGTCATTTTTTCCATAGTTGTTCATTACTGTATTTTTAAAACTGATGTCTTATAAAAACAATAGTAACAAAAAATAATTTGGGCTGTGGGTATTATTTTGTTTTGAAGTGCTTTCTGGAATTTTTATTTTCTGCATACCATATTCCACTGTGTACCCTAGTCCTGTGTTTTGTATTTGTTTGTTACAGCTTTACATTGTTAAGGTGCTCTCGCAAGGTCAATGTTTCTATGTTCCAGAACACCGTGCAATACATTGTTACAGTGTTATAATGTTAAAGTGCTCTCACATGTTTCAGGTTTTCAAGTTTCAAAGTTTTATTTGTCACATACATAGTCATACATGGTATAACTCGCAGTGAAATGCTTTTGTAACTGCTCCGTCCGAGCTGAGGAGAGATACACAAACTACAGTATATGTATAATATGTATATATACACAATGTACAATGTACAAATTCCTAGTTTTTTACAATTTACAGTTATTACAGTGTTTTTATGATGACATTGTTGACATCATACACAGAGTGGTCCCCACAATTCATCAGTTGCCCTGATTCAGGGCCCGAATGGCCTGCAGGAAGAAGCTCCTCTTCAGTCTCTCTGTGTTGGTCTTCAGGGAGCAAAAGCACTTCCCTGACCTCAACAGAGAGAAGAGCCTATTGAAGAACCTTCACAATCCTCCTGGCTTTGGTCTGGCACCGCTTGTAATATATGGTCTTCAGGTCAGGAAGTTCCGTATGAGTGATGCGCTCTGCTGAATGCATTACTCTCTGGAGTGCTTGTCTGTCCTGCTTGGTGCTGTTCCCAAACCAGGCTGTGATGTTCCCTGTGCTCTCAATAGTGCAGGTGTAGCAGTTCTGCAGCACCTTGGAGGGCAGTCTGAAGTCTCTTACGTGTCTTAGGTGTCTCTTAGGCCCTTCACGACGTTATTGTCAGCGAATATGGTCTATGTTTCTATGTTCTGCGCATTTATATATATAAAATCAAGGAGTTCTCTGTTACCAAGTATAAGCCACCTGCCAACAGATCTGCATTATGAAGTGGCTAAAGAGGTCACCATAACCCTATATGGCTTCTGAATGTGCAGTAGAAGAGTGGTATATAACCTTGTGTTTGTTGGACAATATTGGGGAAGCTGGGTGTTCTTTTTCTCTACAGACAGGAAACTTGACCTTGCTGCATAAAGCCTGTCAACCAGAGCCTTATATATGTCAGGGTCAAGCTCAGTAAAACCATTGCTCATCTTAAGATCATGGATGTTATTAACCCTTGCTGTGTTGGGAATAAGTTCTGTACAAAATATTTTGTATTGATTCACTGTTTAAAAAATAAAAATGAAATATTTCATAAAACGTCGAATATATAAAAATGTTAGAAGTATTAAATATATCCCTTTTATTTATTAAAGTGTGTTGTTTTATTCAGAATTCCTTCACATGTGCACTGCCTTAAAAATATATTAATTGAAAAATATAGTTTTGGCTAGTTTTTATCTGTAGCCCCCATACCTCAGTTCAATAAAATTCTATTTTCAAACCGACCACTAGAAGGCCTCGAAAGGACATATCGCGAGAATCTGTTGCGCTGAAATAAATAGCGTCGGAACTCTCATCAAGCCTTCTTCTTCCTAAATACACATCACGTAAGTGACTGCTGGGTTTTGCTAGAACGAATATCCAGTCGTATCGGTGCGATCATTTGAAATTGAACTAAGTGTTAGCGATAGAATCAGTCAATGATGTATATATGTTCTGTTAATGTTAAAATTGAACAGATGGGTTGAACGAAGGTAGTTTTCTATTAGTGATTTTATTTGATGGTTTCAAAAATGGCGACCAGCTAGCTAACGACATCTTGCAGGAAATTGGGAATTTATCTTTTTGGCGCGCACATTATAAGATGTCTTTTCGATTAGCGTAGTTCGCACCCACCTATAATAACTCTAAAATAAGGTAACAATCGCTTAGCTAGCTGACGGTAAAGCGGCAAGCACGATTCATTTTACTGCGTGGCACCGCAGACGGCCGATTTTAGCTGGTGTAGGGTTAGCTAACGCTAGCTAGTTAGCTTTTAACACGTAGGTTATATATAAATATTTTAGCCACTGTCTCATTGTAGCAAATGGCGGACGACGCCGGTGGTAGAGGAGGTTTTCGCGGAGGTTTCGGAGCTGGCGGCCGGGGCCGTGGTCGTGGACGGGGCAGGGGCCGTGGTCGTGGTCGTGGAGCCCGTGGCGGCAAATCCGAGGACAAGGAAGTAAGTGGTAAAATGTCTTTTAATATAGGTTATGTTAAAGTGTAAAAGTGTTTGGCTCTAATTTGTCATGCCTTGTCGGAATTTTTCATTTAGTGGGTGCCAGTGACCAAGCTCGGTCGTCTGGTAAAAGACATGAAGATAAAATCTCTGGAGGAAATCTACTTATATTCTCTGCCAATCAAGGTGTGCAAGACTTTTGATTTGTTTTATATTGACAATATTTGTATATTTTGTGGCTAAATGTGTTGTCTGATTATAGGAGTCTGAGATCATTGATTTCTTCTTGGGGTCAGCCCTGAAGGATGAGGTGCTGAAGATTATGCCTGTCCAGAAACAGACAAGGGCTGGTCAGCGCACCAGGTTCAAGGTGATTTGATCTCCATCCTCAACGCCGCTTGTAAAAAGTAGCTAAGATTGCGGTGTTTTGTGACTTCACATGCTGGCTGTGCTTTAGGCCTTTGTTGCCATCGGTGACTACAATGGCCACGTCGGTCTGGGAGTGAAGTGCTCTAAGGAGGTGGCCACTGCCATCCGTGGAGCAATCATCCTGGCCAAGCTGTCGATCATTCCTGTCCGCCGAGGCTACTGGGGTAACAAGATTGGCAAACCCCACACCGTACCCTGCAAGGTGAGATGAAATCACTGAGTTGATTATTATTCAGGGTTCCTAGGGATCATTTCTGTAATATGGAATTTTATAAATTGTATTTGACATGGAATGTCATGCCTTTTTTTTTTTTTTTTTTTTTTTTTGAGTTCCCATTAATCAACTTTTTCATTCAGCTTCTTAGTCAGGGAATTTGACATTTGACTTAGATTGGTAACCTGTATTATTGTTTCTATGGAGTCAGCTATTTATAGACTTGCGTACCTACAGGCTGTCTGCTTTTTCCACAGGTTACTGGCCGCTGTGGTTCAGTCTTGGTGCGTCTAATCCCTGCACCCCGTGGTACTGGTATTGTGTCTGCTCCTGTCCCCAAGAAGCTGCTCATGATGGCTGGTATCGATGACTGCTACACTTCAGCCAGAGGCTGCACTGCCACCCTGGGCAACTTTGGTAAGGAGTCTTTCGTAAGGATGCTTGCAGCACATGTTCTCCCCGCTCTAGTCTGCTGTACCTTTTGTGGAAACAAATGTATATTCTTCTTGTGCATCAACACCCTTGCGGTATTTGTTCCTTTATGCTCCACAGCTTATTGTGGGGACTGTCTGAATTGCCTGTGATGCTTACTGTGATCATGGGCATTTTACTTCCTCTTTTCAGCCAAGGCTACTTTTGATGCCATCTCCAAGACGTATAGCTACCTGACTCCTGATCTGTGGAAGGAAACGGTGTTCACAAAGTCTCCTTACCAGGTAAATTACCTGCTACTGTCACGTAAATTGTTTACTTTATCTGTGAACTCCTTATATATTTCCTTCTTCCCCTTTAGGAATTCACTGATCATCTGGCCAAAACTCACACCAGGGTCTCTGTACAGAGGAGCCAGGCCGCTCTTCAGGCAGCCTCCTAAATTTTGTATGACGGGTTTGAAATAAACTCATGGAAACAAGCTTTATTTGGTCTAACATTTTCTTATTATTGTAACTTGAAGCTCCCCCCCCTCTACTGGTGGTTTTTTTTTTTTTTTGGTAGGAACACTACACTTTACATTTTAGTCAAGTCTGATGCTGTTGTTCATCTCTTTCAGTAGCAACATCACTGATGCATTAAGTACTAGTCATTTCTTCAGGTATTCAAGATCACTGGTCATTGAGAGTTGTCTTGAGTGGCATGGGGAAGTTTAGCTCTTTCCTAGGTGGTACCTGGGCCATTTCCCTAAACTAACAAGTCTGGTCCATGTGAATTTAAAATGGGTATATGACAAATTTCAATTAAATGTATGACTATCACTGCCATTTACATAAATCAGTTTAATAAACTTTATTGTACACATTTATACATCACAGAAAGGAAACTGACAGGAGCAAGGGTTTATGCTTTCTGTGCCTCAGACATCATGCGCTCTTTTTGCTTCATTAAGCAGTTCCGGGCACCGGCATATGCTCCAAGATCCCCATCTGAAACAGGTTTCCCATCATAATTCATTGTAATGATACTAGTATACCACAATGCTGGTCACAGCATTCTAACATGCAGGGTAAAATGAGAAAGGTTACAAGACAGAACCGAATAAAACTGAATTTAGTGGTGATGGCATTGGATATGTAAAGATTAATAGAACAATACAACAATGCACCGTCAGTTGCTTTTGGTATGTTCTTTTGTCTTTCAACTGCTTCACAATCAGATTAAAAATTTAAGGAAAGATGTTGGTTTTAGTACAAGAAATAATTTTACATGCTGCAGCAGTAATTTGTCAATAAATCCTTATCAAATTCTAGTGTCTAAAGTAGTGAAAGCAAGTGGATGAATGAATGGATTGCTAAGTTATTGGTGTATCTACACTTACAGCGTGACTGGTATGCCCTGGTGACCTGCTTAAATTGCTCGAGCTCCTTTGCGCAGTTCTGTATGTAGCTGGGGCCCTCGCGTTGTTGGCAAGCGCGGGCCCGTTCCTGAATAATTTTCACGATCTCCTGGTCCACTTTACTACAGAGTAATCAAAGAAATGCTGAGCCCTTACAAAGCAAGTTCAGACAAAATAATGGAGAACATTGCGTAGTCGATACTTACTGATCTCTCCTCCACTGCATCTCTGCTTCATAATAGCACATATAGTCACCCTCTTGACACTCTGTCAGCTCCGGCACACGGCGAAATTTCTGGTGATAGTAGTAGTACTTGTTCTTGCCCCGGATGCTGTCGATAGCGTCTAGAGAGGAAAAAAGTAATATAGAGTTAAGTTCGCATCCTATGCTTTTTGTAAGAAGCTGCAACTGGAAGTGACCTTGCATTAACATTAGCTGCTATGAAGCTATTTAAGTCATACGTAGCGTTAGCTGTTATAAACAAGACCGAGGCCTGCCGATCTATTAAGATACCTAGATCAGCTAGTTAGCCAACTATCTAGCTACACCTTTCACACAAAATATGTATGAACGATTTCTGTATGCTAAATTCCAGCTAACTATCTTAGAAAGGACAACGTAGGCTTAAGCAAGACAGCTAGGTTAGCTAAGTTACCTCTGAATGTAGTCACAGGCAGATCCACAGAATAATAGAAGATCTTTGATATAATTAAGACTGGATTAGGGACAACAGTCTGCTTATCCACAACAGGAGTCTGGCTCGGGGGCTCGGGGTAAGCATCTTTATCATAATCCTGTGGCATTTTAAATCCCGAAATCGAAGGGAAATTTTTTAAAATCCCTTCTGTTCGACCTCCAGTATGCTAGCCTTTCTCGACAGTGCGCATGCGCGCTAGTAACATGGAGGAAAGGTCAAATGTGGAATAAATCGACATTTCAAATTTTGAAGTATCTCTTAATTTGAAGTTCATTGCTGAGTATACATTCTGCAAAACAACCACACCTGCATTTCAGAAAAATCATCCCTTTTTTACATAAGTCATAAGGAGGTCATAGGTTAAAAAGAGTCCTTGTTCTTATCAATTTTGTAGAGCATCGGCAAAGTTCATCAGATTTTTCAACTGGCAGATTTTAGGCAAACAAGTATATAAGATAAACATTTAGCTGATACGATGTGATTAGTTTTAAGTGAATTTCGTTCATTTAAAAATGCAAGCAGCATCGTTTTATTAAAATAACTAACATTCTTTTAATTCTTGTCTTAATTCAAGTAATTCATTTAATCTGAAGCTGAGATATATATATATATATATATATATATATATATATATATATATATATATACACACACACAATTTATATATACAATTAACAATGAAAGAAAATATATATATATATATATATATATATATATATATATATATATATATATATATATATATAAAATGTTTTTCTTTCATTGTTAATTGTATTTTGTAGCCTGATATCTCTAGGTTTGTTCACAATACGCCTACTCGTACTACTTCTACCACCTTGTGGAATTGAATGCAGCCTCCAGCCAGCTGGTGATGGCTGTACCACAACAGGCAAAGAGCACCTCACAATATATTTTCAAATGATGGAAAGAAAAAAAACACAATTTGGTTCAGTTGGGCTGCATCTCTCTGTGGATTCCAATGGGTTCCGCTATTACCAACTCATAGTTTCCAGGTCACCTAATGTGTCACAACTTGGAATCAACAAGCTTATATGAAAGCAATACTACTTCCTAACTGGGCCAACAACCAATTTAGAGTCCTTAAACTCTGTGTCATCCTAAGTATGAGTCTTAGATCAGTGCTTGTCCCTGTCTCTTTCTGCCTTGCTCCAGGACTGCAAAGAGAGCCATGGTCAGTGACTTCCCGTATTTCTGAAACCTAAAGTTGAAGATTGTCAGAGCTGTGTTTTTTGTAAGGCTTACAGTGGTGTGAGTGAGATTACCTCTGACTTTAACCTGGTATGTTGTTATCATGTAAGATGTATTAAAAAGAAGGTTTTGAGGTTTTTCCTCTAGGTTCCATTCCTAGAGGTGATGAGGGGTTAGTACCTTTTGCATGTAGCCTGTATCTCAAAAGAAATTGGAACATTATTATGACTCATTTGTTGACTCTAAATGATAGATACCTTGTCACAGTCCCTAAAATAATTTTAATGCATTTGCATTTTTACAAATGTATTAAAATCCATATTAAAAAGTATCTTAAAATGCATGTTATTTTTTATTTTCATTGGATGCTAAAAGATTATAATTTGTCTTACTTTACTTAACTTTAAAGAATTTACAAGAACAGGAACAAAAAAATTAATCAGTCAGTTCTTCTTCAGAGATGGTGTTGTGGGGAACAGGTCATTTTATTCAGACAATAGTAGCTCTGTCATTTCTTGACATATGTCTCTGGGTGGTGAGTGAACATGTGGACCATAAACCCTTAATAGATCCTTAACTCTGTGACTTACAAATGCTGAGAAATGCACAATGATGGTTCACAGTTTGTTGTCTAAAATCAGAACTTTCCTCCCATTTGGAGTACAAAAATTAAAATTTTAATTGGCTTCATAGAAAATCACAATACACTCACAAAAAATTGATTTTGCCATACATTACCATTCAATCAAATTGAATCATTGTAAATGGAATTTGTTTCCTCTATAGACAAGAATGAATAATTTGCTTAAAAGTAACACCTTTAATTTACTAAATGTCAAAATAACCTTTTTGCTTTTTTCTTAATATGGATGAACAGTTTCATAACAAGCAAATTAACTCTGCAGCCACTGTAAAGTTGTTTGTTTAACACTTTTATATTTTTCAATGTAAAGGGGCTGTCTGTGGGTGTGTGTCGTCCTCATAGTCTCACCGTAAATTCCACGCCCCACGCCATGGGCACATGGGCTTTCTGGCCCACAAGCGGAGCAAGAGGCATCGTGGGAAGGTGCGCTGCTGGCCCAGGGATGATCCCAAACTGCCTGTCCACCTCACAGCATTCCTGGGTTACAAGGCTGGCATGACCCACACCCTCCGGGAGGTACTCCGTAGTGGCATGAGTGAGTCCATCCTTTAAAACAGATTCATTCAGCTTAGGTGACTGTATTGCCATAATCATGTGTATATTTTGAAGGCATATTAAATCTTGCTGAGCCAATTTTGTGCTTCATTCCAACTGAGGGCTGCAGTTGACTACATTTTGAAGTGCCCTATAGAAGAGTAAGTATGTGTCAGGTTTAAGGTTAAGTAGTCATTGCAACATGACCCTTTTCTCTTTTCTCTCTCACAGAGGTATCCAAACGAGAGGAGGTGGAGGCTGTTACTATTATTGAGACTCCTCCTGTGATCGTGGTCGGAATGGTAGGATACATCAACACCGTGAAGGGTCTGCGCTCTTTCAAGACCGTCTTTGCTGAGCACATTAGTGATGAGTGCAAGCGCCGATTCTACAAAAACTGGTGTGTTTGTGTGTGTGTGTGTGTGTGTGTGCGCATCTGTATGTGTGTGTGTTTGCTATTATGTTTGCTATTATATTTCAAGATAAGCTCTAAACTAGACAAAGTTTGACCTCTATCCTTTCTCTTCAGATAGTGAATTCGTAGTTGTAATATGTAAGCTTATTTAATTAAATGTGCACAGAGAGAACAATTCACGTTGATTTTGATTCCCAAAATGACTAATTTTAGGCATAAATGCAAGAAGAAGGCCTTCTCCAAATACAGCAAGAAATGGCAGGATGAAACAGGCAAAAAGCAGCTGGAGAAGGACTTTACAATGATGAAGAAATACTGTTCTGTGATTAGAGTTATTGTCCATTCTCAGGTAATTACTTAATATATCACTGCATTTCCACAGAGGGAACCAAAACAAATCTTGATTTTAATCTTACAATACAAATGAACATTTGAATATAATAGAGTTTGTAGCCATTTCTGAATAATCAAAAGCACTGCAGGAAGAGGATGGGAAAATGTCCACTTCAGAGAAGGCATAGGCTGAGATTAGAACGCCAAAACTAGCAGTCAGAGGCAAATTTTATAATAGCATTATTAAAGTCAGAGTCAAATGGACCATTTATGACTCACTGTAGTTGTACTTGGAATCTGAGACATCTAGAAGAAATGATCTTTCATTTGTTTTAGACATTTGGTTTAGATATTTGATGTAAACAAATATCTTAAAAACCTTGATTGGGACTTTCTAAAGGAACCTTTCATTCTGCCTTCTGTTACAAGCCTGTTCCTGAATCATCTCCTATATCTCCCCACCTCATACCCCAAATTCTGTATGAAAGTAAAACAATCCCAATTCCAGACCAGACAGGGCCATGTGGCTGCTCTGCTCTTATAGTGCTGACACTAGGGGGAGCGCTTCACACTCTCTCTTGTCCCTTTACATATGGCACACAAGTAATCTATTACACCTCATAATAGCTATGTCCCTCATATGTGTGTAAGCATGAGACTGCAGTTTCAAATGTCAGTTTAAAAATAAGCCACCCACCAGTGGGCAGCGCTTAAACAGATAGTGTAGAGGAGTATAACATGCTTTTCCCACACAGACCACTATTATGGCAGTAATTTTTTATGTTAGCAATTTCTCCAGGGGTGGAGATCATGTAAACAGCTAGTTTATATGATTATAAGTTCTAAACTATAAAAAACAGGTCTTGCAGTGAAGTAATTTGAATTTTAATGCTCCCTGGAGTATTAGTATTGACTTATGCTACATTTAATAACATTTTTCAGATGGGACACAATTATTGACTACATTATCTTTTTAAAAAACAAAAACTTAAAATGTTTAGTTATAGTAATTAAAGCAGACTGGCTTCTTTAAGAAGGCCCCAGTAAGAAGTAAGAAGGCCCTAGTGTTACTGACTGGTTCCTGCAGGGCCCTGTGTCTCCCTCCCACCTACCTCCCTCCACGCAGCTCTCTGTCTCTCCATGCAGATGCACTTGCTGCCTCTGAGGCAGAAGAAGGCCCATGTCATGGAGGTGCAGTTGAATGGTGGCACTGTGGCTGAGAAGGTTGACTGGGCGCGAGAGCGTTTGGAGAAGCCTGTGCCTGTGTCCTCCGTCTTCTGCAAGGATGAGATGATTGACGTGATCGGGGTGACTAAGGGCCACGGTATGAAGGGTAAGACAGATTATAAGGGATGTCTCTTCGCCCTCACTGAGTAGATGGAGCACTGATGTAGGGCCATGGAACTCCCCTGGGAAGGATGACTTGCCTTCCACCTTCAGCCTCAGCATGTGTACTGGAGAGTTACAGGCTGGTTTGCCAAATCATGATTAGTCCTTTACTTAGAGTAAAGCGGACTTTCAATGGTAAATCACCACTGACACATTACAATTTAGTGCCAAACTAGGCTTAATCCATGTCCTAGAAAGTGCCTCTGCATCAGTAACAGATGGTTAGAGAAGCCACAAAAGTTTACTCTATTGTTGAACCCATTTTTTAAAACTGTAGCTATGCTTGAAGGCACAGCTCAGACAGAGCTCACTCCTGCTCAAAGATGGTTTGCTTCTGTGCCCTGCAGGGGTGACTTCCCGCTGGCACACCAAGAAGCTTCCCAGGAAAACTCACAAGGGCCTGAGGAAGGTGGCCTGTATTGGAGCCTGGCACCCAGCCCGCGTGGGCTACACCATCGCCCGTGCTGGGCAGAAGGGCTACCATCATCGCACAGAGCTCAACAAAAAGGTTTGCCATCTGTATTGGTTTTCTATAAACACACACACACACACACATTGTAGTGCATTAAAGTCAGTTCTCTCAAGTGACTAACTGACATATTGTTGTCATTAGATTTACCAAATTGGGAAGGGGATTCATGTCCAGGAAGGCAACGTGGTTCGCAACAATGCCTCCACTAACTATGACACAACCCAGAAGACCATCAGTCCAATGGTACTAAATCTCATGAGATCCAAAGTCACGATTTATTCATTTGATATTTTTCTGGTTATATGAATCAATTTAACTTGATTTCTCATTTACTCAGAATGTCCTGACTTGTACTGGTTGATTGCTGCTAATGAAAAAAAACACACACAGACCATTAACCTGATTTCCTTCAATAGGGGGGCTTCCCTCATTATGGCGAAGTAAACAATGACTTTGTGATGGTGAAAGGCTGCGTTGTTGGGACAAAGAAACGAGTGCTTACTCTCAGAAAAGTATGCTCTCCTTACAGTTATACAAAAAAGACATGTTAGAACTATAATACAATGTAATGTATATAGCTTCTAGAAAAATAACAAATTATGCAATATATTCCTTTTTTTTTTGAGAAAACAAAGCTTCCTCTCTCTGAATTCTAAATGTTACCTGTGTACCTCACTATATTATGGACACTATATCTATCTTTGTGTGTCATTCATATGGTAACTCAACCCACATGTGCCTGTGTTGTAGTCTCTCCTTATTCAAGTTTCACGCAAGGCCAGGGAGGCCATTGAGCTTAAATTCATCGACACTACCTCCAAATTCGGCCATGGTCGCTTCCAGACTGCTCAGGAGAAGTTTGCCTTCATGGTAAGTAAAAAGACCAGACTATAACACCTAAAATGTGCCAGGGTATGATAATTTCAATCCAGATCATAATGGCCCATCCCTATGTAATTGCTAAAGTGTTTATCAATCCATATCTGTTTATTACTGAAGTTGTTTATTAGAATTGTTGAAAAAAATTATTGACAGAACCCTGTGATCATCCTCTTCTCTGTATGTCTCTGTGTCTCTCTCCTCTTTAGGGCCCTCTGAAAAAACACCTGCTGAAAAAAGCATCAGATGCCCCAGAACAGCCTCAGTGAGGTCCTTTCACTAATCAGCACATATTCAAAATAAAAGACCTTTCAGAAACTGATTTATTTATTTCATTTACCTGACACTTTTATGCAAAGAGACTTACAATTATGAGGGTTAAGGGCCTTGGTCAGGGGCCCAACAATGGCAACTTGGCAGTGGTGGGGCTTGTTAAAAATCTCTCCTCCATCTCTGTCATTGTAAAGCGACCTTGTGTCTGTGAAAGGTGCTATATAAATTGAAATTATTATTATTATTATTATTATTATTATTATTATTATACAAAACACATTTATTTGGAATCCTGATTATGCATAAAGCCCTCTGTGTTATAGAAAAATTGTCAGTACCATATACGGTCAGTAGGTGGTGGAATGTTGATAGCCAGAGTTCCAGAGCATTCCAAAACTTCTACGGTGAGTAGTGGTGGAGTGTTGGAGAGCTCTGCAATCTTCTTCTTGATGTACTCATTCCCTGTGGCTTTATGGAAATACTTTGACTTGGTAATCTTGTCCACAAAGCACAGGATTTTCCTACTTATGCTCCCACCACCATGGCTAGAGAGTTAATATTCAAACATAGACTCAGCTTTCTGGTTATGACTCTGAATTGGGCAGTTATACACATGTGCTGATTCATGATCAGTATTGAAATGGTACAAAGGAGAGGAGAGGAGTATTACCCATCAGCCCCAGGGGGCATGTTCCTATCCCCGAAAGTGCCCTGGGACGCAGAGTGGATTGGCTCCTCTTCATCAGTGGAGCCCGCACTTATTATGCTGTCTGAAAATGCAAGAAAACTTAGTGTAGTCCTGTACAACCAGTTATTATTCTTTCCCCATATTAATAACATGCATGCAGATTATAATAATACAGAAGGATTTTGCCATTTCTTTACAATGATGCCACTCATTTGCTTGTCCCATCCCTTATCATATCAAGATTGTACTACTGCAGCTCCTTCTTGGCAGTCCTTGAACACACCACTAGATTCACTTGCATTTAATGCAGTATACAGCAGCATGGCTCATTCAATCTTCCTAAGCTCACAAATATCACTCCTCTGCTGCATCCCCGTCACTGGCTTCCTGTAACTGACTACAACAGATTTAAAACCCTGATGCTTGCTTACAAAGCTAAAAATGGACCTACCCCTCCCACTTGTCTCACATCGTACCATAGTTTGCACCCTTTGTGTCTCTAGTACAGTATGACTCAAAGCACCGGACCTCAAGAGACAGGGCAGACATGCCTCAAGACTCAAGACTATACTAGCATTCAGATGGCAGAATAATGTCCCACTACCTGTCCGAAAAATCAGAGTCTCTTGCTGTCTTAAAATTTGGTCTCTTCAAGAAACACAAGAAGCACTTCAATGATCCATAGCTATTTCAAGGCATGTGAGCAATCACCAATCCGCCACTAACTTCTCTACATAAAAAAATTTGTTTATACATTCCTTGTTTGTGTCGTCCCCCCCCCCCACACACACATACATTCGGATGAAGAAAGCCTATTCTTACCCCATCAGTCTGCTGGTCTCTGTGTTGCTGTCTGTCTCAGACATGTTTTCTTTGCACAGCTTAAACAGATTCATCTTGGTCTCCAGGGTCATCTGTAGAGAGCCAGTATAGACTACTTCCAACTCCAGCCACAGGCCTACACATATGCACACACACAAATGCATATTAAAACATGTGTAAGCACACATGCAGAAATACACATCAAAACACTAGTACACATACATGTACAAATGCAAATTGACATGGGTGCACATGCCCCAATATGCATCAAACATATGTGCACACATGCACAAATACACATCAAAACGTGTGTACAAACATGCACAAATAAACATCAAAAACACACATGTGCAACCCCTGCCCCCCCCCAACAAATGCACATCTAAACACACTAAATATTAAAAGAATATTAAATATTAAAAAATCATTAAATATTAAAAGAAGCAGTTAAACTCAGTCTCTCCTTTTTAGAAGCCCAATATTAAATGTAGAATCTATGGACATTTTAGCTTTGTTTTATTTAGACTCAGTTTAGACTGTTTTACCTTGACTATGATGTACATACTATAAAATACTGTAATAATCACAACACTGTAAAAAATATTACTCGTACCCATCTTCAGTGCCTCTATCCCTATAAAATTCAACAGCATCAAAAAATATTAAAGTGTGGGGTCTATGTACAAAAAACTTAGTCATCCCAGCCATATATATCCATATATACTAAAAATCCTAGACAAGATATTGTTTTCAATTTTTCAAAACGATAGGCTTCTGCATGTTGATGGGAACCTTAATGGTAGTCTGTTTGGGGTGTGTGTGTGTGTGTGTGTGTGTGTGTGTGTGTGTGTGTGTGTGTGTGTGGTTACTACAGGCATGGAGTGTTAGAGGGTATACACATGCATGTTTTGATTTTTCTGTATATTTGTTACATGTGTCTCACCTCTGCGATCCAATTAAGGTTTGGAGGTACTCAACACTTACAGCATGCATGTTCCCATATCCAACTCAGCTAGTGTCAGCTCATTCATGAAGTAACTGCCACAGGACAAAAAAGATAGAGTAAGTCTCAGTGACATAGAAATGAAAATAAGTTCATAGTGGTCCTAAATATGTCTGGCAAGAAATGTCATGTAGAACAAACAACATTGATACTTAAAATAGGCTCAATAAAACAAGTAATGACAAATTATTTCATGTGGAAAATAAAACTTATTAATGCAAACAACACTTAATGAAGAAAGCACTTGGACATGCATGCATGGTCTGGCAAGCATCTTTTTCTCACACAAATTCTCATTATGTCATTAGTAAGCTGAGTCATCACTAGACTAGAGAGAGATACTTTAACAAGCTGGATAGGTCTTCAGCAGCTACTGGCAAGCTCATGGCAGTGATCCTGGACCACCTGCACATTAACTGCCCAACATTCACCCACTTAACAACACAAGATAGGTGGAATTCTGCTATATTCAACAGCTCTCCTATCACGGTACAGGAGTGCAAATACATAGTCTGTGTGTTCTGCATGCATTCATAACTACAGTGCTTAAAGCAAACCCATGTGGAGAAAGACACTACACAAGTGGACCCTTGTAGAACCACTCTCCATGTTCATGCTCTGTCTAGCCTAATGAGCTTGGCTTCAGCTGATGCAAGCTAGCCCTTGCCTCCACATCCTGCAGAGACCTACTGTGCTCAGCCTTGCCTTGCCTCTCACTGCCTCCAGCATTCCCTTCTCACCCTGATCCTTCTCAGTTTCTTCTGGATCTTGTGGGCCACCTGTTCAGCCAAGTATTGCTACCGAAGGAAGTCCCAGAAGACCCTCCCGACCAGAGCGTTGAGCCAGGCTGGCCAGCCCCCCCCGGCCTTGCGGCCCCCGGTTCACTGGATGACTGCAGCTGCAAGAGCAGGAGGAGGAACATAATTACTGGGAAACAGCTCAATGTACTTACTTTTTTTAATGAAAAGCTGGAAATAAGTGTATGAATTAGATTTTGAGTAGATTGCAGTCAGGGGAGTTGCTTGTATGTTAATGCTTACTGGTCATAAGAAATTTGTACAAATGCTAATTCATAGAAAATTTGTATAAATGCTAATAACTAATTTACATCAAATGCAGTTTCCAAGAGGAAGAGGTAGCTATGAGCAGATACAATAGAAAAAATGACTTATGATCCAAACATTCACCTGAATGTTCAACTATTAGCATAGATGAACACAATCTTGTGTTCTGCTGAGTTAGGCTTTGCTTTGCTGTTTTGCCAATCATTGTTTTGCCTATTCAACTCATCAACATAGACTCTGGACTCTTGTCCATGCTGTCATATGCAAGTTCGTAGGCATCACCGTCAGTGTGTTGGTGGGGCTGGCTGGCTGGCTGGGCCCGGGACTGGGTGTGAGGTTGCTACTCTCTACTGCAACAAAGTGGGCCATGTAGGAGCTGTAGTCCAGCAGGATCCTCTCTCTCACTGAGCCAGCCAGCTCCCTCAGACCTAGCATGGGGGCCAGGTCATCAGTACTGCCCTGACACAAGCCTTCAGCACTGCACTCCTCTAGAGAGAGAGAGAGAGAGAGAGAGAGTTCTGTGAAACTTTAATGTTGCAGGGCATTAAGGGATATAAAATTGCTGACAAAAAAAAATTCAGTTTCAAAACTTCATTCAGTTGACTGCATGATACTATAGACCACTTTATGTGTTGAGTTTCAGCTCATCACCTAAATTGGATACTCATTACTTACTCCTTTATTTCTGCCTGTCTATGCAGCACTCAGCTCTGTGCTGGAGTGCATGCATGGAGTGGAGTGCACTGTCTATGCAGTGCTCAGCTGTGCTTGAGTCAGCAGTCTAGGGGCACCAGTCCCGCACCTGTCCTCGCCTCGCCTTGCCTCAGCCCACCATGGGGCTCCTCCCTCGCTGCCAGCAGCAGGTGCTGGTACCACTCCTCTTTCTCTCTGCCCGTACACCCAAACAAGTACAGCGTGGTGGTCCATGGCCCTTCCTGCTCCGGCCACTGGGGCTTATCCCCTCGCTCGCCATATTCCTTCGCCACCTCACTGCTTGGGATGTCCTCTCCGCACATCTGTTCCTGAGCCTGCGTGATGCAGATGGGATACTTCTTATTCCACATGCGCTTCTTGGAAAAGACTGCTGGCAACAGAAACACCTATAGAATGGAGAACAATTTAGCTTTTTGTATCTGTATTTGTAAAACACCTGCTGCAGAATGTTGGTTTAATTAATGTTTGCTATTTTATTTCCAGCAACATCAAGAGGGCCCACAGTTAACACATAGGAGCATAATTAAGGCTACTGGCACTCATTATACAACAGATTATACAACAGGAAGCCGAGTGCTCGGACAGAATTCTCTTGTTATAATGAAGAGTAAGGCAGAAGTTCAAAAGGCACAGAACATTGCGAAAAAACAACAGGCAAGAGTCATAACCATTAAAGCAAAACATCAGGCAAATTCACAAAAGGGTTATGGAACCAGGGAAAACAGGTGGAAAAATGTTGAAACAAAGTAAATAGTTCAGTACACTGTATTCAGTACAGTAACCGGACACAAAAGAACTGCTTACTAATGCTGAGCAAAAGGGCAACAAGATTTCACAAATGCGAACAGGACCTATATACACACATGCAAAATACAAGCATATCCAATCAGTATAGGGGATAGCTGTATCTATGCATAGTTGTGGTGGGTTTGCTTGGTGAGTAGCCCTGAGGGATATCCGCTAGTGAGGGAGTGACTGCCACACTGTCACTGAACTCTTAGCTCTGTGTCAAGGAAACATACTAGGGTGTGGCATTCAATGCTATAAAATCTGTGTAGAACTGCATGTGTAAGATAAATGAATAAAATGAAAAAAACAAAAACAAAAACAGATGAGGTCGGAAAAGTGCCATTTCATTTCAAAGTAACATTTATGTATGTGAGCAGCAAACTAGCACACAGTCACCTGACGCTACCTGACGCTTAAAATGAATAAGAAATATCTTGGGGACAATTTACAGATACTGAACAGATGTACACTGCAAGGTCCCGGAATCTCTGTGAGTGGTATATTACTAAACCTTAACTACTAATTTTTATGTATTTATTTGTGTGTGTGTACAGCTAAATGCTGTAAATGTGTGTGCGTGTGAGGGAGAGAGAGAGAGGGAGAGAGAGAGAAGAGAAAAAGAGAAAGGGAGATGGAGCATAAGCATAACTCCCGGTCAATGTGTGAATAATATTATGTCAAAATGTTTCAGCGCAAAATGTTTTAAGATGAAATAAGTTAGTGTATACCTGCACCAGACAGTTACTGCCTCCTTCTAATAGCATCTGACTTGCATGTTACAGTATGAGAGTGTCAGAGTGATCTGCCTATTATGTTATGAGATAGAGAGTGCACCAGACTGACCTGCAGCACCCCGCTCTGCTCTCTGCTGATGCAGTCTGTAGGCAGGCTGTCATCAGGGGAGGGGGCTGGCTTCCGGGTTGCTGCCAGTCGCCGTGGTGCTAGCATCAGTACCACACTCAGAGTAACCATGAACCCACAGGCCAGGCCCAAAGACAGCCCCGTTAGGTGGGATGACAACGGAAGCACGTAGAACCTGTAGGCCAGCAAATCAACGCACACCAGCCACCTGCTCGGCTCCAAAGACGTGCTGCATGCTGCAGGTGCTGCCGTGACCCTGTTCTGCTGTGGCTTTCTGGGCTCTGAGTTTGTGTGCTCTTTAACCTCCACTACCTGCATGACATCGCCGCAAGTGCAGAACTTGTAGCGGCTGCCCTCATCACCCAACCTGCAGCAGAGGTCAGGTGAGACTCCTGCCGGCAGCCCTCTCCTGGACTTCCATGGCGCAGTCTCACAGACAGCTTCCTCTGGGCATTGGCTCACCTCTTGAGCCTCTCCATGAGCAGGTGTCCTTCCCTCCATGCAACCCTGGGAGGAAGGCAAGTTTTCAGGTAGCACCCTCCTCTGGGCTCTGGGGCTGGTGCTCTCCTCGCCCATGATCTTGCTAAGCATGCTGAGCGTCTCTTGCATGGCCTCAGACAGCTTACGTCGTGTGTTCTCCAGCTCGGCCATAAGTGAGCCCCCTCGAGCCTGCCAGGCTTGGCTGGTGTTCCCCCAGTGATGAGGGTGCTGTCAAGACTGAGGGCTCCTCGGCCACATCCCCAACCAGTGGCTTAGATGCCTGAGCTGGCTTCTTCCATGGCTGCAGGTGGAGCTTGGAGTCAGACCAGTAGAGACAGACTTCAGGCTCTCACTGTGAGATCTCGGTGGAGAGCGATTTGACCAGACTGAGCAATGGCTTGGGCCTCAGCGAGGCAGCCGAGGTGGAATCTGTGTCAGAGGAAGAAGAGGAGGACTTGATGATGCTGTTTGATGCTGCTTGTGAGAGGTTGACTGTGATGGTGCCAGGAGCTGAGGCTGACAGCTCACCCAGAGAACCGGGGGTGGAGGGCGAGAGCGAAAAGTGGAAGGCAGAGGCACAGAAAGCTGGCCGGCCCTCTCGCCTCTCTCCCCTGCCACGCGTTCTCTCTCTGGGATTGATCTCTGAACCCTCCTCATCGTGCTCCAGGGGGAAGACAAGCTCACTGTCTTCCATGGATGCTGGTGGGAACCTGGGTCAGGACCACTGTGCCAGACCGTGTCTGCACCTGATGGGCTGATGGCGGGCGGGCAATGTGAGCGATGTGGTTGGTCAGAGCGCTGGGTCTGTTACCTGTAGACAAGGTCATCCTCTCCTCTCCACCCATGGCAGGAGCACAGCAAAAGGACAGAGCAGAGAACAGGAAGGCATCACTCGCTTCTGTAAGTACATGGACAGAGAGGATGATATGTCAGATCTCAGAGTGAGCCAGCCTGTTTTTCTCTCATCTAGTTATGTTGTCCTACACCCACACTCCTGTGCAGACTATGTGAGAAACAAAAATCAACGGCTTTAGCCTCATGGCAGTGAAAGATTACAGGGGAGCCAGGGAGGGGGGTAAGAGAGAGAGATTGAGAAAGAGGAAGAGAGAGAGGATGAGGAGAAGAGAGGAAGAGAAGTATCTCCTAGGTTTACTCTGCTAGAGAAGTCTAGTGCAAGCGGATGTTTTCTCACTGTGATACTGGACAGAAATAGCACTCAGCATCTGGTTCTTGCAGTAATCCCTGTTAAAAGGCTCTGACTCCAGTTCAGCAATCGTAGAGCGAGCTCAGTGGCCATGCTGGATATGCAGTGACACACTCAGTGATAGCCCTTCAGGGCTATATTTGGATTATGATCTTGTGGAGGTTAAGAATTGCATGTAATTCACTTATTGCCTCTTTAGTGCATAGATTAGACTTGAACTTTTAAAAATTACTATTGTAACTGTTAATGCTATTGTTACTGTAAGAAGCCCAACATACTTTACTGAGAAAAAGAAGAAGATGAGCTTGCTTTAGAAGTGTAGTCTTCTATCGCATAATGATGAATTTCTCACTCAAAGCAGTTTTTAGAGTGTGAAGTTTTATTCTGTGAAGTGTGAATCTCTTAATAAAATGATCTTTGTGGTAGCCTATTCAGTCAGTAAAAGAACATGAATCATATGCGTAGGAGAGGGATACAGAACAAATCATTTAGCTTTTCTCTTATTGCCTTTTCTCATGTGAAACCCCATTAGCATCAATTCAAACATCATGTAACATCATGTCTGTCACGGTACGGCCCCTCCCCCCTCAAATGTGTGTGTGTGTGTGTGTGTGTGTGTGTGTGTGTGTGTGTGTGTGTGTGTGCCATGCCCTCTCGTGTCGTTTATCTGATCCTTGTGTGTAATTGTCATGCGTGTACATAAGTCTTGTGTCATGTTGTCGAAGATGTTGGTGTTTAACCCAGTGTGTATCATGCATCTTATGTAAACACACAAGAAGCTTAATGTATACGGTCGTTGTGTTGTTAATGTTTGGTGAGTCTGATGTTATTCTTCGTGTTTGTTACTTTAAATCAAGACCAGTTTAATTGAGGAGAATTGTCTTGGCATCCCACTCTCATGACATGATAGTTACAATGTCACTGCTTCTTTCATCTCTGTTTACATACGGTTTTCAAATACAATATTGGCCAGATTTTTCAAGCTCTTTCATAATGCTGATTAAAACTGACATTCTGTTTTGTTTGTTTGGACTGATATCGGACCATCTGATTTTAAACAACAATGAGACAATATAATAAGCAGTTCTTGGGTCAACAGTGCATGCTCTATTGGCATATTGCACTAGTATAAGGATTTCTTCCATGGAGGTAAAAGCACTACTATAAATTGTTCTGAACAAGATTGCCAACTAAATACTATAAATGTGAATATAATGTAGATATTATGAGATCTGCCCTGGACTCTTTGGAGTGGGCCAGTGAGAGAGTTCCTGTGTTGATATAATCTAGTCCTAATCTAGTCCTGACTTGTCCTAGGTGAAGGAGAATGTGTTTCCAACTTCATACACATATCTGTTAATTCAGTTCAGTTCCTTTTCTGATTGTTTGCTGTGTCTTTTTGAAGATGCCACTTTGCAATAAAAAGTTGTTTCTTGGGGAGAAATGGCATTTTATGGTTCTTAGGCGCTGGTGTGACAATATTTTAGATATGCCAGTTTTCTGATGAATCAGTACTAAGAACTAGGTTCTCCTAGAAATATTATAGTGCCCTTACATGTAATGTTAACAGTAATGAGTTAGAAGAAGAGGTTGTGTGTGATAATGACCTGATGTAATCAGATTGACAGGCTTGCCAATTGAGTAGGATTTGAGTAATAAACATTTAAACCAATCCAGAAAAGGTATGACTGAGCTGGTTATGAAGGCACATGTTTGTATTTCGTTATACTCAAGACATGACATCTTACACAAATGTTTAACTTGTCTCATGCAAAGTACTTTGGGATTTGAAGTCTAAAATGAAAAGCAACAAACAAACAAAAGCCAATTAGAAAAGCTAAAGCCTCACACTAACACCACACAGTAGCCCAAGCAATTTAGAGGAAAAGTACTAGTGTCAGCCGATTGGCCTTGTGAATTGGATATGACTTCATGTTTAGGCTTACCTCATTCCAGTCTGGAAAAGACTAGCCTTTCTCCCAATTTGATGGTATAATAAAGTTTTTAATTACTGCAGCACTGAAAGGTACAGACTAAGTTATACTAACTGTGCAACCTTTTATGGCCCCTTAATGAATGAAACAATTTAATTTGGCAGTTTAAGTTCATTAATGCTGACCAAAGAGCTGCATTTTTTAAAAATACAAATGAAAGCCATCTTTACCATGGGCAACAAGAGTCTGATAACACTACCAAAGAGCAGAAGAAATTTGCATTGTTTCAGCACCCAGGGCAACAATTTTACCTTAACTTTCATTTTTTCCAGTTACAACAGAAGTCTTTCTTTAAAGCATATAGAACTATACTGAGTCTATATCAGATGTCTGATGACAGCAGTTAACATTGTATTATGAGCATACATGTTATCATTTGAATCAACTGGGTAACAATTTGTATTTGATGTTGATAAATGACTTTTGGATCCAACTTCACTGAGCCACGATCTAGAACAGTAATTACTGACTAGCAGTAAAAGTGTGGATTACAGTTAAATTAGGCAGGGCTTTAGATGGATCATTAGAGGAATGTCTGTATGTTCAACATTGAGTATCCACACCAGGTCTCCTTTCCCAGCAGAACCAAGGCTCTTAGCACCACAGCTGTACAATAGGCTAACTGAATGCGATGAGATTAAAGACAGAGCGCAAGACAGTGTCCATCCATGAAAATATTTTGGCCAAAGTGGCTGCTAGGAGGTGGGTCTGTGCTTCTGTCAGTGGGTCAGCAATGGCAACACTAATCACCAGACAACAAGACTGGGATTAGTGGAGGGCAAGGTAGCATTAGGAATTATGTTTTCCAATAAAAAGTTTACAATTGGTGTAAAGACAGAGAAGTGTTTGCATGGAAAATAGTCTGACGTGAGACACATGTAAATGGACCTGGGTCTCTAAATATTTAAGTGCATTTTTGCTCCTGAGGATTAATTAAATAACTTTAAAACATTCGCCAGTGAATATAATAAAACATACACTGCCTGGCCAAAAAAAAGGTCACAAACTAATTTCGTTGGACCGCCTTTAGCTTTGATTATGGCATGCATTTGTTGTGGCATCATTTCCACAAGCTTCTGCAATGTCACAACATTTATCTCTGTCCAGAGTTGCATTCATTTTTCCCCAAGATCTTGTATTGATGATGGGAGATTTGGATCACTGCGCAATGTCTTCTCCAGCACATCCCAAAGATTCTCAATGGGGTTCAGGTCTGGATTCTGTGGTGGCCAATGCATGTGTGAAAATGATGTCTCATGCTCACTGAACCACGCTTTCACAATTTGAGCTCGATAAATCCTGGCATTGTCATCTTGGAATACGCCTGTGCCATCAGGGAAGAACAAACCCATTGATGGAATAACCTGGTCGTTCAGTATATTCAGGTAGTCAGCTGACCTCATTCTTTGGGCACATAATGTTGCTGAACCTAGACCTGGCCAACTGCAGCAACCCCAGATCATAGCACTGCCCCCACAGGCTTGTACGGTAGGCACTAGGCATGATGGGTGCATTACTTCAGCCACCTGTCTTCTTACCCTGATGCACCAATCACTCTGGAACAGGGTAAATCTGGACTCATCAGTCCACATAACCTTCTTCTATTGCTCCAGAGTCCAATCTTTATGCTCCCTAGCAAATTGAAGCCGTTTTTGCTGGTTAGCCTCACTGACAAGTGGTTTTCTTAAGGCTACGCAGCTGTTTAGTCCCAATCCCTTGAGTTCCCTTCACATTGTGCATGTGGAAATGCTCTTACTTTCACTATTAACATGTCCCTGAGTTCTACTGTTGTTTTTCTACTATTTGATCGCACCACACGTTTAAGTGATCGCGGATCACGATCATTCAAGATTTTTTTCCGACCACATTCCTTCCTCGAAGATGATGTTTCCCCACTGTCCTTCCACTTTTTAATAATGCGCTGGACTGTTCTTAACCCAATTTTAGTAGTTTCAGCAATCTTCTTAGATGTTTTCTCTGCTTGATGCATGCCAATAATTTGACCCTTCTGAAACAGATTAACATTCTTTTCCACGACCACAGGATGTGTCTTTCAACATGGTTGTTTAACAAATGAGAAGCTACTCACTGCATCAGTTGGGGTTAAATAACTTGTTGGCAGCTGAAACATAATCACCCATGCAGTAATTATCCAGTGGGAGGCTCTTACCTATTTGCTTAGTTAAATCCAGGTGGTGACCTTTTTTTGGCCAGGCAGTGTATAAAGAAATACAACCGAATGACAATAATATAAACTTGAAGAGTTGTTGGTGGACAATGTCACTGTCACAGAATGACCTTCTCTTGGGCATGGTGCTGGACTAGACCCAGTTTGGGAAGTGACACCCACACACTGGCTACCTTTGGCAAAGCATATTATCAAAAAAACAAAAAAACAAACCCCAAACAAAAAAACAAAAAACAAAAAAACAATATATTCTGACTGCACTGGCCATTTATTCCGGACTCTTTATCAATAATTTGTAAATTCACGTGACAGTGACTGCAAATGATAACGTCATGCTAATTTTACCAGTTTATGCATTCTTCAGACATATGGTTATGTTATCTTGGTAGTCCTTGCATGTTTGTCTCTTCAGCAGATAAAGCAGATTTTAGGTTATCATTAAGATAGTAACCCAAACCTTGTTTTCTTTTGAACCCACCTAAATATTGACGGTCTCTACCAATAAGAATCAGATACTGGTCAAAAGCATTTCCTTCGCAAGATTGTACACACATGTATCCGAAAAAGTATGAAAACGTTGGATTTTATTCTGCTCTCCTAAAATCTAACAGTAATTTACAGCTCTAGAGGATCTACTGCAGAGCATCTCTGACAGCAAAAGTGAATAAAAGTGCTGCAGAAGAAAAGAGAAAAGACGAAAATCAACTTGCACGCGCGTTTTGGTAATCGGACGTGACATAATGTTCTAATTGTTTCAATGTGACACGCTTTTTCTTACATGGAGTAAAGGAAGATAACATTGTCCGAAACCCCCTCCCAAAAAAACCCCCTCTAAACCCGTAAGCATACTACCTGCTATTTTTTGCTAGGTCCACAACACCAATCTGATTATAGCTGCAGAACCATTTTCTAATCAAGATTAAATTATTACCATAATAAATACATTGTTCCTCCATTGTTCCTTAAATAAGTAATACTTTAATAAATACTTTACTTTACTGCATAGTACCTCATAGCTTCCTGTTAAGAGCTTTAAAGTCACAGTGATGTTAACTGAAGATGTTAAATTCACACAGGATTAAATCATCTTTAAATTATAAGGCCTCATTTCCACAGATGCCACTTTTTAAGATGAGTGGTTTTTCAAATACAACCTTTTGCTAAAATACTAAAGTACTGCTGAGAATGTACAATTCTTTTGTTTTTTAAATGGTATATTTATTTGTCTATCAGTTAATTAATTTATTCAGACAGTTTAACAAGTACTATAGCCTCAGTCACATCAATTCAGATGATCACATCAAAACCTCCAAATTTTCAGAATCTCCTTGAGCACAAGATCCTGCATTAAGAACTATAACAAAATATCTGAAATGCTGTAATATGTTATTGTATTGTTTTTATTACAACAAAATAGAAATGTAGCTGCATTTTACCAACTCTTGAGTCAAAAGGAGTTACATTATTCTAGACATGAAATATTACTTTTAATATCCTGATCTTACATGCATGTAGCTACATATCTGAATTTCACAGTTTATAAACTGTAGTTTAAAATAATAATTAATTTTACAAGAAAGGCAGACCACTCTAGCAACTATTTCAGACTGACTCACTCAAAAAACACACAAGTACAAATTTGTAGAAATTTGCACAAAACAGCTTGAGATCACTCAGTTATTACAATGTGAAACACTCTGTATTTTGAATTGCAGATTGTCATATCAAACAACAATGACTCACTGAATTATTTGTTCTCTGGGGCTATGTTTAATATGGAATTACCAAGCTAGTGTAATGGGACAGTCTATTTAAAATAAAATTAAATAAAGTACAATAAGTAAAAGGTTGTACTGTACTTTGTATTGCTAAAGCAAGAAACAATATCTTTATCGGTGTCTGTTCTCTGTTGCTGTGATTGCTCTACCCCTTCAGATAGATGGAAATCAACACAAGTTCAATGGAATAATAAACGACATAACTTATTTTTTTAACAAACTGCAAACAAGCATTTAAATTTGTATCCTCACTCCAGTCAAACAGAGATCATCCATGATTTAAGTACTGATACTCAGTGTAACCTACCACATGTACAGTACCATATAGCTAGTAATTATATGTGGTATTGTCCACATTCACACTAATTTCACACAAAGTCCTCATGTTGTTCCTCTGAATGTTTTCATGTAATACTGGAATCACTGTAGATTACTAGCCAGTATGCTGTACTTAGATTGCAATTTTCAGGCAATTTTACTGGACTGTCATTACAAATAACAGCTATTCTGAAAAAAAAAAAAATTAAATCAATTGTAATCTTGGGGAAAACACCTGTACCCCAGCAATATTTATATTTCATTTTCAGATTTTTTGTTGTAAATAATAATGAATGCATTTAAATAAATGAAAACGGATATTGTATATCCTAAAGCACTGTAAAATTGAAAATACATTCCTTCAAGTTATCAACGCAGATGCTTCACAGCTTGTAATTTCTCAGCAGCTCACAGCTGAGAGACAGAAAAGATGCAGTCACATTTACTAGCATGAAAGGATCAATTGTTATGTATATAGCTGACATTTCTGTTACTCCTACATACAACTTTGTATATTACATCTTGGCATGAAAATCAATTTTTTTATGCTTCAGTTAAGTCAGGACAGGTCCTGCGAAATGTGAACTCCAAGGTACAGTTTCAGGTACCTTGGAGTTCACATTTCGCAGGACCTGTCCTGGTCCCGCCACACCAACTCCCTGGCAAAGAAGGCTCATCAGCGTATTTACCACCTCAGATGCCAAAGAGACTTCAGACTGCCCTCCAAGGTGCTGCTGAACTTCTACACTTGCACTACTGACAGCATCCTCAGAGGGAACATCAAAGCCTGGTTTGGGAACAGCACCAAGCAGGACAGACAAGCAGGACAGACAAGCACTCCAGACGGTGGTGCGTTCAGCAGAGTGCATCATTCTTAGGGAACTTCCTGACCTGCAGACCATCTATCACAAGCGGTGCCAGAGCAAAGCCAGGGGGATTGTGAAGGACCCCACTCATCCCAACAATAGGCTCTTCTCTCTGTTGAGGTCAGGAAAGCACTTTCACTCTCTGAAGACCAACACAGAGAGACTGAAGGGGAGCTTCTTCCCGCAGGCCATTCGGGCCCTGAATCAGGGCAACTGATGAACTGTGGGGACCACTCTGTGCACTACGTATGATGTCAATAACATCATAAAAAGAATGCAATAACTCTAAACTGTAAATTGCAACTGGTAATTGTACATTTTGTATATACACATATATACATATACATAGTACATTGTGTATATATACATATTATATTATACATATATTGTATCCCTGTATCTCCTCAGCTCGGACAGTCACAAAAGCATTTCACTGTGAGCTATACCATGTATGACTATTTACGTGACAAATAAACTTTGATACTTGAAACTTGAAGTCTGAAAACTCTGGTTTAAATTCCACCATCTACTCATCTCTCTTATCTCAGTTCATCTTACTATCAGACTCTCATTTTTTCACACTCCTGCAAAACCATCCCTTACAGCTATTAATGCTTAAACACATTCATATTGACTGATCAAAATGATCATTTCCAGTGGCAAGGCATTTTAATGCTAATGGCCACTATATTAATGACATATCTGCTTGCAAAGTCAGATGTCATGGCAGCAATGAAGTTAGGAAATTTAATGAATCAAAAAACAATACATCTACACTCTCAGGATTTTGAAACCCCATGAATGTTATAATATAAACATCTATTATGAATATAAACTGGTTTCACCTCCTAGAACTTCCAAAGCACTGTTTGCTTGCACAGCTGATGTTTCTTTCAGAAACATCCTGTTTTCCTGGAAAGCCACATTTTATACCATATCCAGTAGATTACTATATTACAGTTAGATAATGTTTACTTTCTAATTACTTTTTAATCCATTATCTGTCACTGATTCAAAAACTGTTCCCCAGTCAGCATGGCCACTACCAAGCTGCCACAAGATCCAGTATTTTCTCTATGCCTTGATCAACTTGATCAATATGTGTGAAAGTCCATATAAACAACATGAACCTTCCCCAGCAGTCCAGGACTGCTAAGGCCCTTTGCTGCAGAACGCCCAAACCACTCCTTTTCAAGTTGATAGTCCACAGTGTAAAGATCACAGATAAACACTCTTATGGTCAACTAAACACAAAAGAAAATTTATTTAATTTAATTAAATTTAATAAACATTTACAAACAAGGCCTGCTATTTAAAAAAAAAAGCTGTAGTCATGTAATTAAAAGCTGTAACTTTTCCACCCCCCGCGATATCTGTGACGTAAACGGTCACGCGGTGTGGAACCGTTCTCAAATTAGATTGGCTCAAGGCGTAGTACTTTCGGGAAGTAACTAGTGTGATCCATTTTATTCGGAAACTTTCCCATGTCAAAACCTGCCAAAAAGTTGCCCATGTCTTTTTGTTCGTTTTCGCGAGGTGAAATCTATAAAGATCACTTTAAAACGGGTGAGTTCTTTTGGCAGTTCCTATGTACACACTCTTACTCACATGCTATCGGCTTAAACATTTATTAACTGACTCTGCAAGCAGCATTTTAGACTTTGTAAGTTAGGACGTGTCTTTTATCGAGGAAGGTGAATCCATATAAAAGTAAGATTTTGATTACAAATTGTAATACACTGGCAAATTCGTAAAATAAGTAAATGTTTTCAATGTACTAGTGGTGCAATACTAACAAAATATACTTATTATAAAACAACGACAAAAAATCCATTGATGCTCATACTTTACTTGTATTTTTACCTGTATCCCTGATAACATTCAAGTGTGTGTTTGTGTGCATGTAAGGTGTTTATTTTTTTCTCTCCTGTAGGTATGTATGTTTGTGTTAAGTGCGGCTATGAGCTGTTCGCCAGTAAATCCAAATATGAACACTCCTCACCCTGGCCTGCCTTTACGGAGCCCATTCACGAAAACAGTGTCTCCAAACAGGAGGAGAGACTGGGGGCATACAAGGTATTCTGTGTAGACGCTGTACAGCAAGTGCACAGCATGTTTACAGAACTAACAGAATGTCATCTGCTATGAAAGATCTTACTGCATACTAATATTATCATAGGCAGGACAGGGCCTGTTTTGTATTTTCATGTGAACTCATTTCTTTAATTCCTACTTAAATAGCTTATTAAAGCAAATGAATTTGTTTAAGAAATACGGATGTATGTTCTAGGTTCAGTGTGGCAAGTGTGGAAATGGCCTGGGTCACGAGTTTGTGAACGATGGACCGAAACGTGGGCTCTCACGATTCTGAATATTCAGCAGCTCACTCAAGTTCATCCCTAAAGGTATTCACTTATCAGCTTATACTCGGACCAGAGACACGAACGTGCACTGTTCATGCGTCAAAATGTGTGCCTTGACCTATAATTTCTGTAATGCCTTTTGTGGCTCTCGTTCCTTTCACTGATTATTTTGAATGTGATTATTTTATTTAATACATTGCTTTGATACTATCTAGCTCGTCCTTTCAGTCTTTCTAGCTGCATGCTGTTCACAGCTCTTGACTAATATTACTTGGCTCATGACTAAGTTGCTTTGTCATCTGTTTATTGTAATGAGTGTTAACAATAACTTCAGTGATGGGTCAGTCCACTGTCCACTATGTCCTTTTCCAGAGATGGGTGAACAACAGAGTGAGCTGGTTGAAGGAGTGAAGATGGCTTAGGTAGCTGTGGAACGGCTCTGTTGTGCAGGTGTTCTATGAAGTGTTCTGTTATAAAGTCCTCAGTGGACATTCGGGGCACTGATGTTTATGGCCTCACTGGTAAACAAGTCGGCTCTAAGAGAAGAATTTGACATAAGCTGATGTCAGCACACACGGAGGAGCAGTGTGTCTTTTGGGTTAATTTTTATATGAAGTTTTTAAACTGTTCATTCATAAAAAGAATAATTCACTGCTTTCTCTTTAGTCTGGCAAAGCCTACCACACAATCTTATCATTTTAAATGTTTATTGCAGGAAATAAAAGTAATGTTTTTAGCCTGCTGTGACTGATATTATGATTTGCACAATTTGTGCACTGGGTAAAATAAATGTTTACATGTAAATTCGCTGGGTGATTCAAGTTTGCTTTTCCTCAGTAGCAATGCTTCAACATTCTTTTAAGGTATGTCATGTGTCACAGCACTGTAGTTTTTGTATTGGTTAAATATACAATTAGATTTCAAATGTTATAATTAAACTGCTTGTACAGTACAATTCCTACTATCACCAGCTGGTGGTGCTCTTTTAAAATATTTGTGTGAAATTTATTTATTTATATATTTATTTTCAACAAAAATGATACTTGATGTAGTTTAACATCCCATGATAATGGAAAGGTAAGATCCTCAACGCAGACACACATCTGGGAACAATCAGCGGTTAGCAGGTGTGTACTTCCACTGAAAGCCAGTGAGTTCAGACTGGGATGTTTTGCATTTAGCCTCTCTTACCTGCCTAAAAGATTTATGTGCTTTGGAGACTAGCCTATTCATTACAACAGAACGAACATTGAGAAGACTGGTCTCTTCCTTGCTTAGATATTTTAGAATAATTGCACTTGATTTTCACTACATTTTTTTTTTCCCCAACACCACATCGGCATTTAGTGAGGCTGTACTGCTGCAAAAAATAAACTCTTCAGACTCTATTTATCGAATGAAAAGGTCAATAGACTATACAGATGACACTCTTTTTTTCTTTTATTAACAAACTATGGCCAAGGCTACTTATTAAACTAGCCTTGAAATGGAAGTTAATTAGCTCATATCATTTTGTGATTAATACTGTTGTCTTGCACTGTACATTAACCTCTTTGATAGCTGTTAGCCCAGCATCCCACCGCAGGGTAGATTTTAACTGTCTCTAACAGAGTAGAAACAGGTGCAGCCATGGCTAACAGGTAACAGCTAAATGTTTATGTTTATTTATAAATAAATATCCTTTGTCAAGCTTGGATTCTCTACATGAGACCTGGAAGCTTGAGAGTCCTGCATAGTATCTTAGCTGTTCATAGGACTGCACTCTTTTGGTCCAAGATCACCCTCCACAACAGTCACTTGAGACTGTAAGACCAGACATACCAACCTGTTCACCACCTGGATTGACTACAATGGCTTGAGTTGATGTCTAATACATTTCTTGCATACAGCTTGATGTCTTCCAGGTACAGGGTGTGGATGATGGTTGCTCCTTTCTGTAATGGGTATGCATAGCCACTTTTGGTGATGATCTTGCTGAGGGGGTTCCGGCCTGTGCAGAACAGCAGCAGGGACAGGGAATATCCTTGGTAAATCCCACACTGCATGGTGATTGCTCCTATTGGTTTGAAGTTGGCCTCTAGTGTAGTCTTCCACAGAGTTCTTGATGAAGGCTCTTAGATTCCTGTTGATGTTATACAGCCTCAAGCATTCCAGGATCCATGTGTGGGGCATAGGCTTTCTTGTAGTCAATCCAGGTGATGAACAGGTTAGTCTGTCTAGTTTTACAGTCTCGATTGACTGTTGTGCAGGGTGATGTGGGGATGAGGTTGAAGGCAACTCTGGTAATTCCTGTGGTAATTGGAGCACTAGGCGCTGTAACCCCAAAACTGGGAGAATGGCTCCATCAGTTCTGGGAACTGATGTACCCCAGAGGGACTTAGAGGAAAGCTGTGATATAATCTAAACAGTCTCATTTTCACTAAACTGATGAATTAGCCTCGGAAGGCAGAGCTTCAGACCCTAGTTACCCCTTAATTCCCCTACTCTACTGCTATGAGAGAAACCACAAATTGGCATTAGGAACTTCTACTGTGGCTGGTTATGGTCTCACAAGATCTAAGTAGTTCTGTCTCTTCCTGTCTCCTTCCTGTGGTGATGCAGATGTGTAGAATAGGCAGTGTTCGCTTTCTAAAGATTGACTTCTGATTGCTTCTTCCTGGTCACATCCCACTGTCCCACAAGTACTCTTAAGTTATACAGCAGACAAATTACAGCAAAATAAAAAACATTAATAGATAGATAGATATATAGGTGAGTAGTAACAGTGTATAGAATAATACAAATATCTTGCAACATTTGAATCCTTGAGATTTAGGCTACTTTGAAAAATATTCTTTAAGTCATTTGTTAACTTATGTCATATGTAGTGCTATAAAACAGACTGACATCTGCTAGCACATAAATATTTTGTTTGTCATAGAGTGGAAACAGGTGTGCTCATGGCTAAGTGTTTATATATATATATATATATATATATATATATATATATATATATATATATATATACACACACACACACACACACACACTGTATAAATAATAGACAGATAGTGAACAATGCAACATGTCTCTCATGTCACTGTCCTATTATACTGCAGTAAGGCCTTTGATCAAAGCAAAGCAGAAATAAATTGTTATAATAAAAAGGCTTCCAAAATCCAAGGAACCAATGAATACAGCCAGGCAAGTTTTCAGGCATATATTCGGATGTGTTCCATTAGATGCCTGTTGTCCATGTGTTCGGCACTCATGAGGGGCCTTTTATAATAGCAGCAAATATCACTCCCCCTTCCTCTGATGGATGGAAATGTAAACAGCCTGTACAGAATGAGGGAGTGCGCAGTTCCCATCACAGATCAAAGTAGATTTCTAACGTCTCAAAGCTCCTCATGTTGATCAAGCAGAGTGTTAGCACTGATAGCAATCAGTGTTATGATGACCATGCAATATAACATCACATTTTCAAACTTGCCATTTTATGCTAACCTGGAATCGGTTTTGGATTTTTGATGAATAAGAGTATTGTTTAGTCAAGGGAGGGTTACCCCTAGTGTCAGCAAGTACCCTGAGCTGTACCACATCCAAAGAGGATATCTAATCAGTCAGAGAAACTGTAAACATCATGATGGCTCATCTGGACAACAGACTGTGTTTGTAGTCATTAAGAACAGGCCAAGGAGTATCTTTATAACAACACAACTCACTTGACACTGAATTCAATATAGTGACTTTTTAAAATTGGGAATTTCTCCTTTCTGAGATAGCATTACAGCTAGTCTATCACTAGTTCAGATTTTCAGAGAATATGGCTCAATCACCTTGAACTTGTTGTATCTGAAGTTTAGTATTGTGTTTAATTTGCTTCTGTTATTTCAGGCAAGACTGGTGCGATCTTAAAATAAACAGAAAGACTTCATCAAGCCAAGCTTATGTTATTTTCAGTAAGCCAAGTTCAAGTTAATTTCCACAAAAATTAAGACTTATACAAAAACCGTACACTTTAAATTACATTTATACAAAACAACAATTCAAAGATTAAAGTAGGGACACATGGCCAGGTAGACAAGAGGATGTCTGTAAAGTGATATTCCTGCAGAGTTTTAGAACACCTGAGATCAGAGCTTTGAGGACGAGTGCTGTGGGTTCCTGTCTTCTCCTCCACCAGTTCCTTTGAGACAGAGACACTAGCAGAGCTCTTGGGGTAGGGGTGCAGACAAGCCTTCATCTGCTGAAACATTTCCTTCAAATTTTTTGCTGCAGATCTGACACAATAATATATGTATAATAAACACTATGCAAAGCATGCCCATCTGACTTTTGAGGAATTAAACTGTCTATATACCAACTTTTCAAATCAACTGGTGCTTACCTTCTAATGAATTAGACAAACAGAATAACAGATTAAACCTATTAATGATGTGGAATGGAATAGAATAGAATAGAATGGCCTCCAGTGGCACGCTTAGAAAGGTAAGCAATACCGGTCATAAAATGTTTATGATCTTACACTGAAAGTCTTATACTAACCTTTCATTGATAAAAATAAAATATTTTTTGTTCATCTTTACTAACAGATAATCATTCTGGAGGGCACTGTAGAATAGAAGAGAACAGAACAGAATAGATTTTTTTTTTTTGGAAAAGGGCCCACAACATTTTTACTTTGTGTATGTCAGTAATATCTGGCAAAATGCTGATTCAAAGATTTCAGAAACCTTTCATATACTGGTGCTTGTAACATGAAATATAAACACACATCATACTCAACTAATAACATGAATGAGTTCTCAAATAATGGCACAAATGCAATGAACCAGCCAGAGTGTGTTTAGAATATCCACTCCAATGGCTCCTTGTTCAATTCCATGAGGATCCCAAATCGAAAGGACCACCATGTGGTTGGTAAACATGTATCCTTTCCAGCACTGCAGAGATTCAGGCTGCCCTGATGGGTGGTCTAGCTCTCTCCACTCTTACCTTTGTATTGACTTCATGGGTTCACTACAATTCTGTGAGATGGTTCTTTTTCATAAATACCAACTCTTATGTGTCTTGAGTCAAAAAGAAAGTCTGAGCTTCAATCTGTTGGTTAGGGAGAATATTTTCTGTTGTTTGGGCTGTGTATTCAAGCACAGGTAATTTTAAATAAAACAAGCACAGTTTGTCAACTGTAAATTAAGGGTATTTCTTTTTATAGAAATATGTAGGGATTACAGTTCTTGCAAACAAATGTGGTCCTCCCAGTTCAGTACACCAAATTAACTGGACACTTGGCTGCTTAGTTGTTTCTTGGCCAGCTCTGTGTCAGTGCATCATCACTTCATGTACAACAGAATGAACAAAAGGTCTGAAGTTGATTATACACTTGCATTTGGAGTGTGAAAATTAAATTAATGTGAACTGTAATTCCTATTTGTCCTACCCAGTACAGATATAAATATGTTTGACTTAAAGCTGACTTTCTGCATTTTAACCAAACAATAAAAATTCACTATCCAATTCCTTGCAGGACTGCTGCACTTTACTGGGATAAACATCCTGCATATTGTCAGTGTATAATAAAGCACAAGCACCAGTCTATCCACCATTTTATTACCCAAAGCCCACCCTTACATATACTGGAGCAGCCGCAAAGCTGATCTGAGATCAGGGAGGGCAGGTTCTTGGCATCAGCAGGAGCCAGCACAGGTGATGTGTCCTGGGGCGGGGCAATATAAACAGGCTCCTTGCTCTCCCTGCACCCTTTCACCACCTGCGAGTATGGGGAATTCCATCTATTCAACCTCAACAGGTTTATGCCCCACAGCAATTGCTCTGCTCCCTGGCAGGCTTTGTGAGCTTTTCACAGAATCCCCCTGGTCTTAATGGAGCCAAATACAGCCTCTTGAATCATCACCTCTCCCCATGTGAAGCTTTAATTCAGGTTTGGGTCTCAGAAGCACAATTCGCTATCTGAGTTACCTAAAAAAAACCTTTGACCATGTTCTCACATGTAAGGAACACCTATAGGGCCCCTTTCTCACAGGTCACCATGTGATGTGACTAACATGCTGGCATGGCAGTTGAATACATAGCTGGTACATGGGTTGCGTGGGCACCAAAGGAAGCACATGCCGGCCATAGATAAAAAGACAAATAAATGAATAATACATTAAAACTGTTTGAAAATATTTGCAATAGTTTTTTATGACTACAGTGGCCTTTGAACACTTATTGGCCACAACACCCTCTATTTTAGCTGTAACTGGAATTTCATATTGATAAAAGCAGATCCACAATTTTTTGGTCTTCCTTTAGCCATAAAAGGACAAAGCTCTTAAACAGAGTCCAGATGCTTGCTGGTGACAGAAAGAATTAGAGTAAAGATGATGGGGTCACTGTATATGGGCAGATTCCCACAGGAGTAGTCCCAGTGTCTGTGTGTGTGCGTTGCCAAGCCCAGGCCCATGAGCAATCCTCTTCAGATCTTTTAGTGATCCAACCACAAGGCTAACCATCTAAAGAAAGAGAAAGGATGAGAGACAAGAGCGATGCACATCCGCTGCTCCTGAGGGCACAATGTGAAGGACTAGAAGCACTGAGGCTGACCACAGTGCAGTGTCGCTCTGCTTCTTTTACAGAATTATGTTGGCCACACTAATCCAGCCTGTCATAAGGCAGAGCTCTTAGCGTGAGAAGAGTGTGTGTGTGTGTGTGTGTGTGTGTGTGTGTGTGTGTGTGTGTGTGTGTGTGTGTGTGTGTGTGTGTGTGTGTGTGTGTGTGTAGATACTATGTGATATGTGTGTGATTGTGTCCCTGAAGGATGTGGTGTGTGATGTGGAATACAGCACACAAGAGGTGACAAATCCCCATTTGATTTAGGAAAGAAGGAAGATTACTTCTTTCCAGAGATATCATATACCTCTTTATACCCAATAGACATGGCAGTCAGATTCTGTAGCATCCCAAAAGTTTTACATAATTCAAACATGCAATCTATGAACATGTGATCTTGGTTTTTTAGCTTTGATAATTCATCTCATTAATCTTCTTGAGTTCAGTATTGTTAAGGATCAAGATTTTATATCAACCCTGTGATGCTCTTTTCTCCTCTGAGGTGTCCCCAGTGACATTCTAGTATATACACACAATGGGGGACGCATGACGTGTGTGCGAAGACATTGTGACTTTACCAAAGTCATACCTCTAAGGTGATGCTATAGAATATAAAATATCCAGACAAGGGACCAAGCTTAACACAAGAGCTGCTCTTCCTGTTTCACACCAAAGCAGTGGTGTTGAGACAAAGGACTGATGGCAGCCATCTTCATTGTTTGAACAACGTCATGTACTAGTAGCTGTGGTCTCCAAAACTGCAAGGAGTTCCTATAATGTTGTATAGTCATACCTCACCCAGTAACAAGGCACAACCACAAACAGCCTTTTCTGGATCACTTCTGCTTTGTTGAGTCAGTAGACTAGTCCTTGGGCCTTTTAAACAGCCAGAAAGCCATTTGCTCTGAATTGGGTTTTGTTCAGGGGTACATCAAGAAGTGTCTGTAGTCTCCTTGTTCGCCTCAGCAATGCACAAAATGGAAACAAGAACTGTTTTTCACAAAGTGGACAAAAATCTGTAGTAACAGTAATAAATAAAAGAGGTGGTTGTGGTTTTTTTGCTTGACATCATGGCAGTGAATTTAATGAGGAAAATGCAGGACTGAGGCTAAGCCCAAGCCTCTTCTGACATAGCCGTCTGACACTCACATGAACGTCGACACAACAGACCTAAGCTAGAGCTCGCTGTCTGCATCTGCCTCCCGCATGCTCTTACATGCACACAAACACACACACACACACACACACACACACACACACACACACACACACACACACACACACACACACACACACACATATTATGCCCGTCGTCTTCTCTGCACTGTCAGCTTAGCAGCCAGGTCTATGTTAATCCTCACGTGAGCCAGCAGGCATGAAACTTTACCCCAAACCTATCATGGCTGTGTCTTACTTGTCCCTTCCTTGTCTTTTTTTGCTTCATTCCCTCAATAGTACACAATAGTATCTCTCACTCTCTCACACTCACTCACTCACACACAAACACACACACACACACACACACACACACACACACACACACACACAAGGAAACGCATGATAGGATGTTTTGACTAAGTCTCTGAAGCTTTCATCATATTCTATCTCAAAAAATATAAAATAAAGTACAGTTTAATCTTTCACTGTCTCTTCTATTGACATAAATGCCACTCAGTCAAGAGCTTTTATGCATTCTGTGCTCTGGACTGATTCAGGTACACAAGACCTGCCTGTGCAGGCTTTTCTTGTGCTGAAAGCATTTAAGACCTTTTGTCATGAATTACCAGCTGATTAAACACCTTTTCCCCAGCTGCACGTTCACTGCCATTCACATACAGATATTAATGTGTTCTGACTCATATTACATATGTGTTTGACGCTCAGCAGACATGGCGCTGATTCTGCTGATTCCTTTACTCTGTACCACTTGTTTTCTGGAGTGTTCTGCAGCACAGTTATAGGTCCAGCACTTGAGCCCATGGTCTGCAAAGCCCAGGGTCGTCTGCTCAAGCCCTTCTCTGTATATGTACAGAGCTGGGCTGATTTTTTTAACAGCTGCCAAATATGACCGTTTGAAAAATGTCATGCTTTGTGTTAAGTTGCCAGTTCAGTAGACTGCAACATTTTTAAGCTTTGAATGTGCAATACGGCATTGCTGTATACATATGTGGTGTAAATCTCACACGTGCATGGTGCAGGAAGTGTTGGGGAGGTGGTACCCAAGGGTGGACAAAGCAGGATGGGGGACATCCAAAGAGACGAGCACATCGGGTGTGTCCACTCTCTGGTCTTTCTCTTTTTGACTGTCATTGTTCCTATAGACCTGATGCTTTTAATGTGGTTTCAGGATGAAAGGCAGTCAGGCTATAACACAGGCTACTGGTGCCTTGCCAGCCTGCTCCCTGTCTGTTTATTCCTTTGTTTGATCTTCCCTGACAACTATACTACAAGTCCTGTTTGAAGTTGCTATCTTTTGCTGACCTGAAATCAGTTTTTCTGTTTCTTTTTTCAATGGGTAAAGTAAGCAGATCAGTCATAGATCAGAGAGCAACAAGGGCAGCCTGTGGGTATCATTTCCCAAATACATCCTGTACCAGAGTACTAAAGATAGTTTCCCTTTTCCCCAGAGAACAATAAACTTCAAGCCATATTGATCAGTGTTAATTACACCTGACATTTTGGTATGTTTTAATTTCTATATCATTGAAAACGAGGGTGTCGTGGTATGCAAATATGTGTCTTCAGTCTATAGTCGATTTTTTGGATCCATCTGTACCCTCAGCCACTATGACTACATTGGGCTATGGTGGCTGAGATGGGCTTTGGGGATGCACACAGTGCCTTCTTTGTGCCCCACTCATCGGTGGGTGTTCTCCTCAGTCCCCTGTAATAGATTTAGCTGTGGGGATCTTGTGGCTATCGTGAATGAGTGTGATCTTCTTTTTGGGTCTGGAAATGACAAAATGAGAGTGGAACATTCTCTTTTTGGTAGAGAGGACTTGTAATTTGCTGTAATGACAGACACATGGAGCCACCATCTGGGGGCCTTCAGTTGAGGAAATGTGTTGATAGGCTTTTCAGATGAAACACACATCCACCGGATTTGTGCTTTCTGCAGCACCCAAAGGCAGTTTGTTTGAACATCTTGTTCTTATAGCTTAGCCTATATTTCTGGATCCATATCTGCTAGGATTGGTCCAAATTATTGTTAGTCTGTAAGAAAACAAAAGCAAATTAAAATATTCAACAGAAGAGATGGCCATTGTGCCTCGTTGATTTGTTTTTTGCTACTGTGTTCATTATGTATAGTTCCTAAAAGAAATCTGCACTGATTACAAAGGTTCATTCTGTGCAGTTCTGTATGCCATATATGTTTAGCAATTGGTGGAAAATTCCATATCATTTTATTTATGCATTTGAAAATATTACATGAAAAAGTCAATAGCAACTAGGGTAGTAGTGAGGTTAGCAGTTACAAAGCAGGTAGCTAAGTTCAAAACAACCTGACATGTCCAGTTTCATGTAGAAACCACCCTTTACTGTATCTAATACTCAAAACTATGAGCTCATAGAAAAGGTGAACACAGTTGTCTAATCCTTTTGGCCATCTGCCACTTCAAAACCTGGGAGTGTTTATGGATATTCTGCACACGGTTCTTGTATGTCAGTGCAACATGGTTTACCAAGGGAGTGCATAGCTCTATCGCTCGCTGCTAACCGAGGATACTTTTGATTTGGAACTAAGCTGTTTAGTGGAAGCAACCTCCGGAACCTCTTTCTGTATACTGTCAGTACGCGTACCTCTAGGGCAGCTCTACTCTGTTCCCAGACAGATGATGTTCGCCACTACACATCTCATATTCATAGTGGAGACTGTGAAGCATTACCCGAGTTCAAAGAATCCTACAGTCTTGACAGGGGTAATGTGATATGCTGTGTACCAGTGCAGTGAGGATACCTTACACTCTGTCATCAGGCTATGCATACCTGGTTACAACTGAGAACAAGCTGCTTTTTGGATAGGACTGAAAATGTTGCGTTTTATTCTGGCATAAAATCAAGCAAAAAAGTTTGTTCAGTTTGAATTTGGAATTGTTTTATCTCTTTCTATCAAAGGAGAAAATGAAATTCACGTATTTTCTGGTGGCCCTTTGATCTTGCCTTATGTCAAATGCGCATAGGGTGGAGTCTTCACCCAAAAGGGCGTGGAAAAGAAAACTTGAATGGTGACAGGGACTGAAAGTTATTTTGAATTGAAAGAAAGGGACACCATGACACTTTACATGGCAAAGAAATCCAGTTATGGAATTCATAAATATATTATCATAATTTGAAAGCATACGTCTACAGCTCTGAGCGTCGGACAAGCAGTTTACGCTTTAAACGGAATAAGAATCGATTAGCGTCAAATCTTTTGTAGTAAATATAAGTCATATATAGGCTTAACCATTATGTTGTTAGTGGTTTACCGCTTGTGCGCTTCTGAGGACCGCGACTCATGGGATGCAGTATATGCAGAACTAGGCTGAACTTCGGGAGAGCGCTGTCCAAGGCATCGCTGCCATTTACAATGCTCTTGCTTTCTGCATGTCTTTTCTACTGTTTAACGGGATTGTGCGACTCTGCGCCGAAAATCGGCAATCAGCTAATGTTATTAAGATATAATGGGCCGGATAAAGCGCAGTTCGTAGCTATCTCTCATCACATGGAACCTCCAAAAAACAGGACCGCGTCCGCAGCAGTCACGCTGTCCGCTCGGTTTGTCAGCGCACTTTCACAGCCCCTGGTCCCGGAAAACAGCCTACTCGAGACTTTCGCCAAAAGCGGAATCTTTGTTTCAAACACTTATGGTAGTAAGAAATTTCCTCAGGCTGTAATAATCGGAGTTAAGAAAGGGGGCACGAGGGCACTGCTGGAGTTTCTACGCGTTCACCCTGACGTCCGTGCAGTGGGAGCCGAACCGCATTTCTTTGACAGATTCTATGACAAAGGACTTGAGTGGTACAGGTAAGGCAATGTGTTTAACATCATTTCAAGTAATGTAGCATGCATGCATAATGCTAAGCAAAGCTTTAATTATCAGCGCAGCCTACCAACTCACAACAAAGGTCACATATTGCACATATGAAGGGAGGTCTGTTCAAGATATTCAGCTAATACATTTTAAACTTGTTATCACATAGAAATACCTCATAAACGTTTCTAGGTTTCAGTAAAAAATATTAGGACCAGCATTTTGGATAAGTATGCCCTGGGAATATATCTCACCTGTTCACCTGTCACTCTACCTAGACATCCTAGCCCCTTGGGTACAGTACATCATCATTATACAGCAGAGATATCAATACTTTCTTATGCCCTGTGATGAAATGTGCAAAATAACCTATCATGTTCAAATGGGAATGTGTGGTGTATATGGATAATGAAGTAAGCAAATGCACCAAATTGACAGGAATCTGACTGACAGATCAATCTTAGGAATGAGGGATGGAGAACACAGATGCACAGAACCCTAATGCAGATGAATAAGTGTCTGTTGTTAAATGTGTGATAATAGGAAAGTTATATAACTGAGCATTTGTGGAAATATTGCAACTGAAATCATAACCGTAAAAGGGTTGTAACTACTGTACAATTCTAATGGAAAAGATGACCTGAATAACCAAAGCTATAATTTTGCCCACTGCCAAGTGCAGTGAGTAGAACCACTCTTGATGATCTCCAGATGTTTGGAGGATCCTTGAGAATTAAGTAAAAGAGAGTTTTCTCCTATCTCCAACAGCACTCCTGACTTCGGTGGAAAAGGAGGCATGCAGAGAGAGATTGAGAGAGGATATGAGAAATAAATGTAAAGAGAGAGACAGACAGAGTGAGAAAGAGAGAGAGAAACAGAGAGAAACGGAATTGAGGAATGAAAGGTCATGCAACATGCGTGGTAGCAATTTGGTCTCATAGTGCTTCTCTCTCACCTGACACTTTTAGCAACTTTCAGACTTTCAGACAGCAAACACTGGACAAACATGTGGTAACACTTGCTTCTTATAATCTTGGTGCAGTTGAATGCACCTTTCCCATCTCTCACACCTCTCTCCCCACTCAGACCTGCATTCAGCGACTCACTATGAGAGGAGAGGAAGTGTGTTCCTGTGGCAGCCCTCGCCTCCAGATGCCAACATGCTGCACTCTGTATTTTTTAATTGCCTAGAGGAAGCTGGGATCCAGTAGTGGGCATGCCACCAGCTGCCTTCTCCTGAAAAGCAACCGTACTCCACAACTTTATGCATGGCAAGCTTATTACATACAGATGTGGCCATAGCAAAGATGTCTGTGAGAAGGCGTTTCTAGAACTGACTGCTGCCAACTTTGCAATGGGGGCGACGAAGGGCAGTAGGCTACAGCCAGTCGAGCTAACAGTGTGTCGACTGACCAAAACAATCACACCTGTGCCTTCAATAAAAGTTTGACACTGCATGGCATGAGGAGAGAACCCAGCTTTCAGCTAATTTGAGAGAACCATGCTCACACTTGCACAAGAGCCCAAAAAGAGGTGTTTGTCAGGGATAAAAAATGCACCTGTTGTCTGTACCCTGAGAAGTTTGGAAGATCAGAGTGTTTACTCTTCAATCAAAAGTGAGCATTTTCACAGCTAACCTCTTATGCAGGTGACTGACAGTGTTCCATGCTCCCAAGACCATGCAGCCACTAGGCTGCTGGCCAACCGCAACATGTCAGAGCACACTTCCAGCACCGCTGCTCCTTGCCTCCCACTCGGAAACCTGAGAGGGTCCGGCTTGCAGTCACGCTTGGACACACTGCTCCAAGCTCACACTGCACTCATTTACAGTCCTCTTCAGAATATAGTGTCAGGAACTACTCTGACCCACCTATGGCAGGCCTAGGTTTGGAGCTGGCTCCTTAACCAGCCGGATTTCCCTTACAGGGCTTTTTCCCGTTCTTGCATACTGAGGTCTCAGCTTGAAGGTGGTCTAGTGTAGGTAGGGAGAAGGTCCTTTGTGATAGTGAAATGTCTGAAAGATCCATAGCACTACATGACTTTCTGTGCTGCTGCAATGAGAGGACTGTTGAGGGGAATGTTCATGGAGGAACTACTGTGCGATCAACATGGTTTTGGTTTGTGTTTTCCTTGTCTGTACAGCTGAAATGTCCAGCAAATGATTAATATGTCTGTTATTTAGCCTTTTGCCAATCCACAGACACTTGAGCACTGAGGCTGTAGATGTGTGTGTGAGGGGGGAGAGACTAAAAGACAAAAAGAGTGTGTGCCTTAAGTTTCTGTGTCTGAGATGTGTCCTTTGTCTTTACTGCAAATTTTAAAAAATGTACATACTTGATCATTAAAATATAACTGAGGACTGAGTCGAGTATATCTTAGACAGCTCATCGCATGCCAGAAAAACAACAAACCTCAAAATCTGCAAACTCAAGAGTAGATGGGTGCGGACTCTACCACGGCATTGACAGGATGAAAAGAAAAATGTAATCCAAAAGAATGTCTAGCACATTGCACTACCAAAGCAGAGCAAAATGCCCAAATGTGTCTCTTGACGTCTATTGTTTTTTAACTAATTTTCAGTTGCTGCCAAGTCCCTTTGTTTACAGTTCTGGAAGTTCACTTACATGTGCAGATCTAAGGACTTTAAGACAAACCCATAAGAGCTCTGCTGAAAATATCCCAAATAAGGCCTTAATGATTTTTTTTTTCTTTTTTTTGTGTGTGTGTTAAAGGGTTTTAGAACAGCAATTTCATAGGACTTAGAAAACTAAGCACATACTCAGACAGAAAAACCATCACCTTTTATGGCATAGTTCTGTGGCTAAGTGCACTGATGACACAGCCAACCTGACCTCAATGGCCCAGTAACACTTCTGTGTGGCGTTGGTTAATTAAATAATTTGTTTTCCTGTTAGTCTTTGAATCTCAGTGGATTAAAAAGAGATTGCTCTACACACAGTTCGCAAACATTTAGAAATGCAGTCCAGCCCATTCCAAAAACGTATTAAATATTTGAATATGAATTTTTTATGGTGCACTTTAATGCAGAAATCTGTTTGGCTTTAGTATGCGTGACACCTTTACAAGAATTCTACTTGTAACATAGTCAAATGAAAGATTTGATTGTGCAAATTACATACCTGTAAGTACCTGTCATTCTTGTTAGAACTACTTAGCAGCTGTTGCACTCTTTCCAAGCTGTCGAGTAAAGCTTATTTTTGGAAAAAAAAAAAGGGAAATTTGTTTTGGGATGGAATGTTCTTAGCAAGGAATAGGCAGGAAAACAACACCTGGAGTCCAGATTTCTGATCATCCAAAATTATGATTGATAGATCAGAGACCGAGAATGAAGTGCTTCCACAGCAATCCATTTTTGTTTTGTAGTGTCAGATCATTATGATGTTTCAGTGGGAAAACTCCAGCGTGCAAGTGTTGTCATTAATACGTTGACAGCTCATCGATGTGCTGACCTCTCACCCCTGACCCTGAAGGACACTGGTAACTGGATTGACATTAAATGTAGCTATGAATAGTTGATGGAGTGGCACTGATCATTCTGTACGACATCAATTGTAAGCATGAAGTATATGTAATATATTTCACTGGTCATATTGTACCCTCTTTGAAGCTATTAGCTTTAGACATTTAGACATTCTGTCAGAATAAAAAAAATACATAGCTTTTTCCCATCTACCCTATGAATATCGCAATAAAAATGGCCCTCAAAATTAGTGTGGAACCAGATTTCCTTTGTGGCCCATATCTTCATTACCATGAAGGTGTTGGATCTGATTGTACATTATCATCCCAAGCTTCACCATGAAATCATATTTTCTCTGCTTCTCTAAACCCACTCATTAAAATCATATCCTCTGTCATGACAAAGCTTTTTCTGTGGAAATATGTATGTAAGGTACAATAAAATCACTACATTAAAATGGGGACATTTTAGAACTTTCTCTGTCCACACTGGATGTCCATAGAATATATACATAAAAATGCATTTCACATTCATTGATCATACATGACTTTAATATTGATTAGACAAGATTTATTTTCCTTGTTTGATTCTAATACAAAATTCAGATTGATTGATTGATGATGTGATGCTCGATTGATTAATTCAGTCCTGCCTATGGATACAGAGCCATAGTCGTCACAATTGTCCTTGTAGTTTTTGTCACGGGTATAAAAACCTTTTTACCTTAATGCCTTGATATCACTGTACACTGTACAACATTTTACACTTTAAATTTATATGAAACTAAGTACTGACTCAGTTAAAATTTGTAGATTGGGTTAGGTTGAGAACCTCTGCTCAAATCTTGACTTCACTTTAATAATGGAATGGCTTAATCTTTGAAAAGGCCTTTGGCTGACTAAAACAACTTACTGGATGGATTTATCTTACAGAGGAGGATAATTGCTCCCCAGGCAGGCTGAAAAAGTTTATGTGAGATGACTTCCTTATATAAATGGTGTCATAACCTTTTTAAAGGACCTCACCTGCTACAAGCCTACTCTTGAGTGTTCTCTATGGTTAGTAGGTTTTAGTGGAAATAACCGTATTTAACAGTGGAGGAAGTGGTTTACTGTAAAGTAGGCTTGGACATCATCTTTAAAGTGTCAGTGGGCAGGAAACACGAGCAGGAAGGCATTCGCAAATGCATCTGATTAGAATTAGCATAATTTAAGGAAAATTGTGGTTCATATTTTGGACATCCATATAATACTGCTGACTTGAGTAATGATGATCTCCACCACTCCAATGGCAATAAGTCTCACAGGAAACAAAGTTCACCGATGGGAGGAAAGAGCACTGAGGAATTGGCCAGTATGAAATTTCTATGATGCTTGGTTGTCATGCTTGGATGCTCTGCCATCCCCACAAAGAATAATGTTAGGTTACAATGATGGAATGTGTTCAGTGAAAAAGAAATAGTGCAAGCAAAGGCCAATTGCTTTGTCACACCAAATCAAACATTGCAAATCTATTTTTCATATTATAGGTACCACACTGTATATTATGTTAAAATTTTATTATTTTGATAGTACTGTCAAAATAGCAGCACTGGACACAAGGAAAAGCCCACGGAGGTTAGTTTTAAACATTTCCAGAAGGTGTTTTTAAAATCGGATAGGCTAATATTGGATAAGAGAAAAAATTGGGTTCCTCAGATTTAAGTATGTGTAAAAAATGACTCAAAAAGCTCTTCAAAGTTACAGCTCCTGTGGTAAGAAATTCTGACAGTGAAATGACAGTACCCTGGGGGTGGATGCCTATTCCTTAGCCACTGATGATTCTTGCCACAAACATACAACTATGGGTTTCCTCTGTCTGCCCCTTGTGGACAGTGACAGTTGGGCCTCCCTATATGAGGAATGAAGTCATTAGTCCACTCTGGCATGCTGTGCACCCAGACAGAATACATCTAAACTCCAGTGGAGCACTAATGCCCCTGTTAAGTTGAGTCTAGGTTTGTTCAGTTATGCTGTTGAGTGGAGGGTTCACTCTCATTCCACAAGAGTACACATACGAGTTTAGACATAATAGTGGAGAATTTTAAACCAACTCTATCTATGACTCTATAACTTCAGGAAGTTTCTGCTAGTAAAGGTGGAATGCTGTCAGTCAGTTTTGCAGTGCTGATTTTTCACCCTAGGTCTCCGTCCCGAGGCCATGTTCCTGCCCGTCACAGTCCTTGTCTGTCTGTGGCAACCTGGCGCCTCACAGGACCTGGCTGTCCAACACGTCAGCCTGCTGTCCCCCAAAGACATAACCCAGAGGACGAGCTGCCAATGTGGAAAACCACAGAGCAGCATTGTCCACATAATGATCTCATTTCACACTGTCCTTGTCTCATATGTACTTTAGTTTAGCTTTATTGTCTTCTTACTTCGCTCTACAGCTTTATTAAATCCTTTTCACACTTATCTCAATACCATGTCCACATCTTCATACCTCTTCACAAAGTGTGCTTTTGAAACATACACCTCAGCACATCAATTAACCTTTTCAATTAACCAATTAACCACCAAAACACTTCATATTTCAAATTCACTTGATTTTCCAAAAGTGACTTGTGCTTCCATAATTATAACATATGCTTCCTCCCAGTGAATTGTCACTCAATATACAATGAAATTCAAAAAACCACCAACTCATAACACTGCAAGAAGATACATATACTCTGTGTTTTTGCATCTACAAATATTTAAAGACAGCTGAAAAAAAATCTTTGATATGTTGTCTTAGCTGTCACAAAAGATGTCATGACTAAATGTGTTAACTTTAAATGAATGAATGTTTTACTGTACCAAAACCCAGAATAACAATATTTACTGTATAATGTAAAGTAATATATGACAAAGGACCAAATCAGAAAAGTATTCTTCAGGAAGTTTACTGGATTTTGCTATTTATTGTCATGTTGCAATATACTGTAGTTCAGAGAAGAAAAATATATACAATCAATAGCAAATACAGTATTGTAATGTCAATTCAGTATTTTCAGTATATACAGTCATATACTGAACATATTTGTCTTCCTATAAATATCAGAAGTCTACTGTTGGCCTGGTCTATCCATCCTGTCCTCTGCATTTGGCCATAGATTTTCATCATCACAACAAATATATGGTAACAGGACACAAACAAAAAAACACCTGGGTAGGTCATTAGCTGAAATGACAGCTAAGTGTTTCAGCAGAACAAGTACTGCAGTAAAAGTGAAGAAATCTATTCAGTGACAACATCTATATTTTTCGTATATACATGCACATATCAATCCAAGTATGACAACTTTTGTATCAATGATAACTATGCTACAAACAAAAAAACCTGAATAAACTTACTGCTAATATTAAAAAAAAAGCTATCTTACATATTTCAAGTGTATATTTTCATTTGTCTGCCAAAATACACCATATTTTCATTCACTGCAATCAGCATATTGTTGGGTTTTGAACTGAAGGTTAACTGTTTTGAACAGAGTATCTAAAGGTCCGCAAAATTTGCTGTAGTTGTACAGACTTGTGCTGGTGGTGAGCACGGACTGAGAGAATTTGGAAGAAGTGGTGACTGAATGCCTTTTGTATCAAAGCAATGCAAAAGTAATGCTTTGACTTCGCATAGTCTATTGACATGATGACATGAAGAAAACAGCACATGTTCACACAGTAAAGTTGACAAAAGTGCTCTAACAGTTGTTAATGTCACCATTTCAGTGATGTCATTATTGAAAAGAAACATTCAGCAGTCTTGTTCCATCATCATCCATCAGTTCCCATTACAAGCTACAACTCTTATGAAGGGTACTCACATTCATTCACTGATGGCTTGCGAAGAGCTCAAAATACAATAACAAATATAAACCTGTTCACCTCTTTAGCTGTAGAAACAGACACACACACACACACACACACACACACACACACACACACACACACACACACACACACACACACACACACACACACACACACACACACACCTACCTCCCTAGTATTTAAAGTCATGCATTTTAAAAGCATAAGCAGATCTTTCCTTCAGCATGTCTGGACATGTGGCACAGCAAAACATTTATCATTTTCAAAATCTGAAGGCGAAGTGGATATCATGGTAACAACTATTAGAGTACTTCTCTTAACTTGATTGCATTTACATGTACTGCTTTCTTCATGTCTGGACAGACATTTTCATTTCATGACTGTTGAAAATTTAAACTAGCAGTATTTTGCATGTGTTATTCTAGGGAGAGGCACAAAGTTGTATATGATTTACACATACACATACACATGGACTGCTGACATGATTTATATGTATTGTAGTGACAATGACAGCAGTTCTGTGACATGTGATACAAGGTTTGACTGGAGTTTTCCTACTTTGTTTGACCTGCCTCCTCTTTAGGGCCTTATTTATGCTCTATGCACTTACAGCATTGAGTAGTAGCAGAAACAATGACCATTTTGCAATTATTTTGGACATTTTACAAGTTTATTTTTGAGTAAGTTCTCAATTTCTGTGCCTTAAAAACATGATTTAGCTCATGCTTCAAGGCACACAAGATTGGCTGTGGAATACTAGGAATGGCTGCAGGCCCTGGAGAAGGGTGTGATTTCAAAGCGCTAACTGGCTTAAATACTAGAGTACAGGAAAATGAACAGTGGGTAGGGCTCAAATGATCATTATGGAGAGAAACTTATATGTATAATCAGTAACAAATAGCTCCTGTGGGGACCTCTGAACCTAAATTCCACTGAACCTAAAAGCCTGGTACACACCCTGCCATAAGTCGATGTTTAAGGAAAGCAAGTCAAAGTCAAAACTTTGTGGAACTGTGCAATAAGTTTGGAAGACCACACCAGAATTCTTTCTTTCTGACTCACACCCACCATAAATAGGGATACTGGTATCTTCTGTCAGCCATATGCATGTCTGTTCTCCCTTTCTTCCTACATCTTCATGTTATTCTTGTTGGTTTTTTTCTTCATATTATTTATTCTTTTTATTGTGTTATCGTGTTATATACAGTGGCAAGAAAAGGTTTGTGAACCTTTTGCAATTATCTGGACTTTTGCATTGATTGCTAATATAATGATCATTATGCCATTGTACCATTTATGTCTTTTATTGAGCACATTGATTAAACATCCAGAGTACACTCTAGAAAATGCAAGTGAACCCATTGAATTTAAAAACCTGATACTATTTTTAATAACCTGTACTAAAACATGCAACATTTGTTTCTTGTAGCTGCAAATAAGATTTACTCAATGGAGGAATTGAGGAGGAATTTTGGACTGTTCCTTCCTGCAAAAGGAAACAAGCAACAATTGTAAAGTGAAACAAGCAATACTTGTAAAGCAAAACAGGCGAGTGTAATAGCCACATATATACACACCAGGGAATTGCTCAGTACATGCGATAGAACAGAGATAATACTTTGCAGTGAATGAACGGAACCAGAGAGAATAAATAGCGTAGCAAAGATGAGACACAGGTGACATTAGTAAACTGGTAATGAAGATGTGGTGAGGTTGTACTGGGGAAGATGGGAGTTGCAGTCATGGACTGAGGGTGGTTGCATGACAGATGGCTTGTGTGCCCAGTCTCTTCAGGTCATGTCATAGCATCTTGATAGGGTTAAGGTCAGGACTCTGGACTCGGGTCTTGGCCATTCCAAGTGCCCAAATCTTTTTCTTTTTGAACCTTTAGTTGTTAATTGATTCATTGTCTTGTTGCATCTTTTGATACACCTTTGGATCCATTGTTCCTTCAATGGTTGCAAGGTGTACAGGCCTTGAGGCAGCAAGGCAGCCCCAAACCATGAGACTCCCTCCACCATGCTTCACAGTTGGGATGTGGTTTGGTTTTGGTGTGAAGGAATCCTTTACCTCCAAACATAGTGTTGTACATGTTAAAAAGATCTGTCTCATCTATCCATAGAACATTTTCCCACTTCATATGGGCCGCAATGGGTTTTTTGGACAGCAGCGATTTCCTCTATGGTGTCCTTCCCTGAATACGTTTTAAAATGTTTTTGTAATAGGGGGGCACATGATTAGAGGTGTGTGTAGTTTGTAGAGTCTTCTGTAGGTCTTTACTCTTGTTTTTTTCTCACCTGTTTCAGGATTGCCCATTGTGCTCTTGGAATGATCTTAAAAGTACACTCCTAGTGAAAGTAGCAGCAGTCCTGAATTTTTTCCATTTGTGCACAGTTTGATTAACCATGTACTGATGCATGCCATGTATTAAGCAATGCTTTTTAGCTTTTTCCAGCTTCATTTGTCTCTATAACATATCTTTTGAGATCTTTTGAAAGTTGTTTGCCAAGTTGTTGTCTTAAAAAGAACAGATTTTTCAGTAACCAGGCTGTGTGCCTTTATTAATGGGTAAAGCACCTATGAAACCCATACTTCCAATGTCATTTCCTTAACTGAAACACCTTTTGCCAAACAGGTCTTTGAGAAGTAATTAAAAGAGAGTTTTGCTTACTTGCACTGTATCTGTGCTGTGCATGTTTACTCAGTGTGCACAATAAAAGACATGAACAATTGTTTGTGTGTTACTAGTTAGTTAGAGTTTGTTTGTCTATAATAATGGCTTAGATAATGATCAAACAATATTTTATTAGTAATCAATGCAGAAATTCCAGGGTTGCAAATAATTCCAAAGGTTTCACTTACGTTTTCTTGCAACTGTAGGTAGAACATCATGCCACAGCAAATTGCAAATTTTCCTCCTCTTACCAGCATATTCCATCCACTTAGCCTTTAGACTTTCACTAAGGGTGTGGTTTGTAAGTCTTTACTGTAGTCAGTCAGCACAAGGAATTTACGACTTTATACTACATTAATTAATTTTTCCTAGTACAGTCTCAGTCCAAAACCTGGAAGGTTATATTTAATCCTGTAACACAACATTTAATGATTTTCTTTGGTGCCTTCACCACATTAACTATGGATGAACTATCAGCTAGACAGGCTTTAGTCATTTCCACAAACAATACTTAACAGAAGACCTTTTAGAGTCATTGAGGAGGTGATTGAAGACACACACACACACACACACACACACACACACACACACACACACACACACACACACACACGCGCACACACACACACACACACACACACACACACACACACACACACACACATACACTCACACTCCTGTCTTTCTCTTGCATGCCATCCAGCTCACACCTTGGAGACAGACACATTGATCTGAAGTTATTGGGTCTCAGAGTCACAGAAACACTGATATATGATACGCCAGTGAGGCTGGGCAGTGTACTTAGGCAAGAGTACTTCATAGATATTCCCTTTACCTTTCCTGAAAAGCATACACAAGGTTGTTCACAAAAAAACCCTTTAGACCCTTAAGAATTATATAACCCTTTAGAAATATATATTGTTTAACTTTTCATGTTAGACTAGTTTGTTTTTATAGTTTTTGTTCTGTTTCTTATGCATAGCCTAATGGAAAATTTCACTTGTTGAACTTCCGCCATGGTTGTCAAAGTATGTCAAAGTCCAAATGTTTTCACTGTAAAAAGAATGTGACATGTCTTTTGTGGGTACTTTCCAAAACCAGCATTTATTTAAGCTAAGGATATGTGCATTCTTATGTATATACTTGACTGGAATGTATATGTGACAGGAATTTCCATCCATGGTAGCCACCCCTGACATCAATATAAGTTCCTAATACTAATATGTCACCTTGATCATTTTCAAAGATATGTCAGCATTAAATCCATATAAAATGACTTGAAAGTCCTCAATTGAAGGCCCGAGACAAACAAGTTTTAAACAAATCCATGTGGTAAATATCAGTGGAGTAACTGGACATGGTGAAAGAGAATTAAGCACTAGTAGCATTTTGATGCATTTTATTCGTTGTACTGATTATTTCATTCAGAATGTGTAGTCGTTTCTTTGATCATTTTTTTAGTTGTAATTTTTGTTATGTGCCCGCTATAGGTCAAAGGTCTATAAATAGGAGAAAGAACGCACAGACGTTGTAGCTGTTTGGGAGCATACAGCTTTCGACCTGGTGATTGTGATCTTCGGCTGTATGTTTATTTAGTTATGTTTGTTTTGTGTCACATTTCTTTATTTTGCTTTGTTTATTATTATTATTATTATTATTATTATTATTATTTTGGATTTCAACTATAACTCAAAACCTCAATAAAACAGGTCTTGTTTATTGATTGTTGAATCTGTTGGACCTCATGTTTGCAACAAACAAATGATCCATAGTCAACACCATTAGGCAAATGACCAGCTGAAGGTTTTAAATTTGGATAATTGGTCATATTAGAATGTTTAGGGTAATTCTACTTTATATAGTTATGCTTTCTTTTAATTATGCTTTTGTACTCTTATTTAAAAAAGGATATCCTCTCAGGGACTGAGAGACAGTTATGTTGATAAGATGGTTTCAGGGATTGAATAAAGTCTGACATCTACTCAAGGGTTGAGAAACGACTATTTCGCTGCACAAAATAGTTACCGTAAATTATGCAAAGAATAATATCCTCTCCGTGATTGAGAGAAGACTCTATCCTCTCAGTAATTACAGTTGTACTTTTATTTCTTTGTCTCTTTTAATTTCTTACTGTATCAAATTATTTAATCCGTTTTCCTCTTCTTTTAATTATAAGTGATTTTAATTATTTTATTTGTATTTATGTTTGAATTATTTTTTTCTATTCATTTAATCATATTTTTGTTTTATTTCTATTCTCCTACATCTGTTTCCTTGTATTTTCTCATTTTAAAGCACTTTGAATGACTGCACTATATGAAAGATGCTATATAAAATAGCATAATTTGGAACGCTAAGAAATATTTCTCTGTTCTTTCCACTTCACATGAAAAATCCAGCAGTATTCTAACTTAAATGTAACTCTTTTTTCCCTTTTAATAGTGTAGCCTTTGGTAATAATTGAAAATTCAGTGATATATATTATCCACCACCAGCTCCTGTAATGGAAACTTGTACATCTCCTCCTACAACTCATATGGATTACTAATGTAACAAACATTTTGATTATCAAAATATATTGATAATCAGTTTATAGACTGAAATTATTCTCCCCCTGGGGAGCGCACATTGCTGTCTTCCCTGAAATAAAGAAAACACTGGATCACATTTTTTAAAATGTATAACTTGTCACATATATTAAATTAGTTTGGTGAAGTGATTTGGTGAAGTGACTACATTTTAATAATTCAGTTGTGATCAACTCTGGACACTTCACATTTTACATTGATACAGGCACATGAAAATATAATTATTTACAGCTTAATGTTTTACATCTTCAAAGCATCCAAGTAACTTCTAGTAGCAGGACTCCATTAACTGTAAATCTCCAAAACCACATTCCAAGGAATCAGGTCTGGTGTTTAAAACAGGACGCCTTAGTGTATGGACTTGCTTCCTTAGTTTCTTCAGAGACCCAGAAGTAGCCAATCTCTTCCACATACACAGGAGGAGCCAGAGACAGTGGGAGGGAAGGTGGAAGTCTTGGGGAAATTACCATTAAGTGGTTCTTGTGGCTTTGTGGCTTTTGCTGATCAGATCCGTATTGAATGGCATCCTGTTTCACATGAGGCCCATAAGGATCCTTTAATTACCCTGCTCTAGAGAGAAAAGAGAGTTGGGCTTGTACGCAGCCATTGACAAAGCCAACCGCCGTCATTTGATTTACCTCACATGTTAGCAAACAAAAGCTCTAAGATGTGGTGGTTTGGCTCAGATGAAGAGCTGCAGGGTATGCTTCCAATGTAATCTTTTGGCAGGAAGAACCATCATTAGTCCTTCGTAGTTAGTGTAAATTAAATGAGGAGAGAACTATTTATCTGCTTTCCAGAGATCTTTTTGTGCAGAATGTGCAGACTTCCATGTGCACAACTAAGATTCCAGAAATTCTTATTTTGTTGCTAACTTAAACTATAAAATCATCCCTTCCACAGAAACCTGATGCCAAGGACCCTTGATGGGCAGATTACCATGGAGAAAACGCCCAGCTACTTTGTCACCAAAGAGGCCCCATCCCGGCTCTGCGCCATGAGCTGTGAGACCAAACTCATCGTGGTGGTGCGGGACCCAGTGACCCGAGCTGTGTCGGACTACACCCAGACTCTGAGCAAGAATCCTGAGCTGCCCTCCTTCCAGAGCCTGGCATTCAAGAATGTGAGCTCAGGGGCCGTGGACACCACGTGGAGTGCCGTGCGCATCGGTATGTATGCCCAGCACCTGGACAACTGGCTGCGTCACTTCCCACTCTCACACCTCCTGTTTGTAAGTGGTGAGAGGCTGGTGAGCGACCCAGCCGAGGAGATGGGCCGCGTGCAGGATTTCCTGGGCCTTAAGCGCATCATCAGTGACAAGCACTTCTACTTCAACCACACCAAGGGCTTCCCCTGCTTGAAGAAGCCAGAGGGCAGCAGCAGACCCCGCTGCCTGGGGAAGTCCAAGGGCAGGACTCACCCCCGCATCCCCACCGAGGTGCTGCACAAGCTCAGGGAGTTCTATAGGCCTTTCAACCTCAGGTTCTACCAAATAAGTGGACAGGACTTTGGCTGGGAATGAGGTGATGGGAGCCCAGTGATGTCACAAAGAACACATGACGCATGTGTGTTGTGAGACTTTTTTTTTTTTATATTACATGCTCTCTAAACTGGAGATGAACTGAGCCAAATGTGTTGGAAAAGTATACTGTATATGTATAGAGGCATGCCAAAACTGAAATGATGTTTGTGAAAAGTTTCATGGTTCACAATAATGAATAAAACAGAGTATTATGCAATGTACAGAATATTGTATATGACCATACAGACTGATAAAGATTAACATTTGATACACACTTTGACTGCTGGAACCCAACAGGTTCTCTTGTACTGTATATTTAAACATTTTATGTAAATATGTTTATCTATCCACTAATATGATAAGCTAGTATAGCATGAGTGTTGATCCAACAGTCATCCTCTGTTCCAAACCATTATTCCACAGTTTGCACCAGTGTAGTTATGACAACCATTACTAAGTTCTTTGTAGGGTTATTAAGAGTTATACAGTAAAACAATAATATGACCTGTTACTAGGCTGATTAGAAATTCTCTAACAAAAATACATTTCCAGTGTCTGACAGCATTTTGTCTGTTCAGCCAAAGCAATGTGAGTGATTCAGAGTAAACTGTAAGTGTCTGTGGGATATTTGAACATTATTATATACTGTCTGGACCAAACATGAGCATCCACACAGCTACTGTGTGTAAGCAAATCTAATTCTGCTGCCTCACAAAATATTTCTTTAAGTATTTCTTACTGATGAAATGCTTGAAATTATAAATGACAGATTCATTTGACACTAATGCTTCTATATATATTTTGTTGTTGTTGATGTTGTCATTGTTCATATAAACATGTACTGGCTATAAAATATGCACTATTTGGTCCTTCACCAGAAAATGCATGGAGATGCAAGGAGATGTGCAGCTTCAAATTAAAAGAACATACAACATACATCATGTCTGACATAATCACAGCATTTCCATTATTCTGAACATCTTCTAAATTGCACTTTATAAATGTTAGTGCTCATTTATTTATCAATGTATTCATATTCCTTTATTTCCATGGTATATTTACACAAATTTCTTTATTTCTATGTTGCCACTCCCTATATGACTGCATACTATGCACATAAGCTGATGTATGCTATCCATATAACAACCTGTATTCCCCCAGAAATAATCTATTCCATACTAGATTAAACATGGTATGATATATGGATGTATTAGTGTAAAGGAAGGGAGTAGGGAACAGATTATGGCAAAACAAAAATATCAGCAGGTGGGTGATTGCATGCGTCTAATGCTTCTGACAGCTCCAGAGACTTGGTTTCTCATTGAGACAGCTTTGAAGTTACCACACCAACCCATCCCTTTTTCTACAATTGCATATAATGACAGAAGTCATGTTGGTTTTTAACCACATGTAAATGGTTGGTTACATGTCCTGCTATCCAGTGTCGTAAATACTGGGGTCGGTGGAGGGAGATGGTTTTTGGGCCCACAGTGTGGTTGGCCCACAGTGACTGGGCCCCCTACAGTTCCAGTTGGGTTCTTTCCATCAAGGCTTATGATATGCATCTATAATTTGTGAATGGATTCTTTAATTTAATAATGTCTCTCACAAGCCTGCCTAAACATACGTTGCTTTACACACCCTGGCATTCATTTATGCCCCTCTTAATCATAATGTGTCTGATCAATGAACAAACTGACAAATGGTTCTTAAACTTTCAAACATGACATATTCATTATTTATAGTTCAAAATTCCCAAAACATGAAAGTAACTACATTAAAATTTATCAAAACATATAAAAATATGTATTTTATCAAAAACATGTATGCTGCATAGAAATTGTTCTTGGAAAATGTATTATTTGTCCACTAGCGAATTAGCTAAATATGGCATATATTTATTGCAAAATAGGTCCTCCTCTCACATTTAGGTTAACATTAGAAGAGGCTTTGACTTTTTATGTATTATGTGGTGTACTGGTAGTAGCTGTGAAGATGCTAAATAAGCGCAAAATCAGAGCTCAACAGAGAAAAGAAATTAATTAATGAAACAAATTTCATTTAATAATACCTACTTCAGAAGACAGAAGAATTTTAAAGGTTTGGCTGTTCTGTCCATTGAAAATGACAGAAAAAGAATTTGGACTTGGAGTTAATCATAAAAGATTTTGTTGAGTCCAAAGCACATCGCCCAAACTTCACTGAGCTTCACCTTAAAAGCATAGACTTAATTGAGACATAAACAAGCATTTTTTATTCATCATATATATTATTAAAAAATGCATATTTTGGGGGCCCATGAACATTTTTTGCACCAGGGCCCAGAAGATCCTAATTATGCCACTGCTCTTATCTTATCTATATCAGTAAGGGATATATGACTAAATCATTAGTAACAAGGCAATAAAATGTGAATACATATTGAATGGAAGAGTGGGAGGACAGGCGATTATGTCTAAAATTTCCCATGTTTGATGACCCTGTGGAATGAATTTCCTTGGGAGCATCTTTTAAGCATCCACATTATTCTTACACATGACCTCATATGTCATTTTCAGTTGGAAAACCTATCACTCCAGAACCATCTGTTAAAATAAGCTCAACTATCTATGCATGTTGCAAAATCCATGCAATTTTACTGGGAACAAAACCACGTCTATATGCAATATGCAAGTAGTCTACTACTTAATGCTTACTGCAGTCGCATGGCCCATTGCAAAATTTACTTTTGCAGTGGATATTTGAGTAAGGCTAGATGTGCTACACATGAATATTGCAAGGGTTAATTAAGATGTGTAATGCTAAAATGCTACTCCACACATAACTATAGGCATGCTTACCCCTTGATAAGACTATCATATTAATTCTATTTTATGTTGACTGGGAGCAGTACATGCATTTTAATTGGTTCCTCCCACTGTGTGATTTTTGCCTTTAGGAAAATGACTCCAAGATGTTTCAAACAGCTGGAAGACTGCTACTGATTGGGAAAGATGGGGATCATATGCATTGGATCAGCCAACGTACAGAAAACTAATCAGGGCTGTGTAGTGAGGAGACAACGAGGAAGCAGGAAGGCAGAGGGAAGGAAGGAACGCTTCATTTATGGGATTACGAGATTAAAGTTGTGATTCCTCACCAAGCCAGTAAATAAAGCCAAACAGAAGGCAAATGGACTCAGTGTTCTTTAGAAAAAGGTTGACTCGAGGTAAAGCTGGACATTCTAAAGGTAAATAAATAACCCACCATTGTTGTTCCGCTGTTAATAATTCTGTTCTGTGTGGGTAAAATGCTAAACTACAGTATCACATGACTAAATTAATCACACTGATGACAGGAAATCTGAGTCAGAATTAATACATGAACTTTAAAAAGCCTAAATATTTCCTTTGGTTTTTGTTTTTTTCTGGGGACAGGTTCTTCCACATTTAGTTTTGATCCAAAAGAGGTGCTTCCATTGCTGCTTCCCTAGATTCCTGCCTCTGTGTGGAATACGGTATATTCCTTGGATCTGGATTTCCAGCTCAATGCCTTCATTATTTCCATACAAAATTTCTAATTGATCCTTGATCCTTAATTCCACATATTTATAAAGCAGTCAGTTATTAATCCTTATGAAGGTTTTACTTGAATGAATGTTAATCAGGTCCACATGTTGGAGAACCCCTGGGAAACTGGAAATCAGTCATCAGTCAGAGAGAGCCCATCAGGAAAGAACAAGTAATATTTCATGAATGGGTTTATGGCATCCTGGAGCTTGTTTGTTTAATATTCCAAAAAATTTAAATCTGTTTAATATTAACTATGACCAGCTATTCTATCTATCCTCTATAAAAGATATTAGGTTATATGTTGCTGTATGAAGGAATAATATTTTTCATCCAGACTTACTTTTATGGACCACTCAATTTGTGATCTGTAAGAATTAAGGAAACCTTTTTGCTTATTTTATGCATGAAAAACAACATTAAAAAACATTGTGTATCTGTAGTCATACTTTGAGCTTGGTAAAGTCATCTATGCTAAATGTTCCTTCCACAGATCGCGATAGATGGTCAGTGCACCACCAAGCACTGTTGATACATCCACTTGTGTCAATTTTAGTTTGATTGGTATTGGTCAGATGGCTTTCCAGATTCTGTATTTGTGATCAAAGAGCCAAACATTCTCCTTTGTTCTGTGCAGATAAAAATGCTTTTATAAACGCTGGACCCATTTCATCTGACAAATGGAGAAACTACAAATACATTAAATATATTAGAAATGTTTACCTAAAAATATTGGAATCCTTCTTTACACACAGGTTATCTTTGAAAATGACATGCATTGTTTAATTGCTAATATTCTCTCATTGAGCCGACTGGCAGTATAGAGCAAAATAATCAGAGCTATCGTTACAATTGAAGTTTAATCCTACAATGGGTAATCCAGTCCCTGTGAAAGTAAGGGCTTCTATTTTTCATTTAGCAACACAGCCACCATGACCACTGAGCTTCAAAATGTACCCTAACGCTACCTTTGAACTGCCTGTTTAACTGCAATAATGGGAAATATCACCTGGCAGAACAACACAATGGGATGAAACCTACAAACCTACAAACAAACAATAACATCAAAAGGCTGATGAAATATCATATAACCTCCAAATGTAATCCTGAATAACATTTTCCTGGATACCTTGATTCTGATTTGCTTGAATTAAAAGAGACTGACAGTTCATATTAGTAAGAGGGATCATGGAGGGGCTGTGATTTATCTAATAAAGATTTCTTGAGGAAGTTGTGCTGTAAGCTTGGTGAGCTGTGGTGCACAAGAGAGATTTTTGAGGACAAACATGGTGCATCAAATCACACATGGCACCACTGACATCCAGACAGTCATGAGATGACAAAGATGAAGAGGCTGACAGGAGTGGTGTAACTGAAGCAAGAGCACATGGTCAACAGGCCTAAGGGGGAGCAGAGCAGCACAAGCCTCATTTAAAACAAAGAACAGACCTACAGGCAGACCAGAAACTAACAAAATACTCTGAGCAAAGTAACATTAGGCCTAAGTTTGTTTCAGAGAAGACATTCGAATGTATGTATTGTTCCAGGCATGTCTGCTCATGCCAATAGTAGTTATCAAACTGATAATGGGAAGAAGATGTGGCACAAATCCGATGGCAGTTGTGAAATGCTTTTAAGTGGTTCACAAATCCAATGGAAGTTGGATCAAGCCTCATGGGTTGAATAAGACTTTGGGATGAAAATGTGTGTTAAGCAAAAACAGATAAAGCCAGAAGTGCAACAAGACCTTAAAAGCCTCAATGTTGCACATATAGTTAATATGCAACTAAAATCAGGGATCTGTGTTTGAACTGCATGTAAATCAGTGGATAACCAAAGATAGCACAGTGACTACCCGTGTCTTAAAGCTCTCACTGCCAGATGATATGGATAAATGAGTCTCTTAGACTCTAGCTTTATTCCTAAACCCGAAGGCTTCAAATGTTGGATAATCAATAGCACTGCCCTCATGTGGCCACCTTTCAAGAGACTGCACCTATAGTCTAATCTGTAGTCTATATTCTTACCAGTTAAATGTTTGGAGGTTAGATGAGTGCTGGATGGACCGATACATAAACCTTTTTACAACATGATGTTCGGTACTGTTCAATGGACTTGTGTACATACTATCCCATACACTGTTGCCATCAAATTGCTTGTAAGGGACCTGACCCAGACTTTTGTAAAGCAGCTTTGTGATAAGGTATATTTAACTATATAAATACAAATAATTTAAAATAAATTAAGAAGTTGCCTTCAGATACATTTATACAGAATCATAATTTATAACTGTTGTGGAATCTTGTGTTAGTGTACCTATCCAGTCAAATCCAAGCACCGATTCATGTGCAATGATTGCTGTAGATGACAGAGCCAAAAAAAATCTGCTTTAATTAAATATACAAATTGTAACTTAAAATTTTTTTTACAGAGACCGCAAAGTAAACTATTGTGATTTGTAACCTTTTTTTGTTACAAAAAATATATAGTGACAGTTTACAATGCATTATTGTGAATCAAACAAAACTTGATACAAGTGTCAATTGTTGATGAAACCAAGCTTGTCAACTTTAAAAGTCATTGTGACAACGCCGTCAATACCAGCTTGAAGCTCGTCGTGTTCCTGGACAGCTGAGACTCCTTTGGGTGTCCCAGTGATTATAAGGTCCCCTTCCTCTAATGAGATGATCCCACTGATGTAGTTGATAAGGTATGGAATAGAGAAAATCATCTGCGATGTGTTGCCATGCTGCCGCAGAACATCGTTCACCTTTAGCCATAGCGAGACATCCCCTGGGTCCGGTATTTTATCTTTTGGAATAAAGTCGCTTACGGGACAAGAGGTATTGAATGCTTTAGCAAGAGTCCAGGGTAGACCTTTGGACTTGCATTCATCCTGAATGTCGCGCGCAGTCATATCCAAGCACAGGACGTACCCAGCAACGTGTTCCATAGCTGAGGTTTGCGGAATCGCCGTACCGCCTTTCCCAATAACAACCCCTAGTTCAACTTCATGGTGAAGATTGTGTGAGTAGTGCGGCACCAAGATCGGAGAGCCCTCTTTCACATACGCAGACGGAGGTTTAAGAAACAACACGGGTTCAGTTGGGATTGCATTTTTCAGCTCTTTAGCATGGTCTGCGTAATTTCTTCCTACGCAGATTATCTTTCTTCCCCATTCCCAAAAACGCGCTATATTTCTCGTAGCCATTCTGAATAACTAGGAGGAAGGAAAAAAATATTTCAACAGGTTAACGACCTTTATGCAAAGTTGGCCCGACAAACTACGGAAAGCGATGAGTGACAAAAAGTCATCTTAATTAGAAACAAAATACAAGCTCAAATCGTCTTGCTGTTTGTGGCAATTCTATTTTATGTATGCGTTATTAATTAATGTTTTGTCTAATATGGGGGATTTGGAAGACATTTATTTTGAATTACGGCTATTGATTTAAAACCTAACATGAAACGACGAAATATGAAATGACCGCAGTGAATACACGCGGCACTCCCCCGAATCTGATTGGTTAAACTGGGGGTCAAAGTTAAAAATGGGCTGGTCTGTACTGCAAACCAAACTTTCTACTTCCTCTGTATTTTGTTGCAACATTGCAGACGTCAGTAGTGTTGCTATGTTATTCAGGTCACTGGTTGCGAGTGCCTACACTCTTGGTGTACTTGGAGCTGCAACCAATAAATTCGGTATGTCTTTTTGAGACACGTATTAAGTCTATTACTTCTACAGGGAAAGCCCCAATAATTGTGCTATTTTCATTGGTCAACGCTGACATGGCCTCTTTTAGCGTATTTAGCCAATGTTTTTGTCGAGCAGAATAGAGTCGCACCAGACAAAAAGGCACCAGAGTTTACGTTCATAAGTGTCATCAGTCAAGGAGCCTTACCTAGTGGTAATGTAAGCTATCTGCCTTTTCAGTGAGTAAACTTGGACTAAACAGCACCAGAGGGGGTCTTTATCAACTGTTGTATTGCGTCAGATTTCAAGTTTGCTTTGAGTGATAAAAAAATATTCAGGTGTCAAAGCGACAGAATACTTTCTCATTTATTAATACACATTATAATAATTAGTTACGCTGTACAGTCGACGAGCTGTTCTTCTGTACGATCATAAACACATCGCCGACCTACTTTCAAAATAGGATTGCTCAGTAACCAAAAACATGTCGTCAATTAGGCGACTAATTTATCACGTTCCGAGCTTTGGTGCCTGGTCTACAAACACACAGTAGAGGGTGCCATTTTGCACGCTAGTTCATACTACACTGAACACGCGAGACAATAATGCCGTAGTATCTCAGGAGTATATTTACGGCAGTGTTTTGTATAAAGATAACATGTACACACTTTAAATAGCATGTTTCTTGTGTTTTATCGTTAAGCCCCCATTCAGGTCCACACAGCCTTGTTCGGTTCAGCTATTAGGAAGTCATCCCTTGTTGAGCAGACAGACATGAAGATAGAGCTATTGCCTGCTCTCACTGATAACTACATGTACCTTCTCATTGACGAGGACACAAGGGAAGCTGCCATTGTTGACCCAGTTGAACCTGGGAAGGTAAAAGGGTTTCACATTTTCTGCAGTATAAATATTTCATTGTCCATATTGATGTGTCATTGCTTTTTATGTTTAGGTTGTAGAGGCAGTTAAGAAGCATGGTGTGAAGCTCAAAACTGTCTTAACAACACATCATCACTGGTAAGACAGGCCTAAATTTTGAAAATTTAATCAGATGACATTTTCTGCATATCATTGTGAACTATGGCACAGTGCAATACCACCATGAATCTGAGTCCAATGAGAGATTGTGGTTATTTGGTCTCTTTTGCTTTGCTGACAGGGACCATGCTGGTGGCAATGAGAAGCTGGTGAAGCTGATTCCAGGCCTGACCGTATATGGAGGTGATGACAGAGTAGGAGCCCTGACTCAAAAAGTGACACACTACAACACCTTCAAAGTATGTCCTCTAAACATATTTTTGGTTGTTGTAAATCAGATGGTGTACTATGTTTTATACAGTGATATTGCAGAAACAAATGGCAATGCATATTTGTTTAATGGGATTTTAACATTGTACTTCAGCATCATCTAAAACTACAATATGTCACACATTTACATTAAGAACAATAACTGTTTACCTGCAACCCATTTAGGTTGGAACACTTAATGTGAAGTGCTTGTTTACACCATGTCACACCAAGGGACACATCTGCTACTTTGTGACAAAAGAAAATAGTTCTGAACCCCCAGCAGTATTCACAGGTAAAATAGTCATAGAAAGGACAATTTGACATGCTTGAACTTCTAAGTATAGTAATGGCAAAATATATTTAACAATCATTTGTAAGAACCTTATAATTATAAATAGCAAAGTATATACTGGGCCTTATGTAACATTTAAAATAAATGTAATTAAAATACCTTGGTCACTGCCTCATCTTAAAAGTAATAATTTGCTATATGCAGTTACATTCACATTGTAGCTTTGTCTTCCTACCCATGTGTAGGTGACACCCTGTTTGTCGCAGGCTGTGGGAAATTCTTCGAGGGTACCGCTGATGAGATGTACAAAGCTCTGATTGACATTCTAGGGCGACTTCCTCCAGACACAGTATCTGATTTGTGATGTCTATATACACTGGGAAACCAATGTGGCATAATTATCAGATATTCCATATTTTCAGGAAACACCTTATTTTTCACATTCTTTATTTCTGCTCATGAATACACCAATTGGTTATCAAAGGTCACACACAATGAACTGTGTAGAGTTACATGGTCTTTTTGTGTTTCAGCATGTATACTGTGGTCATGAGTACACTATCAACAATCTGAAATTTGCTCGCCATGTGGAACCAGATAATGAGGCCATCAGGAAAAAACTGGCATGGGCTAAGGTACACAATCATGCTGCTTTTTTATGAATGAAATGTACTATGTATCTAACATCTTATTTAATTACATAGGACAGATATGATAATGGGGTGCCCACCATTCCTTCAACTATAGCTGATGAGTTCACATTCAACCCGTTCATGAGAGTCAGGTATAAAACCACAAATTCACTAGTGTTTACCCTGACTGCTCTTGCTCATCTGCAATAACTACAGTTATATTTCAGCATGAGACACTGCATCAGTATGTTCAGGATTTGCACAGAATGTGTACTTATTTCTGCTGCAGAGAGAAGTCAGTACAGGGGCATGCTGGAACAAGTGACCCCATAGACACCATGAGGAGCATCCGTAAAGAAAAAGACAACTTTAAAGTGCCCAAAGACTGAGTAGAGCTTGCACTTCTTTCACAATATCATTTACTGCAATGCATCCTAGTGCACTTACTTAATACTTTTACTAACAGCTTATTGTATGCAGTGAGCACACAAAGAATAGGGAACTTCCATGGCACTGCATTTAAGTGTTTTTATTTCTCTAATGCACCTGATTACACTTGTCCACTAATAATTAGTTATCAAGCCCTTAATGACCTGAGTTGAATGTATTGGAGTAGGGGAAACGTGAAACTCTCCAGTGCACTAACCATTAAACATTGGTGTTTGATTTGGATTAGTATTTATATGCTAGACAATATGTTTTCAAATAAGGATTGAAAGCAGTGTTAGCTTGATGGAGACATTACATGTCGTTTCTAATTTCAAGGTACTAATAACTGACACCTGTAAAATCTGTAAATGGGCCGCGAACATAGGTGATCGTGTTCAGTATGGAACGCTTAAAAAGAATTGTACATTGTTTTCAGCTGAGAGTGGTGTATGCAGCTGTGGCACATGTAAGATGAATATATGTACAGATATTTTAAAATCAGAACCCTATCAGAGGATTGGTTGATAGCCATATTTATGTTGTAATTTTGAAAGCAGTCATTCTTAATTACTAAACTTGTCTTAATGTGCAATGTTTTATTTTGTAAACTGAATAGAAATATTTTTAAAATACCAGTGTTATGGTCCATGTAGTGTAGTAGAAAAAATGAGACACTGTCACTTAGTGTTCTGAAATGGATATATCATATATTACAACAATTCCAGAGTACTGCTTTTGATTTGTCATAGTGTGCCCCCTCTCTCTCTCTCTCTCTCTCTCTCTCTCTCTCTCTCTCTCTCTCTCTCCCCCCTCCCCCATCAGTTTTAAGCATTGCTAATTCAGCACTGAATATTTGTTGGTTGTTATAGTCCAGTAACATTTCCAGCCAATATTGCACTTTCTGTCCTGAGAACTATTAAAGCAATGATTGTACTGCAGTGTCCTCAGTAAAGCATGGGTGAGGGGGCCAAAATAGTTGTTCTTTGTTCATTTTAACCACTAATGTTTCCTTTCGCTTGTAATATGCAGTATTGTGTAAGAATTAGAGACCATCCTGACCTGTGTTTTCTTTTCCTGTAAAATTTTTTCCTTCCATATACATGCTGACTGCCTTGCATTTAATCTAAACAAAAAATACTAGATTTTTTTTTTATACTTGGTGTTAGCAGCTATGCCTGACAAAGGGCTTAATTATTAATTTTCCTGACACTTAAAAAAGAATAAGAAGAAAATGGGCATTTTGACTAGAAATTAAATTAAAGGGTGGTCGTTAACCTTTGCATAATTGCTACTGTGTTGTTCTATTCAAATATTTTTCTTCTGTGACAAGCGACAAATGCCACTGTTACGATTTAATTGAATTGAGTGTGCTAAAACGATTAGCCATGCCTGTAGCGATTTGGTCCTGCGATGTACTAGTTAGACTGGTGTATCAGCAAAAACATTCCCCATTCAAAGTGCATCGTATCCTTGTCAAAGGTGAAAAAAAAACATTTTTGCAGGTTTTAATGTATATCATGCATGTTTGTGTGCCTCGGTTTAGTTTTTAGTTAAATAGGCTACAGCCTGTATCATCATCAAATAGTTAAAGGCTACGGCTAGTTTTGTCGCTCATCAAAAACTTGACTTAAAGTGAATGTTATTTGACCGACTCGAAACATAGCAGTAGTGGATAATTTAATGTCGCGTGCAAATAAAGTAGCGTAGTTATAAACTTGTTAAAAACTATAGACATCCCTACTAACTGCACAACGTCTTTCTCCGTGCCTTGACTACTGCGAGCGTGCAGGGAGCAATGAAGGTGAAGGTTATTTCAATTTTGGAGGACAACTACATGTACCTGGTAATAGACGAACAAAGTAGAGGAGCTATTGCTATAGATCCTGCCGTACCTCAGCGGGTAAGAAATCTATACTAGACGCTGTCAGTTTCGAAAACATGATTTAGGGTTATGACATATATGGCACTTGATTACCAGCTCCTTGAAATAGTCACAAGGGAAGGAGTAACGCTTACGGCAGTGTTAACTACTCACCATCACTGGTATGTGATTTTTATTTCCCCACGTTTGTTGCCTAAACTTGAGCACCACTGTCTGAGTAGCTGCTACCTTGTCTGTAGCTGTTGTGTATTGTGCGCAGGGACCATGCACGAGGGAATGAAGCCTTGCTGAAGGAGCTCCCTGACTTGCGTGTATATGGAGGAGATGACCGCATCGCAGGATTGACCAACAAAGTCACCAACGGCCAAGAGCTTAAGGTATTATCTAGAGTGTCAGTGAATATTTTTCATCATTAATGCAGATGATGACTGCTTCTCTGTCACAGTAGAGTGGAGCTGTTGTTCTACCAAGCATGTCTTGGTAGACGGAACCATTTGCGGGCGGGGGGCGTGAGACCTGGCGAAATTATATTGTCAGTGAATGGGAGCAAGCGACAAAGCCTAGGTACAAGCTACAGTTGCATTAACCAAAATACATAGAACTGGAAATGTAACAGGTTTAAAAAAACAAAACAAAAACAGTAAATATCTGAGCAGTCACGCAGTAATAATTATCGCTACTTTGAAAAACGCAAAAACAAGGATATATAAACGTTAATGTGTTCATTTCATTTTATTGTTCAACCAATTATGCGAAAACAAGTAGTTGTAAGTGTACTCTAAAAATAGAAATGCAACTAACCAGAAATTGTGTATGACAAATTTTTTGAACTTTAAATATGATTTTACAAATATTACTTTGTGAAGGCTTCTCTGCATAGCTGTCCATTTGGTATAGCCCCAGAAGCACCCTCCTTCATAATGAGTAGTTGTAAGATTTCTTGTTCTGGACAAACACCCAGAGCACAGGTTTCAAATCAGCATTTAGTGCTTAATTTGTACTCTACACTATAGGTTTTGTGCAGCTAAAGTTACATAAACAATAATATTTGCTCTGCATGTGGATACCATCTCCCATTCTGAAATACAAGGCAATCCTACTTGGGGTGGGAGACATATAGGTTATTTCCTCTCTCTGTGCCGTCCCTTTCTCTCTTTTATTCTAGTTTAATTCTGTGAATGTGAGGTGTCTGTTCACCCCTTGCCATACCTCTGGACATATGTGCTATTTCATGTGGGAGGATGACTGCACGGATTCCCCGGCTGTGTTCACTGGTTTGTGCCATCATCAGTCATTGATTTTAGAAGTTAATACATTAATGAGTAGGTCTGTTAATAAGTAGGTTCATGTTATAATTATTTGATTCCTGGGAATTTAATTTTTCACGCAACACAGATTTATTGTTAAGTAAAAATGTAACTTGTAGATGAAGAAAAAAAACCAGCCATATTTTGACAGCAGATTTTGAAGACACCTGAAGGACCATGTACTCTGTGTGGTGGTTTCCAGGGGACACGCTGTTTGTGGGGGGTTGTGGGAGATTTTTTGAGGGAACAGCAGAGCAGATGTACCACAACCTGATTGAGGTCCTGGGAACTCTGCCTCATGATACGGTCAGTCACTGCTGATGCATTAAGAAATGAAATCATATGCTCAGAATAGGTATTGTTAAAATTATGTACTCACATGAATTATGCTTTTCAGAAAATATTTTGTGGTCATGAATATACCATAAAGAACCTGAAGTTTGCGTTGTTGGTGGAACCAGAGAACAAGAGAGTAAAGGAAATGCTTAGCTGGGCCAGGGTATGGAAAACCTCTTTCAGTTTTTACAGAAAATATTTCTTTTGGCCCCACTGAAGTATGTGCTTAGCCTGTATTATATGGAAACCAAACAAATGTACTAATCCTGCTAGTACTTTTAAAAGCATCAAATTATTTTAGGTTGTAGTATTTAGTACTTATTATTTACTACTGGGTGTACTTTGTTTTATATAGAATTTCTGTAAAGTTCACGTAGCTAATTTCTTTTTAAGGCTAGAGATGATGACGACAAGCCGACAGTACCATCAACGTTACTGGAGGAATTTGAATACAATCCATTTCTCCGTCTCTCGTGAGTGCATCTTTATGCATGGTGTTAAGCCTCTAAATTTCTGAAACATTTCATGAGTCTCAAATTCATAAACAACTCTGGATGAACAATCTGAAAGAACTCAGTTTTAATAAGTTTGAAGGTACAAAAGATTTATGATTGTTTTTCAAACAATGCAAAATAGTCATACTCTTTGGTGTTCTTCATGAGGAGAGCAATACAAATTCCGTGCTTTTTTCAAATGTATTAAAGCCTGAATTTAGTGAGGAGGGCTTGCATCTGTAATGCTACTGTCTTGTGGACATCCTTATCTCCTGCACAGTGAGGAGGGTGTGCAGAGGTTCACAGGGAAGAAAGATCCAATTGAGGTTCTCCAAGTGCTACGGAAAGAGAAGGACAACTTTAAGAAGCCCAAAGAGAGAGTTCTTCCACATGCCATGCTTGCTCTGGAATGGGGTCTGCTCAGGCCATGAAAACCTATATGGAGCACTGGATTACTGGGATCAAGATATGTAGGACCAGAGAGTATTTAAAATAGTGTTATAGCCAGAGGTGTCTCATCAATCATATGAGGGACAGAAAATGTTAGCATCTAGGCTAACAGGAAATGATGTCATAGTTTTTACTTTTGAAACCTGTATGCATTAACATACTGTGCACTAATAATTGTATCACTAATTTTACAGATTCATTTTTGTGACACCAATTTTTGCACCTTTTCACAGGGAAGAAGGAAGCACTTATTTCAGATATGCCTATTTTATGCTTGTTTACACACTTATTTTTGCACGAGTACTTAAATCAATGACACTGTAAATAGTGTACAAAAAATAAAATCCAGATTTTTTTTAATTTACTGATGCCTGCTTAGGGATCAGTAAACCTTTCTCATGATTTACATATTTCAACTGAAAATGTATAGTTTATTAATCTGCATGGTTTGATGTGCTTTAGGCAATACATCCAGAGTTCAATATGAAAAGGTTTTACTGATAAATGTTTATTTCCTCCAAAACAAAACAAAAAAAACCCAGAAATAATTATATCTATTGTATCTATTATACATTATCTATTCAAAGTTGTAAATGTTTTAAAATAAAAAGTAAATACACATCTCATTTGATCACTTACCTAAAGTATTTAAGCTTTGTCAGACCTAACCACAATAATTTGTACTTTTGCATACATTATATGATAAAAAAAATTAAAATTTATATTATACTAAATCATCATCATCACATTTGCCAAGTGCCAGACCAATGCTGGCTTGTTTTTCCCCACTCTAGACTTTGTTCCTGTGACATGGAGTAGCAGGCAAGGGTTTATTGCACATGGCAGCACCATGGACAAGCTGCCCCTCACCATTTGATGGTGAGGCCACTGGTGCTCTTCTCCACGGCGTGATACTGTGTGTGAAGCAGCTGCTGCGCTTGCTCCTCTCCCATGCCCTCGAGCCAGGAGCGGTAAAGCTCGACCACCCGTGCATCCCCCTCGGGTGCGGACACTCGTTCTGCTCTGTACAGTTCATCAACCTGCTGCAGCAGTTCCTTGTTGGACTGATCTGCGACAGGTTTCAGCTGCCCACCTCCATTAAGGCACCCTGAATGGAAACAAATACATGTTGAGGACAGTCCATAAATGTTTGCATGTTTACTTTTTTTTTAAACTGTCATGTTTAATCATTATTTTGGCTGTACCATCCCACATTGGATTTAATTTGAAACTATGACTAAGAAGCTTTAGTGACGATTTCCTCTGAAACGAGGTACGTCGGTAGTTGGTAAACCAATGAGAAAATCACAGCCCTTTTTACAATCCTCCCATGTAGGGAACCAAACCTTATTGATCAATTGACCAATCACTGACATTGTTTCTTGGCCATTTGTTGTTACTGCATCATTACTTTATTGAAAAGATCGCCAAGAAGTGGTCTAGAGTAGACTGTACACATGACATTTGCCTTTGGAGTACACTGCCGATTTGTTTCTCAACGTGTATGTAATATAAGCGTCAGTTCCAAAACATCAGATAGAAAAATCAGTAAAAAAAAAAAGTAAAACATTAGGAAGTAATGCATCAAAAAGAAAACACACTTAATTGTTAAACAGATGAACATTTTCTAGCATGTGGGGACAGATAATAGCATAAAGAGTAATACATAGCACAAGCATGACCTAATAATCTTGTTTATCACAAGAGGAAGGCCACCAATATGCTTCAAGAACAAAGACCAGATCACACTTTGCTCAAAAGTACATAAAAATGTATATACAATGGATGATGGCAGCTTCTACATTCACAATTTCACATGGTGTTTTTCATTTTCATTATTATATTTAGCAAACCCTAACTCTGGCACCTCCACTTCAGGCCAGGTCCTGGGCAGCTCTGTTGTGTGAGAACTTAGGAAGAAATCACACATCACTCCACTGCTGCATTCCCTTCACTGGCTTCCTGCAGTTGCCTGCAACAGATTTAAAACCTTGATACTTTCATAGAAAGCCAATAACAGGCTACCTGCCTCCTACTTGAAAGCACAGTGTTGCATCACACTGTATCTTGCAAACTTTGTGCCTCAAGTACATCTCATCTTGAGAATTACTGCCCCCCCCATGAGACAAGGAAGACAACCCTCAAAACCTTTCTGCATTAGCACCCAAGTGATGAAATGAACTTCCAATAGCTGAGCAGTGTCCTTTGCTGTCTTTAAATGTAGACTGAAAACCCATATCTACAAAAGGCACTTGATTAAATCACTAATCCTGCACTCAATTGATTACATATATACTTATTGAAAAAATTATCCTGTTACTTGTGTGAATTTTCCTTGTGGATATTTTCTCTGACAGTTGTAGCTTAACGGTATCCTTAGACTCTGACCTAATGTGCTAGCGTAAGGAATACATGGAGACAACAAAGCAACAGAGCATCTGCTAAATGCTATAAATATAAATATAACTAATGTATTGGGTGTTAGGTTTTGGTTGTCACATGTGGTTTGTAGAGATTAATGTATTTACACTTCTATAAAGCCTGGCTAAAAGGGGTCTCAAAAACCTTATGAAGTGGTTTATGGAATCTTAATCTGTTCTCAGGAGTCCTGACACTACATTCACCAACCTCTGTAACATGGCTGAAATTCATATGCATTCTGGATAACAGCGTCTGCCAAATAAATAAAATGTAAATGTAAATTAAATAGTACAGCTTTAAGTGGATGATCCTATTGCTTATTCAACACACATGAAGTGATCATGTATAAATGGCATCAAAGAATTTGTACCACATTTGATGCAATGAGGAAAATGTGGAGACAGATTTTTTTGTTTTGTTTCTGCTTATGAATCAAAAGATACCAACTGTGAAATGGTGGTGTAAACATAAGAGGACTATCAGAGGAACTGGCTCACTTCTCTTTATTGGTGCGAGTGCAGTGTAAGGATTAATTCTGCATACAAGCATGTTCACAACTCAGGTCCAACCATATGTTTGAAAACTAAGTGGATGGCATTTCACCTTGCAGCAGAACAATAACCTGAATTGTACTGAAGCAAATCAGCCAAGTCACTTACCAAACTTGAACCTCACCTAGCATGCCTTTCACATAGTCATAAAAACAGTTAAGTCAATAACAAAATCATGTCCCTGGGTCAAAAACTTCAAGATGTATTCCTGTAGCTCATCTAGTAGAGCAGGTAGAACAATGTGCAAGCAACACAGAGGCATGAATGGTTCAATTTCCAGAGAATATACATACTGTCACTAGAGATGGCACCGATCCGATACCACATCGGAATCAGGTTGATATCAGCAAAAACATCCTGGAATGGATATCAGCAAAAAATCTTTAAGGAAACTGATCCAATACCATCACAAATCCAGCCTGAAAATAGCACAACAGTGCTTGTCAGCAGTGCACTGCACGTAAGAAGAGGTTAGTTTGAGTAGGTCACATGATAACAGCTGGGTGAGTTTGAGCACAGTTTATACAATACTGCAGAATTTAACTGTACCTTTTACTTCCCATTATTGATTAAAAACTGTGTTAGAATGTAAAAATCATTGCACTTGCTTATAGTTATCTGTCATATCCACGCATCACATCTGACATCATGTAAAAATATCGAATTGCAATTGATATCAGCAACATTCAAATGCAAGATATTGAGATCAGATCGGTATATAAAAACTGGTATTGTGCCATCGCAGTCACACTGAAGAGAAAAAAAAAAGTAAGCTGCTCTTGACAAGAACATCTGCCCCTATATGCGTGCAAAGAATTTGCAACCAACTATGAAACATGGTCCAATTACTTGATGTTTCCTGAGCTGGGCAGATTGCATGTATAAAATATGCTGATTCCTACTCTTCTTTAACAGTCAGTATCAAACCATAGAACTGTTGTTGGCTGTATAATTTTTGGTGGAAGATCGCTCGCAGTGACACCAAATCTTGAGAAATGTCCAGCAACTATGCTGTGCCTAATACACTCATAGTAGCAAAGGATCACCTACCAGGCCACTACCATGTCAGTGTGACTGGTGTACTGAGAATAGTACACCACCAAAATAATATCTAGCGGTGGTCCTGAACAACAGTAGAGGTTGGTAGGCAAACTGTGCATTGCAAAATATGGACATGATCTGCAATGATACACCTATAAAAAGGCACTGATAAGATAGGCTTACCTAATAAACTGGGTGTTGAGAGTACAATTTATAAGGTAATGCACCCTACAACTAATGCAATACCAGTTTTAGCATTTCCACCTCAGGGCAGATCATGGATGGTCATGTCGTCTGACGTAATGCATCAGTTCCGGCTTTTGTTTTCATATGTGGACTGCAGACATAGATGTACTGTATTTACATGTGTAACCTTTGCAAAAATGCATATCAAATAACTCATGCGGTAGTGTTAATCTAATATTACGACTAAACATGTATAAATGGGATTAACTTCTACCAGCATAACAGGATTAGAAAGGTATAAAAAGAAGAGGAACTGCTTATTATTCAAAGCACAAAACTTCAACCTAGAATTGTGGACTCAGATATGCGGGGTGCAAAACGAACAGGCTGTTTAATGGTGTGACTGCATCAGGGATATAAAGGAGTATACAAGCACCATAGTATCTTAACAACTCAAAACCATTCAAATGCCTGAAAACTGAATACGTTACAGAGTTCTTCAGATCAAAAAACAGATGGTTCTTGCCTAGCCAAGTCAATCACCCAACCTCAACCCCACCCAATATACACTCAACATGAGACTGAAGGCAAAAATACCCTTGTAACAAGGAGGAACTGGCAAAGCATCTACCAGGGAAGATAAGAATCTGGAGATGATATCAGGTTTAAAAAAAAAAAAAAAAAAAAAAAAAAAAAAAAAACTTCAAGTATTATTATTTCAAGTATTTACTGCAATGGATTTACAAATCAACCACTAAACATTTGACCAATTACTTATGGTTCCTTGGACCATGCTATGACTCCTATTTTTTATTAATAGGTGCTTCTGTTGCTCACCTAGAAGATCATGTGCACATATGTACACACACAGTCATACTAATTAATATATGTAAAAGTGCCTCCAAATGCTGAAAATCTAAATATAAAAAGTTTTGAACCACAGAACCACTTTGGCGACAGACTACCCTCAACACTCAATACCACTGATGTGTAAAATCTCCAGCAACACTGCTGTGCCTGATAAACCCATGCCATGCCAGTTTTATGAACAGTACATACCAAAGTAATACCTGGTCAACAGTGATGCGGTTTGGGCTAGTGTGATTGACAAACTGTAGTAGATGGGTTACAGTCTCTCTATATAAATATATATATAAACTATATATAAATTCATCTATAAATTCACCTAGAAGAAAGGTGCACCTGAAAGTGCCTGGAGAGAGTTCTTTCACATGTAAATAACCCTACATTTAGTTTAAAGTTTAACAAATATTTTAAACCTTTTTTTCCCCCCCCTCACCTGAAGGGCATGCCATAACTTCTACAAAGTGATACAGTGACTTTCCTCTCTTCAGCTTCTGCACAAGGTTCTGAATGTTGCGGAAACCATAAGTAGCAGCAAAACGCAGAAGAACCACACCATCTTTCTCTAAAGTGACTTCTTGGAAGTCCTTGTTCCTGTCACAGAAATTAAAAATAACATTTACAATAAGCACATGAGCCACACAATCACACCAACCTGATGCCTAAAGGATGTCATTAAAGGATGGTGGCAAATATTTGTTACTTACCTGAGTGTCTTATATGTGATTTCCTGCACTTCTACACCAAAGAGCTGTTTGGCAGCATGGGTGTAAACATGATGAAGATAGCCACCTGAACCACTCCCAGCATGACATAGCAACTCTTCATCACACATATTGTTAAACCTTGTGTCACAAACATACACATGTAAGTACAAACATACACAACCAGAAAAATTCACAAACACAGAAAGGGCTTGACTTAATGGATAATTGTGTCTGGTAACATGCAATTACAGTGGGGGAAAACAAATACATAAACATGTTAAACTAAGTTTGTAAAGATGAAAAAACTTACATAGTGTCTAAAGGTGCTGGATTTACATAATTCAGAGATACACCTTCTTCTTCCAACATCTTTAGAACTTCTCCTGCAAATGAAACAAATCCACAACAATACACAAAAACAGACATTCATGCTTAAAGGTAGTTTCACTCCTATGTTAGTGCTCCTCACCTGAAGTAATTACACAGTCCACCTCTCTGGTTTCAGACTCTCTAAGGTAGAAATCTGGTCTGGAAGCTTCCAGTTTCTTGTCATAGCATGGCATCACTGTCACATGGTAGATCTTTTGTGGTTCAAGAGCCTTTGGACCCATAAAATTAAGGTGATCCACTATGAAGTACATTTCTTTATACTGGGAAGTACTACATTTTGGAAGATCAATTATTTTTTCAACCTCCATTCTAAGAATATGAAAATGCATCTGGGTTACCTGCTGCATACTGAAAAATCTCTTGACCAAGGATCCCATCATCTGTTGGGGGGAGCGTGTTGTGCTGATGTAAGGTAAGATGAAATCACCATGAGTCTTCTCGGCATAGCAGATCCAACCTGTTCTCAATACCAAACCATTCTGGTCTTAAATACAGTAATACTTGTGAAGCAGATGGATACAGTTGCTATACAGATAAATCAAGTTGAACGTCAATCCGACGTGTATAATTGAAAAATCTAATTCAAGCACTTCACTGCAGACTCCAAGGACTTTGTGGTTTGTTGAGTTTGTGAGTAAACAAAGAAAATCTAGTTGTGGATTTCCTGCAGTTTTTAAAGAACTGTAAGCTTTCATGTCACAGGCCAGTGTGTCTGACACTACGGCACTTACCAGGACAAGCTGACGCCAGCATGGGCAGGGATTTTTTGTCCTCCTCTTTCCGGGAAAACCTCTCCAAAAACTCTCTCTGGCTCTCTAAGAGACTGAAAGCACGACTGAAGCCAGTGTCAAACACATAATGAACACCTGAAACACACATTATTCCAGCATTAGTGATTTTATGGCAAAATATTTTCCTTGAATGAACACACCCATAAAGAGTATTCAGAAGAACAGTTTCTTCTGAATTGAAAGCTTGAAACTATTTTAATAACAATAACAAAAAATTAAAGGAAAAATGAAAACATCAGCAATGGAAAACCAATGTGCAACTTGGAATCAAAGTGTTGTAAACTCTTGTGTGTTAGCCCTTTGTGCAACCTGGCTGCTCACCCAGGTTTTTGAAGAAGGCAGTGAGCCTCCTGGCAGCGTCGCTGCTGCTAAGACCATAGCGTGCGGCTAGCGATGCCCGCGACTGCGGCGACAGCGACACCACCACCACTTTCTGTTCAATGCTGTCACTCTGCTACATAGCGCAACAGGAACACGTGTTGAGGGTGATAATACACAAACCAGCATGTCTAAAACACATCACTGATTGATGCAATATCTCAATACCACTCTGTCTCTGAAGCAGGAAATCTGCACTCTTTAGTTAGTGATGACTGGTGGTACTTTGATGACTTATGAGATGGCATTACCTTGTTCTGGCGCAGTACTCTGTACAGTTCCTCATGGCTCTGCTGGGAAATCAGGATGCTCTCAGCTGAAGTGATGCAGCCACTGCATGCCAGACAGTCATTCAGTGTAATCCTGGCTTTCTCCAGCTTATGCATCTGGCCATCCTAGAGACAGTGACCGCAGGGACACTATTCTTAGCACTCGGATGTAATAGTCATGCTTTAGTAATCTAAAAACAAAAAAACTCAAACAAGTAGGTAGCTAGATTAGCTCAGTTAAGAAATTCCACACACCTGGTTGACCTGAAAGTAATTGCCATCGTCTTCAATTTGGATTTTTGCAACAGACCTTCCCTGTTTGTTGTCAAGCTTTAATGGCTTCACACATTCCTGGTGAAGACAGAGAATTACTAGAAAAGCAATTGATCTCTGATTAAGGGTTATCAACACAACACCTCTTGCGCATCAACGCAGTAGCAAGTAAATGGGTCAGTTTCACATTCTTAGAAAGTTCGATGAAAAACGCGATACTTGCAAAACAAAATTATATATATATATATATATATATATATATATATATATATATATATATATATATATATATATAGGCGTTTACCGTAGTAATAATATACACAATGTATCATTTGTTTGAATAAAGCTAGTTAGCCAACTTATGGTTAGCTAGCTAGCTTAGCTAGTTTGCGGCTAACTTTACATTAATGTTACGATGCATGTCTGATAAAAAAGGATTGGAATTTGTTTTTGAACTAATCACTAGGTTAGTGGAACATGGAGAATAAGTACTGTTGTAGCTTTACCTGTGATGGAGTAATAAAGTCATCCAAATCAGTTAACTGTAAGACACCGCTAAAATTTGACGCCATGTTGAATGACCTCTACCCTCAACCGTAACAACGTGACAAAAACAATGGGTGGATCTCAAAACTCTGCTACCTCCTCGAGTCTTTCGTGAGGATCTCACAACTCCTGTTTCTGCTACCTCCTCGTCCTTCGTGAGGACTTATGTCTTCCGGTTTTATCTGTAGATAAAAGGCGCCCGAGAGAGAGAATCCAAAGTGAATGGGAGTTTTTCACCTCTTGCCCAGGATCTTCCTTTAATTTTGGAAAGTATATGTATCACTCTAAACGTAGAAAATAAAACGTACCTGCATATTTACTTTTTTTCTACAGCAAAAGGGTTTTTGGCAGTAATTCGCTAGCGTTTCTGCTACTACTTGCTGATAGGTTGGTGAATTAACGCCGAAGCAACAGAAATCCTAACAAGTAGTACTTCATTAATTATCTAACATTTAATAACTAACGTAGGGGTAATACTCGCCTACTTACTTAATGTGTCTAGAAATGCAAAAACATGTATAGGCATATCTCAACTTACCTTCCCTAAAGCTATTCCCCAAAGGAAATACTCATAACACATTGTGCCTACACAAGAACAGGATAAACTAGAAAAGAACAGAGAGAGAAATGAGAAGAATGAGATTGAGAGTAACAGACAACACTACTTAATCCCACATATCTTTATACATGAAGGCATCCCTATCCTTGTTAGACATAATCAGAAGCTGAGGATCCAGACACTGAAATAGCCTGGTGTCTGAAAGATGAGTATACAAGATGAAGAAGATGATAAACTCCTGATAACAATCAAGAACAAGATGAATCATGGAAAACGGCTGGGCCATAGCTGTATGTGCACATGCTGTACTGAATTGCATTACTTCATGGGATGCATGCCACATGAGAGCATACACTGTTTTGTTTAAGTCGTTCATCATACCTCCATGTATGAACAAAGATGAAACCTTGCCTGCTAGTGTTGTGTGTAACAGGAACATCTAAGCTACCTTTGAGTAAGCTAATAATGTGTTTTCCGAAAGGAACAACCTTTCCACAGCTGGAATATCAGGTAGATGTGCCTTTCTTTGTGAGAAGAAGGAGCCCACGTTTTTGAAACAGAGGCCAATACAGGAGCAGATGTAGTCATCACACTCAGTATCATAACTTATAAGGAGGAAATGTTGACTTAGGAGGCAAATGTTTCTGCTTATCTGTTTTCCCTTATCAGAGCATGATGTCTTTTTGTTAACCAATCTGTTTGTAACCTACAGCTCATATTTACACAAGGGAATGTGCTTGTCTGCACACCTTGTCTCAAACTGACACACTCAATTTTACAACCTCATGCAGCTCAACAAGTTGACACAGTATGACAATACCTGAAACACAGCAACATCTAGGCTACCCTTGAGTAAGTTAATAGTCTGTTTGGCAAAATGAACAACCTTGTTTTGCAAAAAACCCCCAATCTTTCCACAGCTGGAAGATCAAGTAGATGTGCCTTTCTTTGTGTGAAGAAGGAGCCCATGGTTTTGAAACAACTAAGATAAGAGGCTATTATAGGAGCAGATCCATTTGCACAAATAAAAATTTAGAATCTGAAGATAAAAAATGCCTCCTGACTAATCATTGTCAAATGATGAGTGTCCCATTTTCACACAAAATTAAGTTTGGTTGCAGTCAAGAATGTCATTATCCTATCTTCACATTTGATATACACTGCCTGGCCAAAAAAAGGTCACCACCAGGATTTAACTAAGCAAATAGGTAAGAGCCTCCCATTGGATAATTATTGCATGGGTGATTATGTTTCAGACGGCAACATGTTTCAGCTGGCAACAACTACACACTGAAGTACCTTCTGACTGGACACTGAAGGTCTGCCATACCACATGGTCATGCAGTTTATTAGGATATTTTCAGTGAGACAATTGGTCAGAATCTGAGCAGGTAGCTGGACTTTTTCAGTCTTCTTTGAAAATAGAGTTGCTGTTATGTCTTTGTGACCAGGACAGTAGTGGTGTGGGACGAGTAGAAATCACCAGAGATGTGGACACTCAGGAAATTAAAGCCTGAGCCACTTTGTTTCCATTGATACTGGCACCCCATTGTTAAGAGGCAGAGTGGAAGATATTACATTGTTTAACCTAATGGACTGTGGTCTGTTGGTTAGAAAGTCCAAACTCCAATTGCACAAAGTGGGGTGGGGTAGGGGCTGATTCCAAGGTCACTGAGATTAGCGATCAGCTTGGAGTGAATGTGGTGAATGCCAAACTAAAATCAATGAACAGCAGGCGGGTAAGAGCAGAATGTAGTGTCAAAGAGATGTTGTGTCATTTCAACTTATTCAGGCAGTAAGCAGACTCCGAAATCAGTGTCAGAGATAAGTGGGCTTTGAGATGACATGGTCAAAACACTTCATAATAATGGGAGTGGGTGCAATAGGGTGGCTGTCATTTGAGCTCACTGTTGTGCCATCAAGCACAGCAACTTTATGTGCATCCACTTCTGAGTGCGGCACAGACAGAGGTGGCGAGAGTGAGGGATTGATAATCAGTTTCTGTTCAATTCTGAAGACATTCATGTTTGCACACCATTTACGGAATGCTGAATATGTAGCCTACTGGTTTAAAGTGCAAACTACCGGTTTTACCACTCATATCAGACAACTTGATGAGTGGGTTCTTGTTGCACCTTTTACCACTACATGCACGTGAAACTGTCACAGGTCATGTAGTGGGCATGCACAATGTAAAAGATGGCAGGTTCTAAGGATACATATGAGATATTTCTTTTGCACATGAGTCTTTTGGAAGAGTAAAACAATGATTGAAAAATAAACTGGAACACATCCAAATAGGTAAGGATTGTATTTTCTCATTATTGCGTTTAAGGTAAGAAGCAAGAAGTAAAGCATGAACAAGCTCTCTGTATTCAAACTTTATGTTTGTGTTAACTTCCCGTATGTAAATTCATGAATTACCAGCATATCAAACACAGCATGAGCAAACCTTACGACAATTGCAAGCAGGTGTGGATCTGTTACAGGGCTACACATGGTTAAAACATGTAAATCGAAGAGCATCGCTCAAAGTAAGTAGTCTAAATTCCATTTTACACCAGAAGCGGTGTTACCACGTCTGATTTAAAATGGACTTTAATCCCAAACTCTCAAATGAGCTTTATTCATATTTATGGAAAGTTTAGAAGCGATGGTTATGCTTCGGTAGACTAGTAACAAACAGATTATTAGTTTTAAATCAAGTTAATTTTATTTAAAAAAATATATTTAATTGCGGTCTGTAAAAACGCTCACTACCCTCCTAGTTTACAATTTTTTAAATATCCGATTGGTTTGGAATATCAGCATTTAACATTTAACATTTCACAACTTGGAGTGAATGTGGTGAATGCCAAACTAAAATCAATGAACAGCATTATAACATAGATATTATTATACAACAGGCGGGTAAGAGCAGAATGTAGTGTCAAAGAGATGTTGGGTTATTTCAACTTATTCAGGCAGTAAGCAGCCTCCGAAATCAGTGTCAGAGATAAGTGGGCTTTGAGATGACATGGTCAAAACACTTCATAATAATGGGAGTGGGTGCAATAGGTTGGCTATCATTTGAGCTCACTGTTGTGCCATCAAGCACAGCAACTTTATGTGCATCCACTTCTGAGTGCGGCACAGACAGAGGTGGCGAGAGTGAGGGATTGATAATCAGTTTCTGTTCAATTCTGAAGACATTCATGTTTGCACACCATTTATGGAATGCTGAATATGTAGCCTACTGGTTTAAAGTGCAAACTACCGGTTTTACCACTCATATCAGACAACTTGATGAGTGGGTTCTTGTTGCACCTTTTACCACTACATGCACGTGAAACTGTCACAGGTCATGTAGTGGGCATGCACAATGTAAAAGATGGCAGGTTCTAAGGATACATATGAGATATTTCTTTTGCACATGAGTCTTTTGGAAGAGTAAAACAATGATTGAAAAATAAACTGGAACACATCCAAGTAGGTAAGGATTGTATTTTCTCATTATTGCGTTTAAGGTAAGAAGCAAGAAGTAAAGCATGAACAAGCTCTCTGTATTCAAACTTTATGTTTGTGTTAACTTCCTGTATGTAAATTCATAAATTACCAGCATATCAAACACAGCATGAGCAAACCTTACGACAATTGCAAGCAGGTGTGGATCTGTTACAGGGCTACACATGGTTAAAACATGTAAATCGAAGAGCATCGCTCAAAGTAAGTATTCTAAATTCCATTTTACACCAGAAGCGGTGTTACCACATCTGATGTAAAATGGACTTTAATTCCAAACTCTCAAATGAGGTTTATTCGTATTTATGGAAAGTTTAGAAGTCTTCGGTAGACTAGTAACAAACAGATTATTAGTTATAAATCAAGTTAATTTTATTTAAAAATATATATTTAATTGCGGTCTGTAAAAACGCTCACTACTCTCCTACTTTACAACTTTTTAAATATCTGATTGGTTTCCAATATCAGCATTTAACATTTTACATGCTACTAATTTTGGGTTCAAGTTAATCAGGAGAGATTGTAAAAACATTTGCTTGACAGCCATGATTTGTTTCACTTCCTCCAAATGGTCTTCTTCCCTTAAAAAGAGATTCTGCTTAGAAGAATGGTCTATTAACATCCATTCTTGGTTAAAAACTAGCAGAATGTATGTGTATTCAGTAGGTTATAACATAGCAATTATACATGATATTGTGCAGTAGCTGAAATATAGGAGCCCTGCTGGTGATATCCCTTCTTAAGAAAATTGTGCGTGACCACGGCTTATATGAGAACGATATCTTAATGAGTAGAAATGAGTTAGTAAGGCGTGGGAATGAGATAATTAAGGTGATGGAACGGCTTAGATGAGACGTTGCATAATTTTAAGCAAGAGACACTTAATTCTGAAAGCTCATGGCCTCAGACGCAGACAGCACGCAGATTTGGCAGAAGTGATAGATTTCATTATATATCAAATGGATGAGCAGTGGAGGCTAATTATCCAAGAGCACTGCCATACAGAAACTCACACTAGTGACCCAGCCTTACTTCATCACTTCAAGTGGAAATTAATATTTGGGTATATTTGTAGTCTAGGGTAGTCCAATTATATTATCACTAATAAAAAAACTTGTTTCAGTTTCCTTTTTAGCATTGAGTTAGCTCACCGTTGTAATTATTGTTGTTTATGGGGAATAAAGACTCTGTAATTGCACAGGAATCTTTTGTTTGGAAATAAAATTAATATTTTTCCTAGTAAAATCAATCTGTAGTACATAATCAGAGCTCTATAAAATCAACACATTTTAACACATCAAAATGAAAAATCCAATTAAACCTCAACTGTGGAATAATTATCTAGTTGAAATACCTTGTTTATCTTGTTTCAAGATCTTGATTAGGATCTTGTTCCCACACCCTAATAAGTCATGGCCATGCCTTAATTATTAAGAAGGGATATAACCAGCACAGCTCTGTAGTAATACTACATAATATCTTGGAAAACAGACAGAATTGTACTGAAATACACTGCAGTGCTCCACAGTTGGTTATATTCCATGGAAAAGATTACATGTCTTTGGGTTATTCCTTTTGTCTGTGCAGTGACAAAGCCATGATGGGTTGGAAGGTAATAAATCTGGTGGTCCTCTGTTTGGTGGCCATCACCACAGTGAAGATTATTTTTCTTTACATGTGAGTCTGTGTAACTGTGCTTACATAAGTCAAACATAACTGCAACTCTCAAAGCAGATTTAGTTTGAATGTTTGAATTTGTTTGCTAATATGATCAAGCCAGGAGATTTTTTGAAACCCACTGGATGATACATAACACTGTGTATCACTGTGTGATAAAACATTTGGAGATTTAGATATCAGGGGGGTAGAACTTTTTTGGAAAATACTAATGTAATTTTTAAGCAAATAAATGGAAAGGTAATAATGGTAGTGCTTTTCAACTGGTTATTGTATTCAATTGAGAAGACCATTTGAGAAGACCACCTTTAAATAAAATGTGGCATACACATTATATAAATAAATGCATATGGATTTTCCACAATTCATTTCAGTTTCCACATATTCCAACATCTTAGAAGGTTGTATATAGAAATACAGAATACAGAAATACAAAAAAAAAAAAAAAAAAAAAAAAGATCACAGTCTAAGGTCACCATCCAAACATGTACCTTTGCACTCATTTCTAAACATATTTGTCATTCTGAAACTCTTGTTTACAGTTCTGTGGGAACAGTAACAAAGGGGCGCCAGGAGATTGAGGTCATGGTCCCCAGTGGTGTGTGGTCATGGGGTCACATCAATGAATCCAGGAATTTGTCTATACATGATGTTTCTTTGGAAGCAAAGGAGGAGCCTATGGATCAAAAATTCATGAATCATTTACAGAAAACACCCACAAGACCTCTCCATGTGGTGCACTTAGATCTAAAAGGTGCTGCACCCAAAGTGGAATATTTTAAACAGGTGAGGAATCACCAAATCTAACAGCTAGGAGAAACACATCACACTGTTGAAAAACAGAAATCACAAAGATGCCTTCAGCAGGAATTATTGGGGGGAGGGGGACATTTTACCCCATTCCAAACTTTGAAGGGGACATGTCCCCTCGAAGAAATGAATATTTGTTACACACGTGCTCTCACAGAACATAATTTGCGGCAGATTAACACTGCTATGATCGGCCCTACTTTCGAAAGCCAAATCACGCATCGTATATGAATATCTTTGGTCATGAATTAAAATGTATAAGTTAAGAATATCTTTGGTAGAACACATAATGTGACATATTTTGCAGCAGCCAATTATGTATGCCAATTATATCTGCAACCAAAGACGGACGACTTTTGATAACAAAATACCTCCTACTAGGCTGGTTGATAAGCCACCTTTGAGAGGATGCTATTGGGTGACGTGAAACGTCATTGGACAACTACAAATACTGGGCCTGGCTTATTGATATCACAGGCGGACATAGAATTCTGCCAAGATTTTACTGGCGTCATGTCGTACAGTCTGGCGTAACTGTCTCACTGAAATCGCACAGTGTAAGCCTGGCTTTAGTCAATCAATCAATAGGTGACGTAAACATTTAGAAAAATAAGCAATAAAAGTTCCATGTCTACGGGACTGTAGTGTCAGCTACAGATGCACAGGCCACACGTAGATGGATTCACTCCAGAGAGTGGCAATGCAAGAAGTGACAACGCACCCCCAGTTAGAATTTCTGCACCCCCAGTGAAGCTTTGGAGAAAACGCAATCTATAAGACTATAACTAAGTTGTAATTAAGTTACATGGCACACAAGAAGAAAAGGAAAAAAAGAAAAACACCTTTCTAAAGAAGAGATTATCATTTGTTGAAAGAAAAGTGCTGTTTTCTAAAGCTTAGAATGCAGAGAAATGTAAAAAAAAAAAGTAATGATGCTGTATACAGCATAAATGTCTATAGTTCTATTATTATTATTATTATTATTATTATTATTATTATTATTATTATTATTATCCTTTAGTTTTCGTGTTTTAGCGGCCTCTGGAAGTTTGGAGAAGAATTGCAGGCAAAGTCCAAATAAAGGAGCAGTTTGTGAATGGATAGAAAATGGATAGATCGTTTTGTCTTTATTTTCATAATGATTTATTTAGGAAGGGTTTTGGGAAACACTCTCTAACGAACATTCTAGGTCAAGTTAACAATGTTCTTAGTGTTCCGAATGTTTGTGAAACGCAGCCCGGCTTTGTTGTGGTTATGTGAACTAAAATAGAGTAAGTATGCTGATTGTATCTTTTATCACAGATCTTCCCATTACTCTCCTCTCTGGGTGCTGATGGTATTTTGGTGGAGTATGAGGATATGTTTCCCTATGAAGGGGAACTTCAGATCATTAGGTCACCATTTGCATACAGGTGAACTTGCGAATTTTCTATACTTCACGTTCAAAACTTTAATAGCTCATTATGTGGATTAGGAATGAGTTATTGATATATCTCATTAACTTGGACAGTATAGAAGAAATTGAGGAAATTAAGACCCTGGCCAAACTAAACAAGCTTGAGCTGATCCCCCTGGTGCAGGTGTTTGGACATTTAGAGGTAAACAAACAAATTATTTGATTATTTGATTATTTTAAAATTATTATTTTACTATTATAAATATTAATGATAGCACTTATCAAACCATAAGAACATCTTTATAATAATGATAGTTTTACATTTTTTCAGTTCGCGCTGCTCAGGGCTGTCACGGAAGCACTGATGGACTGGTGCAGCACTAGCTGCAGCTTCCTTAAGCGCTGATTTGACTCCTTTGGTCTTTCTCCTCCTGTGCAGTTTGTTCTGAAACATGAAAAGTATTTCCACTTGAGGGAGGTGGCCATGTTTCCCAATAGCCTGAATCCTCTGGCCCCAGGTGCCCTGAAACTGGTTGAAGAAATGCTAATTCAGGTCCTACAGAGGCACCCAGAAGCACAGTGGATCCATGTTGGAGCTGATGAGGTCAGTGAAGTATAGGTTTTTTTTTTTTTTCTTAAGCTCATAAGTAATATGAAATTGTTTAGTCATATTTTAGAAAGCATGCTTGAACTGTTATGTTACACACTAAAACATTCACTTTGGACCATTTCACACTGAGCCATTTGATTCTTGTCCAAGAATCAATGAGCTATAAGGGATTGTATACACCAAAAAATCAGGTTTGGGATCTTGGAGAGAGTGAAGACTCAAAGCTTTGGTTGAAAGAGAATGGTGGAGATGTTGGAGTACTGTTCCTCAGGCATGTCACAGCAGTTTGTCTTTTCCTGGCTGAGCTGAGATCTGGTATAAAAATACTCTTTTGGGAAGACATGCTCAGAAAGATGAGTGCTGTTGCTATCAAAGGTATGTCAGAAGAAAACTGCAGACATAATAATACTGCTAGCAGTACAACTTACAAACTGAAATTCCCACTGACAGATTCAGTACAGAAAACACTGACATAATGTTTTAGCCACTCAAATATGTACTCTGCGTAAAGTACCCCAATAGATTTTAATGATTATTTTATTACAGGTTGTAATGAAATTAGACAAAGGGGGAAATAGCTATCAAGGAAAACTATGTTTAATATTCTGATGATTATACTATTATTTTATAATTTTGTATTCTTTGCTATTAGTTTCCAATAGTTTTGATTTTATTAGTGTATTAACTGTCATAGTTTTGTGCACTGTAGATTCACAACTACCGAATCTTGCTTTCCCTGTGTTATGGAACTACCTACCAAACATGGACATGGGTAACATAGGTGAGACCTTAACAACAGGATGGAGTCTAGTTTTTTCTAAGAGGTTGAACTCAGAAACATATACTCTCTAGATGTCATTTATCATGAAATTTACTTTATTTCACAAAAAGGTACCTTGCAAATGACAGAAACATTCTTTATTTGTAGGAAAACTCCTGTCTAAATACCAGGAGGCTGGATTTTCAGGCATGTGGTTTGCAAGTGCATTTAAAGGAGCATCAGAGGTTGACCAAATGTGGACTCCAATAAATCATCACTTACAAAATCATCTATCTTTGCTTAAAGTCATCAAGTCTATTATCCAGTATCCTTCTATAACTTTGCAAGGCATTGCCTTAACAGGGTGGCAAAGGTTTGTATAAAAATGTCTTTCTATTACCTATATGGCTGATAGCATATACATGCTATATCACTCTATTTCTATATTTAGACCAGGATAAAAATAGAAAATTAAAAATAGAAAATCTTAATGTAGATGTGTGCTTTTTAGATACAGACATCACACAGTGCTGTGTGAACTGCTCCCTGTGGCCATCCCATCTCTAGCTGTCTGCCTGCAAACTCTGAAATATGGTGAATACCAAAAACATCGAAAGAGCACTGCCTTTTGAGATTGAGTGACTGAAAAACAGAGAGAGACAGAGTGAAGGAACAGAAGCTCATTTTTAATTGTTTATTTTTGAGACAGGTTCTTTTAATTATGAGGCTGAAATGGAGGTACATCATATTTTGGGGTGCAAAGTTCAGCTGGACACTAACAGCTGGTGTGTGAGAGTGTCCTTTTTTCATTGTTTCTATGTATATGTAGTGAAAGTTGTTGTCATGAAGAGAACACTTTGCTGATTCTGTCTTTGATGTATATCCATTCTGTGCATGGCATCTAGCGAAGGCAGTGGGCAGTTTGCGGGTTCGAAGGTTTACTATATGGTGCATAAGATCTACTATGACCTTCAGAGCTCTATTAAAAAAATTATGAAAAACACGTGAGTGTTTTTGTAAAACACTGCTTATTTATATCTTGATGAACACTCAGAAAATCAATAAATATGTTTACATACATAATGAATACACAATTATTTTTTTCTTGTAGGTACTAAATGCATTTTGTCGTCATTGTTGAGATCCAAAACATTCCAATGCTTCCCATTGTTTGCATGTATGCTTTATGCCTTACACAGACACCTAAGAGGTTCTCTCAGCCCCTATAACCGAAAGTACAGCTTTGCAAACCCTCGAGATATTGGACTTTTTAAGGACAATCTAAAAAAGTAAGTTTGTTTTAAATGGGCAGCCTTTCATACCTTTCACATTTTATATGAATATTACTGGCAAATACTTTTGAAGCATTGAAGCCAATTTGATGGGGACTATTTTCAGTAATATACGTTAATCAAAAATGTAATCATGATTAGTGTGCTGCTTGGGTTTACATAGATTTTAAGCCATGACCTACACTAACAGCATGTTCAAATGATCCTCATATTGTATTATTCCAATACAATATGTATCATATTTTAAGTTGTTCAAGTTTTTGCAGTTTTTTTTTTAACCCTACCTGCCTAAATGTCGACTATTGTATAGGCATTCAGCACGAAAAATAAAACAACGTATCTTAAATAATTGGAAAATGCTTTTCTCTGTGGCAGGAAAAAAAATCATAGGCAAAATTTTATATACCATTCTGTCACCTTGTTAGCAACCTTTAGTAGGCCCTAGATGTATAATTTAGTTCATTCTGCCTCCTCTTACTAGATTGCTAGATGAGTGGGAGTCCTTTCTGAAGATGTTTGAAACAGAGATGGAGGCCATCTTCTACCCAGACACTGTGGAGGAGTGGATGGAGGAGAATATCAACCAGCACATGAACATGCTTCGTGCCTTGGTGCAAGATGCTGAGCACATTGCTAAACTCAAAGGACGGTCAAAGAGTTATAATCCTTTTTAAGATTAAATGACTTATGTGAAAGGTCTTAATAAAAAGGTAGCTAAAAATTCAAGGAGGTTAATAAGAGTATTTTTTCTTTACCAAAAACTTCATGTAGGGCACTGCATGTCTATATTGTATGTTACATTGTATAACAACATAACATTCTGTTAATATTTTTATACAACATTCTAGCCATGTTTATACTGTTGAATAAAATTTTACTAGGATCTGGTACTTTTATTTTCCAGTAAACCAGAGAAATGTAATGGATAACAACAAACAACAAAGATAACAACATCTGAAAGAATAAAGATACTGATGTTTGTGGTGTAAATTAGATTAGATTTGATTTATAGTGAATGTCTAGTCATTCCCAGTTTGGAGCTTCTGGTATGATGATTTACTCATTATTTAGCCCAGGCTGTATTATATGTTGTGTTTTGCATTACTTCCTGCCTTCTAAACTAGAAAGGATTATGATTTTTAGTCTGAGTAGTCATTTGTGGTTCTGCTAACACTTTATATGCAAGCAAGTTATTTTAAGATAACATTATTTATCTAAAATGCATGTAACTTGTAACAAATGTTTTTAAAATATACAATATTGTGGGAATTCCTTGTTTCCCAAATGTAACTGATTCATGAAGGTGGCAAATCTAGCTTTTAAATGCAAATGATACTACAAACCTAAGTGTGCTGAATTAATTTCTAATTGTGCTTACACTATTTGTAATTTATGGTGGTATTGCAAACCGCCACACTTTCTAGTAGTTTACAAACATATCTGTACCACATCTATAGCCTTGAATGCTCACTCTTGGACATGGTGGCATAGTTTGGTGTTGTCTGTGAACAAGCATAATAGATATGGCAAATGTCTAGTCAACTGCATTTGGGAGCTAGCAATGTGAGGCATAGTAGTGTTACACTAGAATTAACTACTCAGAAATCTCCCAACAGAAGGAATACTGAGGTCAGTTTCAGGCTCTCAGTAAAAGGCTAGAAAATGCCCAATAGAAACTGAGCATGCCCACACATGGGCTATGGGCTCTAACTGTACCACTAGCTTTTAAATTGGTCAGTTTGTACAATGGTCTGATCTGCTGGAAATATCAACAAGTCAACAGCTTTGGCATTTGAAAAGTTTTGTTGTTATTGCTGTTGTTGTTGTTTTCCTAGCATTTGTCAACACTGAGATTATAGTTTTTGTTATACTGATATTCCCCACACGATTATCATTTGATTATTAGCCCAAAATAGCAGAGAGATTTACAAGTGTATATGAACTTAAATATATACCTGCAGTTATTCCCACGACTTCAATTATGGGACAGATTTGGTGATTTTAGTGAGCTACTTATATTATTCATAGTAGTCCTAGCCAATGTACATGTTTTAGCCAACTGTTTTTAGAGTGACCTTCTTGGATGCATTTTATATTACAATTAGTTGTTATGAACTATTTGGTGACAAAACTGTTATCCAAAAAAGGATTACGCTCGTGCCCTTTTGTTGTTATGACGACGAGGTCGTAAATCCGCCATGTTTTCCATGTTGTAGCGTTGCGACAGAGACGGAGAGCTCGAACGACATGACAGAAGAAAATAATAATACGGCAGAAACACTTACCGGCCAAACAGAGCACAGCAGTATCATCACTATCCAAACCACTCTCGGAGACGAAGGTAATGCGGTTAAATGTTTCCAGATCACCACAAATTCTTTTTTTTCTTCGGCCTGGGTTGTCCACTTGTCACAAAGCTAACCACGAACGTTAGCAAGTATTGGAATCGTGCAATTGCTGCTTTCTTGCTAACTAGCTAGCTAACGTTAGCCAACTAGCAAGCCCATTTGGCGTCATGTCTGTTCTGATCAGATGTTTTAGCTAGTTAGCTATCCAGCTAGCTGCTTTTTGTTTTAAGCCAGTCTGTTTTATTCAAACTTAGCTAGCAAGCAAATGTAATTGTCCAACACCACCTATATGAGAACTGTCATATTACCACATAAAAGGTCATATTAAGACGCCGACGTTTGCTGGTAATGATACACACGAAGTGGAGCAAACGCCAATAAGCATTGCTCTCGTTACTCCACCTAACCTAAGTTTATAGGTTAGATAGCTATCTACTAGCTAACCGTTGTTAGATATTCAGTATAAATTTGCGTTTTTGTATCATTAGTTTAAGTAACAAAACTGCTACAAAGTATGTAGCTAGCTAGTTATGTAACTATTTAGCTAGTAAAATGCATATTGGCTACGAGTGGCGCTGGTTAGCCATTAAAGATAGCTATGCGTCTGAACAGTGACAGCTTTGATTGCGTGTACTCATATTTTACCTGTTTGGCTGTAACTACTACCTTTTGATTTCTTCAAAATCGGATATCATAGTATTATAGTATTAGGCTATATAGCTATTATAGAGCCCGTGTGACTGCGTGGAGGATTCTAAGAATGGATGTTAATGTGACTGCAAATTCTGCTGTGTATAGTCATTATAACCAAAGACAAATTTGTTAACGCTACATGTGGCAACATACAGTTTTGACCAATAAGGTCTGGTTCTATGTCTGATTAATTATTTAATTAAGTCATGAAGCTCTATCAGGGTTTTAGTACTTGTTCCAATACGGAATCTTCTCCCTACACAGATGAAGATATTCACAAATGTGGGAGATGTGGAGAAGAGTTTTCTGCTTTGGAAATCTTCATTCAGCACAAGCTCAGTCGAAGCTGTAGACGACCCTCACCAGACCTACAGGTATGATTTACCCCCTTATTCTCATTCCCCAGCAACAAGATTTCTGGCCAAAGCCAGTATATTGTTCTAATATATTCCACGTAAAACCAGCATCACTTGCATATATAATTTTTGAGTTTTGTCAATCAAGTGCCCGCACTGTTCTCTAGGTAAAGCTCAGTGGTGATGGACAGTCCTCAGATGATGCAGAGAAATCCAAATCAGGTAGGGCACTTGTTTTTGGACAATGATTTAAATTGAAATATTTAAAAGAGCTTCATAATGTAGACTATATATATATATATATATATATATATATATATATATATATATATATATATATATAATAGATATTATATATATTCTTCAGTCAGGCCCTGTTGTTAACGTTACAGCAGAATCATTAGATTTTGATCATTCAACTAATGAAGGTACTACATTGCAGTGATTATGTAAGTCCTCATGTGCCTCTCTCTGCCCATTTCCTTAGATGAGGGAAATGGTAGGTCTACCACCACAGACAGGAAGAGAGGTTCTGCAGCAAAAGACCATGGAGAGTCTGAAGATGGAGAGGCTCAGAGTTTGGATCCTACTAATCTGGTTTTGAAGCTCACCGCAGAGGGGCGCTACATTTGTCACATATGTGAGAAGACATTTAAAACGGTAGGATGCACGATATCGGAGATTGATTGGGACTGCAATTTTAGATGAGTCTTTCCATGGATATTCATGAATTCAACAGTTTTTCAAAGGCATGTGTTTTTCCTTTTTCTGTTTAGACGAATATCCTGAGGACCCACTTGTTCACCCATACAGACAGGAAGGACTTTAAGTGTGATATGTGTGGGACTGCATTCAGAACCAAAGGCTCCCTGATTCGCCACAAACGGCGGCACACAGGTACAGAGAGGAGCCCGAGTTGCTTTTATTGTTGTGTTGAACTTGTTTAGGCATGACAGTCTGTGACTTAGTTCTTGGGACTGATGGTATGTTTTTTCTCAGATGAGCGGCCCTACCGATGCAATCAGTGTGGCCTATCATTCAGAGAATCTGGGGCGTTGACCAGGCACCTCAAGTCCCTCACGCCCTGCACAGAGAAGATCCGTTACAGCCAGTGCAAAGAGATCCTCGTCAGCAAAGATGGCATTCGCACCGGTGAGTAGAGCAGAATTATGGTTTAATGCAGAGTATTCTGATTTTTCTCCCTGGTGGTTCTCTTCTTTTGTGATTTTTTTTTTTTTTTTTTTTTTTTTTTTTGGGGGGGGGCTGCAGTGAGTGCCATTGTGACCATGTAGCCTGTGTTGCCTGGTGCCAGCTCACGGGTGGATGTGTTGTGTTGTGGTGTGGTGTGGTGCAGAAGTGCAGCAGCCACCTGTGCTCCCTCTGAAAGGGCAGCAGTTGCCTGTGGTCAGCGTGGTGGAGGCTGCACAAGACAGCATTCACATACAGGTGATGGAAGACCTCGGACAGGTTCATCAGGTCTGCAGTCAAACGAGTTGCATTTTCTTCATTAGATTTGTTCATATTAGTGATTTTATTTATTTTCTATTTTGTTCCATAATCCCATCGAACACGCATGCATTCTCTGGATCAGGGGTCAGGAACATTTTTAGCTTGAAGAGCCATAAATGACAAATATTTTTAGATTTTATTTTTCTTATGCTATATTTGGGTATAATAGAATTATTATTATTATTATTATTAATAAGTATTATTTTTGTTGAATTACAGGCTAAGCAATAATAAACTGAACAATTCTTACCAATTATGTGAGTTCTGCATGGTTTTGCTGATGGCCATGTGGTTCAAATGTGGTAAGGTTAAGCTTCATGCAGGCATTGAGGCTTCCAGTAGTTAAACGTGAACATGGGTTGGTCTTTATCTTTTTCTACTTGTTCTGCTTCTTCTGCTTGTATGCATATGTGGAGCCAGACATTGTCAGTATAGCGATACTGACATGCTGCATTGTGGTATGTGATAGGAAGCTCATTTCAGGTTTTAAGAATCAGCTCATCTTTGGGTTAAAATTTCTTAATTTCTGTCCACATTACTAACAAGTGTTTACTCTCTAGCTCTGTGCACTGCAAGTCTTTGTTACTTCCCATTCAATGACTTGAACTTACTCACCCACTTCAGACACTTTGAGGTCAGCAACTTCTGCTTAAAAAGCTCCAATGGAGACTTTGGGATGCACATCAGGTCAGCTCAGTCTACAGCACAGTCATGTGGATAGGTGATGAGTTAGAAAACAGAAGTATGAAATTCTCAAAGTGAAGATGACAACTGGTTTCAATGTCCCTAATTAAGAGTTCCAGCTTGCTTTCAAATGTAAACACTGTTCTGAAGGGACAAGATTGTATTTCCAATGCCTTGTATTTTTGCTTTGAGCTATATTTGATGCCTAGTGATGGCCACGAGAGAGTGAACCTGCAGGAGCCACGCAGTGTTACCTGGCTCGGGATGCTCAACACCTTTATGCACTTTGCTGTGCAAATGCAGGCCAGGATAATTACTTCGTTTAAGAGTGCTTTAAACTGACGATAGTTTAACACACGCTCAAACATAAAATTGACCACCTGAATGACCAGTGCCACCAACTCACTAAGTTGCTAGCCATGTTTTAGCTCAGAGTGATTAGGATAGCTCTCATGTTCCATCAGTGCATGCACAAATAAGTTTACTCATCAGTAAATTTTTTTCTTTGTTTAAATTCTTGATAGACGAGCAAAGGTTCTCCTTGTATTGATTCTTTTATTGGAAAAACAGCAAGACTTTCCTCATGCAGCGTGTCACCTGCCGCATACCTTGCAGCTATACTTAGCTGGGATAAATGGATAACCTCAGTAGACAAATCTTTGTCGATGTCCTTTATTTGTATTTTCTCCACCATCATGATGGTTCTTGTTGGAAGTAGCATGTCTTTTATTCTTTTGATTATCTTCTGTTTATTTGAGAAGTCCAATTATGAATGTTTTGGCCTACTCATCATCTGTGAATGGCTTCTCATTCCTCACAATGCAAAAGCACCAGCAAAGCTAGCCAATTTCCCCTTGCGTTGCTTGGCACATGCACAGAATTGCGGTGTGTACTTTCCACTGGAGCTCTTTTTTGAGTGCTTTCATCCTGCTGTGGCCAGCTGGACATTTTGATGCAAATGCAGCATTGAGCATATCAAAATGCCATTTTATATCTTACCATTTCATTGATAGAATTGCATCATTGCTTATTAAATATTCTGCAGTCCCAGCTTGCTCCACAATGACAAACTCCAAAGACAAATAGTAGACCTTATCTTTTATCCTTTTGGATATACTTTAATGAGCTCCCAACAGTATGAGTAAGCTAGCTAGCAACTGCTAGATTAACAGAAGTTTTTATTTTTAGCTGTTTATTTATTGTGTTAAAAAATTTCAGCTCAAAATTGTCTGCGAGCCATATGTAGTAAACGAAAGAGACATATGTTCCTGACCCCTGCTCTAGATAGTGTTCTGATGCTTCTGGTCCTTAGCATCATTGTGTTGTCAGTAATTGTTTCCTGTTGCTGATCAGCTTACATAAAATACTTTTGCCACATTAGTCTACATATTTTTGTACAGGATTTCAGTAGCATTGTAAGGAAAATTAGAACCTAAAAATGTGTGGTTTAGTTTACTTAGTCATGCCTGTTACATTGTGTTCTGTGTAAACACAGTGGTGTCCTCTTCTGGGCAGGTGGTATCACAGCATCAAGCGGAAACTGTGGTAGAGGGAGACAGCCTAATTTGCCAGGCCATCATCAACTCGGGTATCGCCCTGGAGACTGAGGCTACAGAGACGACCGAACAGGCAGAGGCTGGGTCCTCTAAAGGGGTCCTGCCAAGCCCTGAGGCCGAGAGCAGACTGGCAGAGATCCAGGTGACTGAGGAGTGTGTGGAAGTAGAAGAGGAGACTGTGGTGAGTGGCAGACTGCTAACAGACACTCTACCTTTTAAAGTTGGAAACTTACATTGCTTAAAAACTAGTCTCTTACAAGAGTCATACAACCATACAGCAAGTTTTGGAAAAGCTTAAGCAACTTCCTGAATATTTGTGGTAACTGTGATTATTGTCTGTATAGTTTTTATGTCTGAAATAAACATTTTCTTTTGCATAAAGGACTCCTCAGATAAAGACATAGAAGCTTTTCCATCCCGATCTCACAAATGTCCTCAGTGTGATCGACCATTCAGGACGTTGTCCCACCTGCGTGTCCACATCAAAGGCCATGTTGGTACGTTCCAGCCCACATTAGAATATCCCATTTACCATGGACTCAATTGCTAATGCCAGCTGTGCGGACAGCTTAGGCTAGACTTGAATCTTTAAAAAGCTCAATTTCAGCCATGTTCTTTTTTTCCCTCCTCTGGACAGGCTACAAACCATTTAAATGTCCAGCCTGTCAGAAAGAGTTCCTGACTGGTTACATGCTAAAGAAGCACATGGAGGTGCACGTGAGTGAGCGCCGCTACAAGTGCGGTGAGTGTGGCAAGCTATTCAAGGCCATCGGGCACGTGCGCGAGCACATGCGAGCACACTCCAACGAGCGGCCACACCGCTGCGGCCTTTGCGACAAGAGCTACAAGACCAAGGTGCGCAAGTGTCTAACGAAGTTAGCATTACCAGCCCTTTCTCAGGAGCAAGCTTTATAAGAAGTAGTCCATTTTAGTTGGTTCTGTCTTTGCAATAGCTGACGGCACTAAAGCCTGCAGGTTGTGGTAGCTACCGTTGTTTATGGCAGCAGCTTATATGTTGTAGCAATGTTTTAGGCATGATCTAGCTGGAGCAACCGTATCAGCAGACAAACATGGAAGCAAATGAATAACGAAAATCAAAGAGGTGAAACATGAGTTGTGATAGTAGACTTGTCCCCTCTCTGTTTCAGAATGCACTTCAGGTCCACTTGCGCACGCATGGTGAGGAGAAGCCCTACGTGTGCCCTCACTGCTCTCGGGGTTTTCGGGAGAAAGGTGCTCTGGTGCGCCACATTCGCCACCACACTGGCGAGAAGCCCTTCAAATGCTCCAAATGTGGGCGGGGCTTTGCCGAGCATGGCACCCTCAACCGGCACTTGCGCTCTAAAGGTATGGGGCGAGGCCACAAATCTTAGGTGCCAGGTACATAGGCCAAAATTCAGTTCAGAAGTGAAAGCTCCCATTCCTTATCAGCTCCCATTTTGTGTGTGTAACTTGTGCATATGCGTTAGGGGGCTGCTTTGCGGTCCAGCAGAAGGAGTCCGAGCAGGCGGCACTAAGCTCTGAAGAGCAGCAGGACAGCGTAGCAGCCACCATCATCTCTGAGGATCCACATGCTGTGCTGGTGGAGTTCTCTTCTGTGGTGGCCGATACTCAGGAGTACATTATAGGAGTAAGTTTACTGCCCTGTGTAACTTCACCCTTTTTGCCAAAGAGTTACCAGTCGATCACGGACACTTTAAAAAAAAATTTAAAATTTTTATAAGGATCAAGATGCATGTCAGGTTGATTTTGAGATTCACTGCAGGTAAATGCTCATTGTCCATGTGCAGGCATCGGCTGAGGAAACAGCCCAAGGGGAGGAGGAGGTGTCCATTATTCAGGACAATCATGACCAGGTCAGTGTCCTGTCTTGGATAGAATTTAGCTAGATCAAGTCATTTTACAGTAGTACTATCTTACCAGTTATTGGTTACTGGTTTGCTCCTGGACACAATGTTTTCTGCAATGTCAGAAAAAGAAGTAAGCTGTATGCTCATCCTAAGCCAGTAGAAAAGAAGGGTGCTTCCAGATCTTGCCAACCACTGGATTAATGTCTTGTTATCAGTGTGATGTCCAGAGAGGTGGAGATAATGTTTTATTGCTCAAAATTAGATCTCCACAGTGTTGGGAACCTGGGTGTGGATAATTAGGGGAGAAATTAAGAAATTTTAGAGATGGATAGTACAGCAGACTGTTGGAGAGCAGTGTGTTGGAGAGTCTTTTGGACTTTGACCTATGGACAGGGAAAGTGATTAAACTGAGATTGTGATTTGTGTTCACCATATTAAAATAAACTGCATTAATCACATCCACTTGATTTGTGAGGGTCCTTACTTTTATGTCTGACTCACACAGCCTCTGCCAGGCCATCAGCCAGAACATGTAACATTCTAGATCAAGTAATTAGTTTTTATGGAACATTCACCTTATTGCAGCTTTTATTATACTGCTATTTTAGTTCCTTTAACCTTGCAAATGTTCTATAATAGATGTCGTGCATATTACAGCTCTTTTGAAATTCTCATGCTGAATACCAAATACTGACATGGTAAAGAGATTCCTGAACTCATCCCAGCATCTCCTTTCAGATGGACAGCCATATTATGAAGGTGGTGCAGCAGATTGTGAACCATTCACGTGGCCACCAGATCATTGTGCGTGACGTGGGTGCCAATGAGAGCCCAGGCGTCTCTGACTGTGGAGACACCATCACCATCGCCACGCCAGAGAGCCTCACCGAGCAGGTGGCTATGACTCTGGCCAATGCCATCAGTGATGGTACCATCCTCACCACCTCCGCCACGGAAGACATCAGTGAAATGCCGCATGCCGCCGTCACCATGGTCACAGCCGAAGATGTGGAACTGATGGAGCAAGAACCACAGTACGTCATAGCAGCGTCGGATGAGATGGAGATTCAGACGGTGGTGGTTGTCTGATGCGAAGGACACTCAGGGAGTGATGCACCCCGTTGGACTGTGGGAAATGCAGTTCCATGTGGAGCAGACTAATGTTGCCTCTAGGCTTGAATTTTAACTCTGTTAACTCTAGGACATACAGCTGTGTGGTAGCAGTTTGTGCCCTCAATATGCCTTATTGTCTTGAATATTTCAAATGGTTTGCACTTATGAAAAGGAAAACAAATTACTTTTACTATTGTCTTGTTCTAACAATGGATGATTAGTAAGCTTTGCTTTTTGACTTCACAGTCTCAGATTAGTTCATGCTGGAGTCATCATCATGGCTTTTGGAACACATTAGCAGTTCAGACCTGAAAGCTAAGTTTGGATGCATATAAATTAAAAAATACTGCCTCAAGACTTCATTGTTACCATGCATGTATTTTTTTTATTTTTATTTTTTTTTAAATACATTGTTTTCTAGTGTTTTGTTTTATTACAGTGCTCATAGTTAGGTAAGATTACCCCAAAAATTATCTAGGAAAAAAATAAAATATTTCTCACAAAAGCATGTGTCACCATTACCGACTACACTAGTACTTTGCATAAACTTGTACACCTCCCAGCACCAAGTCTTCACATATAATGCCAGACAAGGTGAGAAAACAACATGGGGAACCTAAATTCATTCTAATTCACTTCTACCTCTCCAGATCATCATGAGGACCGAAGATCAGAATCCGTGGTCCTCACCTGTGCACTTGTCTCTTTAGCTCATGTCACAAGTTTTCATTTGAATTTGTCAGGAGACTGGAATGGTAATTGCAAATGCTCAATTCTCTGGTCAGTAGTGTTGTCATCCTGCTGGTAGATCCAACTATAACCAAATCTTTGCCTCCTAGCTGAGGCAGCCATATTTTGACAACCTGGTATTTAATGGATGCCAGAATGCTGTGTATCCTAGCAACATATCCAGGGCCTTTGGGGGAAAAAACTTCCTCTACGTCATTACAGATTCACTACCATAATTTAGTTTGTATTAAGTTTTTTCCTGCATGACTTTCAGTTTTAAACAAATTAGATTTTTATGTTAATTGCCAAAAAGGTCTATTTTTCTATGAGTTTCATCTAATTTTCAGGTACAAAGCAATTTGTATAGTCATTGTGACATTCTTATTTCATTTGTTAATTCTCTGACATTCCCCATGCGAATCTTTGACTTGATATTTTGACTCTCACGCATTTATTTTCATGTGAAATAGAAACACATGGATGACCACTTGCCAAGACTCGTGTACTTAAAAAGGCAAAATATGATTGAAGATATATAGAGTATGCCAGTTAGAGGTAGTTAATTATCTTTACCAAAGGTGTATGGATTACACTGAGAGAGGAGTTTTACGCCAGTGAACTGTTATCAATTAATGTTCTATGAATATAGTAGCGCTCTAGGCATACCCTGCTCCTCTCTCAGGGGACTTCCATTGCTGCCAAGGAGGACAAACATGCAATGACACAAATAAGACAGCCTGGCTACTCTGATGTCAGATCAGTTTCAATACACATCTCCCACGTTTTCATAAACTGGATCCTTTGTCATTTACATGTGATTGATGGATGAATTGCATTTTATACCTTCTGCTCTCTTTGATGAAATGTCCGACAAAATTTGTACGTGAGTGTGAGCAAGAGAGAAAGACGGAGAAAGAGATCGATAGGGAGATTGTAGAATTGCTCACCTGCCTATGGTCCACCCCATAGCTGTGTTCACCTTGCCAGTGTTTTTTTCCGGCCCTGCTTTTTCCTCATTACCCAGACCTCCCCCAACTTGCATCCTGTCAGGTCATTACTACACATGCTCTTGCCAAGTATACAGTGGGTGGTTTCCAACTCCTCAGGATCCTCACATGTCCATCCGCATCTCTATATTGTGATGCTGTTTTCTATAGAAACTTCTATAGAAAATCCAGCCCAGCATAGGATTCGTGCAAGGATCCACATTTATAACCGAAGTCACTGACCCCTACATCATAAACAGCTTCTTGAGGCTCTTTCTGTCAGGGAGGACCCAGGGGCAGCAGATACCTTTTCTGCTGTGCAGTTCTGTCCTGTTAGCTCACTGAGTGGACAGTAAGAAGAATACTAGACAGCACATTGGCTTTCTTCCCTTTAGAATGCTCTTGATTTCCAGGAAGTTTATTTGAGATGGGGTGGATAGGTATTTTTGCTGGACTGCCTTACAAGGTGGCCTAGGAGGATTGATTTTGCAAATCGACTGATCTACTGAGTCCCATTGCCGAAACGTGGATGTGTGAGCTTAGCAGTGTTTAGGAATAAAAAGAGTAATAAGCACCTAATTGTCCACAGAGAGTGTTTATTGTTTTCCCATTAATAACAGAATTAGGTTTCATGAGCAGATTATAGGTTAGCTAATATTCTAACCTGCTGTCTCAAGTTTATTATGGTGGTGTTGAAAGTTAATATTAATATTAACTATTAATCTAGCATGTTCTGCTTTAGCCAGTGTGGGGAAAAAAACACTGTTGCTGCTTAGGATTTGCTTGAGCAACAATTTGCAACATGAGCAACAATTTGCATGCTCAGAGACATATTTATAAATTAGCCAGCTATTAAATATACCTGTGGGATTGCCAATCGTAGTTTATATTTAAAAGTTCTAAACATCTAAATCAAACACAGCTACTTACCAATTATTTTTTGGACATTACAGTCATGTGCCTAGGCAAAAAAAAGTTATAATTATGACTACCTATATTTCTCAAATGTAATTAAGATTATTTTTGTATAGGTACTACTGTTATTGTTAAAATGTGCATAAAAAATGGACTTGTTTAATATTCACTTATTCACACCTTTTACAAAGTGCATAGATAGTGGACTAATATTTTGTCAGTCTTTGCAGCATGATCTTGAAAGATAGGTAACATGTTGCATTTGTATATAGTTTGGACTTTGCCGTAGGCGTTTTGAGTGGGATTTATTTCATGTTATCCATTTGACATGAAATGTTCACTTAAGTTTCAGATGTGAGCTTGCTTGACCTTGGTCTGAGGACTGACCTCATTCCCCTCACACAGCATCATGCCGACGTGTATCAGTGAGTGCCGTCCTTCACCAGAGCGCCAGCTTGTTTCTGGGTCAGTCCTCAGCCCTCAGAGAGGGCCCAAGTCACAAGAATGAGAGAGAGAGAGAGAGAGAGAGAGAGAGAGAGAGAGAGAGAGAGAGAGAGAGATATGAGCGAGAGGAGGGAGGTATTTATAGAAAAATAGGGCTTCACAGTACCTTTTTCCTCTGAAAAGAATCATTAAAGGACCCAGCTAGTGTGTCCCAGATTTCTGAGCGGTGCTGTGCACATTGGCCAGGGCTGGACAAACTTAGCAGAGATGCAAAATCCTGGTTGGAAAGAGCCTGGCTGTGTTCTCCTGTGCACCTCCCCATCTCTCCACAGCTTGTCCCGGGCTGGCACTGCTGGTCTGGAGGAGCTTTCAGAGGTTCTGGTTCCTTGCACAACAAGGCAGCTGCTTTGCGGCACAATGACCTGTTGAAGAGGTGGTTAGGTGATGACCGAGCTGGCTTTCCTCAGGCCTTCAACTTCCCACACGAGTTGCTTTACAAACCAGAAACCGACAAATCTGTAACTATGATGCGAAGATTCCTGAAGAGCCAGAAGGGCAGATTCTCCCTCCGCCAGAGCCGATCGGGCTCCCGCAGCGCCTCAAAGGACTTCTGTGAGTTTTTCCTTGAATGGTTCTCACTTCATTCCTTAATCAGCATTATCTCTTCACAGAGCCAGAGCAGAACACAGGGGCTTAAACTGTCTTCTTGGATTTAGGATTGCACAGTGTATTGTAATAAACATTTGTGGCTGTAGTAGACACTAAATTTCAACTCTAGTGTAAAGCTGTTGTACATGGCTTCATTATTATGAGGTTTAGCTTATTTTTTGCTGAAAGGTAATTTCTTTTACTTTTCTGCTGTCTGCTTCTTTGCTTGTCCTCTGTTCTGGATTTTGTCCTTTCTGATTACCCTTCAATTATATGTAGCCCTTTTTCATTACCCTAAATAAATGTCTGCTTTGCATAGGAATCATCGTTAAGAGCATTTTTGTCTGTTTGGAGCATATAAGTATATATATATATAAAATGTATGACATTATTATACAATAATATTTCCTGGCTTGCTTTGCTATGTATACTGTAATATTCGGATAAAATCAGTGCATTATACACAGTGCATGTGATTGTTAATCTCAGATAACAGGGCTCTGTACATACTAAAGAATGGTTACTGGTTCATTGCTAGTGTCATAGAAATGCACAATATTGGTTATATAGTTTAATGCTCAAGAGGTTTTTATACATCTTTCAGAGTCCTTTGAGAGTATATGAGAGCAGGCAGGGAGATATGGGATATTAAATACTGAAAAATTGGGCAGGGACAGTATACTCCTGGATGAGCAGGGCCAGTATACTCCTGGATGCAAGGTAAAACTCTGCTGGAACCAGGCAAACAGTAACTGCAGCACTAGAATGAGGCCAAGGGCTCTGTGGAGCTTCAGAGACACAGCTGGAGGGGAAAACTGGGTCTATAAATGGATTTATGGAGTCATACTGTAAAACTGAATGAAGAAAACAGTCTAACAATACCTGTCATTTCATGAAACTATGTATAATATTTTACAATTGTTGAACTAGAAAGTACTGCATTGATGTTTGTTAGAAAAAAAATGAGCTTGATATATCTTGTTTTTTTCTCTCATGTCATAGACCCAAATCCTCAAGTGCTGAGGGACTTCCCCTTAAACATTGGTATGTGAAACTGGTCTTCTATAAATAATCATGTGTACACACATATCTGCTGTTTCACACTTTGCAGCTCAGCTTACTGTGACCAAATTTAGAGCAACACACCTCATAATAAGATCAGATCGTGAAAGGCTGTTTTGTAATATCAGTACTCAGTTACCAAAATGTTGCATTGTTTGCAATCTCCCTTTATTAACTTCATTCCCTTTATTTCATCAAAGTCAGTCCTCATAGGAAGTGATCTCTCTTCTTTTCTGTTTCAGAGCTGACCCTGCCGATGAGTAACCAGGGCTGGCCTGAAGACTTTGGCTTTAAACTGGGAGGTGATGGGCCCAGCTACATCCTCTCTGTTGTGGAGGGCAGCAGTGCTTATATGGCTGGCCTACAGCCTGGCGATCAGGTGCTGGAGATCGATGGACAGAACGTCTCATCCCTCAGCACCAAAGCTCTCATCGCCTTGGCAAAGACCCTCAAGACTGTCCCACCCAGCATTGGGGTGGTGTCCCGCATTGAACAGGTTACTGGCTTTACCTAATTCAGAATTCATAGTATATTTTTAGTGCCATTGTTACAGTTGACTGAATTAAAGCGACAGGTGGCTTATGAAGATGCTCCTTACAGTGCATGGTGCAATAACAGGCCCACTTGCACTCTTTTGCTTGGTTGCCCCTATAGATGGACATTGCCCCGGGGCCCGATGGCCGCTTTGGCTTCACTATTGTCGGGGACTCCCCCCTGCTGGTGGAGGACTGCCTGCACAACTCGCCTGCGGGCCGCAGCGGTCTCCGCGCTGGCGACTACGTGCTGGAGGTGAACGGCATTCCAGTGAAGCAGCACGAGACGGCAGCGGCCATGATCAAGGCATCGCAGGGGCGCACGCTGCGGCTGGGTGTGCTGCGGATGAACCGCTGGCAGAAACGCATCAGCTGCAGCATGAAGGAGACATACCAGAGTGGAGACATGGTGCGGCAGGACCGCAAGCACAAAGCGCTCGAGTTCAACAAGAAGGTGAGTGACGCAGCAATCTGCTGCATGTGGTGGGAAGCCCGGACTGGGACGCGAACCACTGTTACCTGGTTTTGGGCAAAGCTGGTCCTGCTTATGGCTAACTAGAGCAGATCAGTGTCCATAAAAAAAACAAGAGGAGCTGAATTTGTACTAAATTATTGATCTCGTTCCCCCCAGACACACGCAAGCACACGCATCTCCCTCCATGGTCTAACTCCTAAACTACTGATTTTCTGTATCAAAATTCTAACTCTTCCATGTCCAATTTATCATGTACTATCATCTTCTGATAAACTGATAGCGCTTATGAGATGTACTCTAACAAATGTTCTTAATTACCTCTGAAGAGCAGAGATTGTTTTTGGTGTGAATTTGTTAGTAAAGCTTGCTGATGTATGATTCCATTGATTTTTCACCTTGTGTTTCAGGTAGAGGAGATTTTGGGGGAGGAGCCAGTAGTGAAAGAGAGGCTTTTTGACCTGCTGAAGCAGTATGCTTCAGAGAGGGATGTGGAAGGCCTGGCTTCCACCCTTCCTGAGATACTGATCAACGAAGAACATCAGCAGCTGATTGACAGCATCAGGTACCAATGGGATTAGTGATGGATTTTGTTCACCAAAGTGACACACGTCATAATAAGATCAGATCAAACTGAAAATTAGGCCACTACATCCTTTATGTAAATAAGTTGATAATGGTGACTAATGAGGTTTTCTTCTGTTCTTGTGGATGAGCCCATGGACTGTGTTTGCAGTTTTCCATAAACTCATGTGAAAGAAAACATGGAAGAAGGAGAGGCCAAAGAATACTTCACCCCCCATTCTCTTTTGCTAGTTCTAACAGAGATGTGTGAAGGTTATCACACATCCAAGACACTCAACTGAAAGACTGAGAATAAAGTTCTCTCTGTCTCTTTCTCTCTCTCTGTCTTTCTTTCTATCCTTCTTTCTTCCTTTCATTACATTGTTCAAAATACACCTGTAAAGCACCTAAATGTAACAGAGAATACAAACACGCCACCTGTCTCCAGTTACAGTAATATAAAACAGAACCTAAAAATATGAGAACCAGAGAGAGACACAGAGAGAGAGCGAGACAAAAAATAGATTTTTCCAAGTACCTGCCCAATATGTGATGACAGAAGCTGACAACAGACTTGTTTGTAAATTAGGCCAGTCAATAAGTGTTTTTTTGAAGCATTAGGTGCTGTGTCCAACGACAGCATCTGCAGAAAGATTGGATGAGACATTCTGTGCCAGTAGGCAGTTTGCCAGCTATTCAGACTGTGAGTGTCTGAGATAATTCAGTTTTGTTTGTTTCAGCAAAAGGATGTGGAAAATAAGTTTTGGTTTGTCGACATCAACTATCTCCTCTCATCTGATCAAGTATTCACTGTTGGAGGCATTATTAGCTAAATATAGCTAAAATCCAATATCTGGCTTTTTTTTGTCCTGGCTGGACTAATTATTGCCCACTTACTGAATAATCAGACTTCATTCTCTACACAGTCAAAGGTTGTTTTCATCATATTAATGGAATAGCCATGCTCATACAGTGGTTACACAGCAGGCCTTCACTAAGTAAATAGGCTAAAGTGGTTCTATCTGGCAAACAGGGGAGCCACTGAGCTTCCTATTTGAATCAATTTGTGGGGACAAATGCATATCTCCTCATTTTCACTGCTTACTTGTGTTAGTGCAGTGACAAACAAGACACACACAAAAAAACAACTTTAGTTTTTTCAATGAACTTTCATCAGTCCTTTTCACAAGCTGTCAGACATACTGACAGCAACAGAAAAGGAGAGCTGTGTTTCCAAAGTGCTTGAATAACCGTTGTGCAAAATTAATTTAAGCCCAAGCACCAAAGCCCTAGAAAACATTATATTTCTTTATCCTCAGCACCAAATTCACAAGTCCAGTGCAAGCATACAGCTTCCCTGCTTTCCCACCCAGAACTCTTCACCATTTGTCCACTTGTCTACAGGCCCTTACTCCCCCTCCACCTCCACTGGCTCAGTCTCTCTTCTCTTGTTCTTAATCTTTAAATCCCTCTTCATCCCCTCCTCTTCTCACTTTCTCTTCTGTCCCTCCCTCTCTTTCCTTTTTTTCCTCTCCCCTCCACTAAAACACACGCATGCACACACATACACAGAGTTTATCACATCATAAGAATCACAGATTCCCCTCCCCGCTCTTTATCCTCATCTAAGCTCTTCTTGGCATTTTTTCCCCTGCTTCCAAATGTTGTTCCTGGCAGCATTCGGAAGTACAATTTCCCAGCCCATTCGCTCGGTGGCCACGCTTAGCCTTACTGTGCTGCACTTCAGGAAGCTGCAGAGTCCCCGTGTGCAGTCTGGGATTAAGGTAGACTCTCCTCAGAGCGATGAGGTGCTGTAGGTGAGTGATACCATACAGTCCTGGGTTCATGTCCTGCTCTCTGCTGCTGGAGCTTGTGAATTGGGTAGCATGGTATGCTGAGGAAATGCTGATGATGACAGTTGGACTGGAGAAACCATTACCATAGTGAAGTGCCGTGAGTTTTGCGTTCTTGATATTGTTTCAGTTTTCTTTGTCTCCCTAGTATTAGAAAATCACCTTTTGAAGTACTTCATCTGTAGAATGAGTAGATACATTTAATTGATCATATTTAAGCTAAATACTGTGAAATTATTTTATCATTTTTGTCCCCATGTAAGTAAAAAAGTGTCCAGATAGAGGCTGTCCCATATACTATGAGACCTTGTCAAAGATTTCAGAATACCATTGCATGCTATGGAATTTCTTGTCAGGCACATCATGGTTCAGTGGATATAGGGTTATATTTAAATGTATTGGGGGAAAGTTATATATAACAAATGTATATAGCAAAGGACGCAAAGGTTTATTTCAGCAGCAGTGAACATAGATTTATTGACGTTTAATAAGATATGGTTCCTGGAATAAACATTAATTTCCAATTTGACTACACCTACCTTTGAACTACACTCATTGGCCAGCTCTCTTATAAATGCATTTTTTAGTTGTTGTCATGTACAGTCTTTCTGCCTATCTAGCCTGTTTGTCATTGGTGAGTTTTTAACCACAGGTCCACTGCTGATGTTATTAGGATGATAGGCTGTTATCAACACAGTAGAGATGTTGATATGATAGTGGTGTGGTAGTGGGTGTGAGTATATCTAGAGTCTTTACACACATTAGTGCTATTGCTGGTATTAGGATCTAGGATCTTGAGTCGCCGCACAAAAAAAATCAGTCTAATAGCAGTCGTGGTCAGAAGCTGATCACTGATAAAGAACTGTAGGTTGGACAACACAAATTGTTCATGGATGGACAGATGCATTGGAGTCTTTAATTATATACCTCTGAGGTGTTCATATACATGTTTCTAAGAAAGTTGGTAGTGCTTATTAATGTCATTTGAATAATTTGTACCATCACATTGGTTGATGCACAGGATGTCTCCAGGCAAGCAGAGAGAAGTGGGGTCTATGACTGAACAGGGTTGCCATTATGTGAAGTTTAGACCATTGTTCATAAGGCCATACACTAACAGACAGACCTCCTCACATCAAACCTTTATTAGAGAATATGTATACTTTCATTAGTGACTGTTCTTGCTCTTATCACACAATCTATCCATTCTGCACACTGACTGTGGAACAAGATGTTCTAATGAGTGCTTTTAGAAATAATTACCAATAATGAGCAACCACATTATTTCAGTGCTAATTCTTCACAGGATGGAGCTGGCAATTGCATTTGTAATTGTCTGTATTTGATTTAAAAGTGCTTGCATGCTAGAAGTATTTTCCTTCCATCTTCAGACTCACTGCTGGCCTTGCTCATGCTAATGAGGAGGGTATAACTGATTTCAGCTTAGCAGCATCCATCCTGCCTTCAGGATCATTACTTCCGTATATGATCTCGGAATTCCTTCCTTCCTTCTTTCCATCCTTCCTTCCAGAATTCCCCCTCAAATGTAGAAATATGGTCAATTATTCACCAAAAGCACAACTCTTCTTGAAGCTTTCTTTTACATAGACTCTACAAACATGATTGTGAAAACTCTCCCTCCACTACAGCAGCAAAAGAGAAGCAGTCAAATTGGACTGAGAATTGATAGCACAAACATTAATTCTCACATAAATACTGCTATGAAATGTTCTTTGGTAGTGGCAGTTCCTCTGGGTTTGCAGGGCTGATCCCCTGTAGTCAGGGTTGATAACTCTATTAGGTAAATCTCTCTCCACCTGTGTCTCACCCTGTGACACACCCTTTCCTTTGTAGTGAATACTGTACACACAGAAAGACAATGCATTGTTTGTAAAGTGTCCCCACCAGGCTCATCTCTGTAAATGCTCTGCAGTAGGAGCACTTCACTTCTCCCCAGTTGGATGCAGCTCTCGCTCATCTATTTGTTGCTGATTAGACTCACCGTCAGAGGAATTGGAGGTGACTTACTGCTGCAGGCATTGTCAGTGTCTCCCTATTGGAGTGGTGTGAATGTTAGCCAGGGGCAATTGGAGATGAATTAGACATGCTTTGTGTTATTAATAAAACATTTCCCTCATTAAGTTTTAAGCTGTGCACCCAGTGAAGGTTGGGGTAATGGGAAGGTAATGTCCATGAGATGGTTTGTTTGGAAACTTTTTTTAGAAATGGATCACCTTATGAAGCTCCCGAGACACTCTCCTACCTTCAAAGAAAGTAAGCTAGGAAGTAGAGCAGCATGCTCTAAATACCCAGATTTGTGTTTCTCATCAAGTTTCCCATTTTTAACACACCATAGTGCTTCACTCACATCTTATGTTTTTATGAGGTATGATTATTAATTTAATTCACCTGTCATTTTGATGCTTTTTAAAAATTATTACATTGCTTTCTTTTCAGTTCATCCAGGCAGTAGATCTCTCTCTTTCTCTCTCTCTGGGGTATAGATTTGCGAGCTAAGTCACAACTGTCTGCGGAATTGGTCTTGTTGAGAATATATTACTGTCGAGGTACTCTGTCAACAAGGTAGCAGAGAATAGGCTGAATTTACGAATATCTGTTTCTAGTCTGGATACATGTAGAATGTCTTCAGAATGCACCCACAGAGAGTAGATTTATACTCAGTAAAATCAGCTGGATATCTTAATGACACAATGGCTGATGCATCTGGGACAGTGATCAAGCTTCCATCGATTCTGTCCTCTAGCTCTCCTAAGAAGTTAACCAGCTGTGCTCTATTCTGTCCCTGCAAATCTACACAGCTCTCCCTCTGGCTGCTCTCTATTTTTAAGCAGCCTACTTTTTTAATAAATGCTTTTTAGGTCCATGACGTGCTCAAAGTTTGCGCAAAATCCCCATTACAACTTGCAGAAGCTGAAGTTATCTAGTTTCACTTGGGGGATCTAGATTGCCGGATGGAGATTTTACTTGTCCCTTTCCATGTAAGATCGTGAACTGATAGTGGAGGATGGACGGGGTTCTTACTTGGCCTGAGAACTGTGGAAGAGGTGACGAAGCAGTGCCCAGAATGCTCATGTTGCCTGACACCTCAAGGAGTCAATCAGGACATCTGCTGTGTGAACTGAGTGGGATGATTTTTGAAGACAGCTGCCCATAATTCTCTCTCACCAAGCTCCTTCTCTCCCTCTCGTTTGTTGGATCTCCCACGTGCTGACCTGCTACGAAATTCCTGAGGGAGTTCCTGTGTTCCTCACGTTCTTCTCTCCCTCCTTGTCTGCCTCTCTTCTCCTTCCTGTTCTCTCTCTCCACCTTGGAAGCAGTCACGAGAGCACCTCGCTGCTGCTCCTCGGTGGCTGGGAGCTGGTACGAGCTTCAGGCTGGAGACCTTTGCGGCGAGCCACAAACCCCCCAAGGCATACCAGTCAGAGCGAGATGGACAAGTGAGCCTAAATATAGGTCAAAGTTGACATGACCTGAGCCTGACTTTGAAGCTTCAAGAAATTTCTAACTGATGGCTTTCAGCATGGGGCTAGTTAGCATACCTGCAATAAGACAGGTTTGCTTGGACGTTAGAGATCTTCTGCACCTGGCTCTTCTTGTGTTTTTATTTCTCAGTAATTGATCATTTATGGAGATGTACGCGTGTTGACCGAATACTGTTGTCCTTCGGTGCTGGTACTAAGTGGTGAGCCGCAAAGCAATGGGAAGGGACAGGAGTTTCACCAAGCACTTTCGGTAAGAAGAATCTGTTGGAATTAGTTTTCCATGTTATTTTCATGCTTTTTTCTTTCCTAAATCAAAATATTATTCTTTAATGATTCTGGGCAAATGTGAATGTAGTATATGTCTAGGTTCTATTTGCAGATGTGTAGTGTTGCTAATATGTAGTAAAGTAGAAGATGTTAGCAGAGGAGTTTATTCTGATTTCTAATTTATGCATAATATCACTTTCCAACAATATATCATACAATCTTTGGCTTTTTTAAAAATATTGTTTTTTTTTTTATTTTCTTACATAATATGGGTAGTATTGAGACTCTTCAGTTTCTATGATTTGAGGTATACAAGCTAAAAGCACACTGAATGGGAAATGCGTTTTCCACATGAAAACAGTTCTTGGCCATGACTGAGATTCTACTTTCAGAAGTTGTTCATCTTAGTCGTCATATTCACTCCTTTGAGTAGCGTGTCCTTGATCTGCAAACCCTCCCTTCTCTGGGTTAATTTTAGTCTTTTCATGACCTCCTTCTAATTGAGGGCATAGCAGTCTAAATACAAGTAAAACAAGAATAATCTGTGCTTGACTAGGCTCAAGAGCATAAACGGAAATTAATGCAGTAATTGCAGTAAAGAGATGTTGTGAATGCAGTAAAGAGATGGTGAATGCGGTAAGGTTTTGTTCCAAATGCTAAACATGTTCCTGCTGGTATCTTTTCTATGTGAAACCAGATATCAAGTCTAAACAACTGTATTACTCTAGCACTATTTGTTTTGTATACAAGACTAAATGCCTTGTTATTTTGATTAGGTTTATGGCTGAGTGATGTTCATGTTCTGCTATACCTGCTCTGGGCCATACGGTGTTCTCTTACTCACACACCACGGGAGTGATATATGTTTGTACCCTGTTAGCCTACGGCAGATCGGGAGCGGCACAGGCTGTCAGGCCCCGCTTGTGTGCAGGTGACTGTTCTAGCCCAGTTACACTCGTCTCACTCTACTAAGGGAGAGGGCTGTCATAGCATTGGAAGCAGGCTGGGCAAACGTTGTCTGCCAACACAGTGCTGTTGGAATGCAGAGTGGGAAGAGGTGTGAAAACGGGAACCCACATTAGAGAGACCATTCAGAATGGAGGACGTGCACATTAGAGAGACCATTCAGAATGGAGGACGTGCACATTAGAGAGACTATTCAGAATGGAGGACGTGCACATAAGAGAGACCTGTTCAGAATGGAATATGTGCTTGCTGTGGATGCCTTAGTTTGATCTTTAACTGAACAGGTGTTTGTTTGTTTTTTATGAAACAAGGTTTATCTCAGGTACTTTACAGTGCATGCAGTGTGCTGGAGTGGCTATCAACACATCTGCATTTGCCTAAATAATTTTATACAATATTGGATTATCACTAGATTAAACTGTTTTTTTTTTCTGATACTGCAGTAACAACTGATAAAATGGTTGTTGTTGTTGAGATTTATGTTTTTGGAGAGTAATAATAAATATGAATAATAATAATAATTAAAAAAAAAACAGAACTATAGCAATTCATAAACATTAACCCAAATTTTCACTGAACGTATCGCTGTTTCCATGGAGACGGCACCTGACGCTACCAACTGCACCGTTCGTGATCTGATTTATCCTGCGCAGACTTTCGCGTGACTCACTGTTAAGATGTTCCATATCCTGCTGGGCTTTATGACCCAAAGCGGCACGTGGCCATCGTGAAAGTGTGAGGAACACTAATTGACTTAAAAGCGAATGCCGCTCAAATCACAGTATCCGAAGAGAATCCGATTTGAAAGAGAAAAAAATGGGTTGTTGGTTGCGCATGTGGATTGCGCTCTCCCTACCGGCTCACGGAGGTTGCCGTCGTGACGTCATAACAATAAATATGCGTTAAATCGCAATCCAGCCGAGTGATTCTGTAGCTCGCCTGGGACACTCACGCAGGGGATATTCACGCACTTGCTAGATGCATACCTGAACTCGCTCACCTAGCACATATGGCTAATGGAGCGCAGATTCATTTAGCTGAAGATTTTTCATCGCAGATGAAGTTATCTTGAGCTTCTGATCAACACAGTCGCAATCTGCTGCTGTTGCAGTTTGTGGTCATATTTATTTTTTACTTTAAACGGTCATTCTTAACTGACCTTTTTCAAATGATTTATGTGAAGCTGATGTGAAAGAACTAACTTCGATATAACTTTAAAGGAGCAGTTTCACAAAAAAAAGAAAGATGTTTCACTCAACTCAAATATGGTTCGTAAAACCATAATACTAACGTTATATTTCCTTGGATTTGAATGACATACTGAAGACTAATAAGTTAGTACTAGAAGCAGTTAATAATCGCCAGCTCAGAATCAAAATTACTTTAAAACATCTAAAAAGCTTTACTAAAGCAGCATATGGCGGTATACAGCTGACAGCAGACCTGGTTGACTTGTCTTTTCTAATGCTGAAGTGACAGCTGATGGGAGCGGCAAGGCAAATTCTAAAGTATAACGTACACAAACATATTCACTGATCAGATCCAACTTAAAGGAACACTAGATGGCGCTGCAAATTGCAGCAGTAGAATGACTTTACCTGAAGCATATTGCTTGGGGAGGTGCATGCATTTCAGTTATTGAAAACAATACTGAGAGCAAGAAGCCCTCCAAACAACAAGGCGTCGATCATGGCTACATCACAAGCCTTGCAGAGCATCAACAGGGAAGACACCAACATCTGATGTCTGTGAGTCACAGACATCAGGCATCTGATGGAGTCTATGGGTTACAGGCATGAGGCATGGAATAGAGTCTGAGAGTCACAGATACATCTGATGGAATCTGTGGCTCACAGACATGAGGCATGTAATGGGATCTGTGGATCACAGACATAAGGCATCTAATGGAGTCTATGGGTCACAGATTTCAAGCATCTGGTGGAATCTGTGGGTTACAGACATAAAGCATCTAATGGAGTCTAAGGGTCACAGGCATTAAGCATTCATTGACTTCATTGATTTGTCCAATGAGTTTTGGATCCTGAAAAGGGAATCCTAAATGTGATGTGATTTCTATTTGGTTGAGCCAACAAATACATGCTGTACATTTCTCTCAGTCTTAAAATGACATTTTGAACTTTAATCTATCTTAAACTTGTAGGCACACTTATGATATACAAAAAATATTGTAAATGTAATTGGTCTAACTTTTCCTTTTGCTAATGATTCTTGATATATTCAGTTTGTACTTTTAAAACACAGGTTAGTTAGTTCATTTGTACACTTCTCCCGCCTTCTTAATCTGAAGATTTAGCCCAAATCAACTCTGCTTTACAGCTAAAGTAACACAGTAAGTTTTCCATCAAATTAAGTCCAATTTTATGTTCTGTGTACTACATGGAGCCACAGGCCATTGTAATCTCAAGGCTCCACATTTTCACATCTGTGTGCCTTATTCAGACCTCTGCTAGGTGTAAGATGGTATGGGGTGAGTGAGCGGTGATGTGTTTTGTGCTACCCTTATTCTCAGCAAGTGTCTCATACATCTTAACTCATGTCTCTGAATGCTAATTGGGACATTGGAAAATGTATGTAGTGTGAACTCAGGCTCAGGCTTCTCTTTATTTTGTTCATCATTGTGAGAATTCAGCTCTCTGTGGCTTGGAATGTGGTAACTGATAATGTTATTAGCCATGGTTATCTGTGTGTGGTGTGTATCCAGATAATGAGCTGCCTGACATTAAATAAGAAACACACAGTGAAGAATGGAGAGAGAATGGATGAAGTTCCATAGTCATTTATTGCTATTCTTTATACTTTACTTTAACCCTAATGTTTTCATTCTCAATTGGACTAGTGTAGAAAGCATTAAATGTAAATCATTGGCAAGTCTTTGTATGTTTGGAGATCTGTTTATGCAGAAGATTTTAAGAAAGGTTTTAACTACTGTTATTCTTTCAGTTGTTTGTTAAGTTTGTTTTGCTTGTCCAAGCACAGTGTGAAGGAACTAGGACATGAAGAAAAAGTATGAGCTCTGTGTGTATTTGAACATTGTTGAGGGTGAAAAATTAGGCTGATCATGAGAGGTATTTAGGAATATTCTAATACTCACTCATCTACAAGTGTTGCTTTAGAATAAAGCTCTCTTTGTTTTTCTTTCTATCTCTCTGTCTCTCTGTCTGACTTTTTCTGTCTTCATGTCTTTGTATGTAACTGACTGCAGCATCATCCCCAGTCTACTCTGGATGAAGGACACTATTTTAACCTCTATCTTGTTAAAGTGAAAAATATGTTTTTGTTTTGTTGAACATCAGAACCTAAAGACTGTGTTTTACAGAGTTTCCAGAGAAACTGCTTGTTTAATTATAGCAGATTCAACTGTTCCACCACTCTCCTCCTCCCCTCTTTACCCCCTAAATGTGTGAACATGTGAATTTGTAAATCTAACACCTTCACTGCAAGTGTTTGTACTTCACTGCTCTCGCTGTCTCCACGTGTTCTCTTTCCTGCTCCGATCCGCCTTGCCTGGCCACTGATTTACCCATGTTCGCTGTCTTGTTTATCAGGATCTTCATCCCCAAGAAGCACCGGCAGCGCTTCGACGAGGTGGTCTCGCAGAGCCTTGTGAGCCGACTGAGGGGGCGGAGCTTCAGCGAACACCGCAACAGCGGCCTCCGTCGCAGCCGCAGCGAGGACCACCCTGAGCGGCTGCTGGTGTCCACACGTGCCAGTTCCGTGCCCCGTGCTGCCAACGAGGATGCAGGTGCCATGCCCCCTGCACGTGGTCTCCGCAAGACCACCTCGCTCATCGCCGGACACACTGCTGCTGTCACCAACCGCAGGCCGGTGATAGCTTTGGCTTCTGTTTGTGTGTGTGTGTGTGTGTGTGTGTGTGTGTGTGTGCATGCGCGCGTGCGTGCCTAGAAGTGTTTTTTTTTTTTATTATATCTGCTTAACAAAAGAATGTTATTGCCATTTTTCTTAATCAGTTTATATTTATTCTCTTTACACAAAGAAACAAAAAGAAAACGTCTATATAAATGCAAAGGTTGTAAGTGAAGATAGCACTGTGAGCAATAACTTGTGAAGTGATGTACTTTATGTTCTGCTCATAGACTTTTTGGTTTTAGTAGAAATAACCTAAGCTCAACATGCTGCTAGGATTTCTGTTAGTTTCATGTGTTATTTTTGTGTGAGTTTGATGTGGTGTTCATAGAACATTTCAGCTTTGGTTGTCAGGATGGTGTGATGTGTTCTTCATACCCATTGTGCTATGAATTTAAGACTGTGTTACAATGCCTGCTTGATAATTCCACTGTATGACAAGCTGTTCCCACATCCTTGTCACTTAGGGTACACAGCCAAAATGATCAATACTTAGTAGAAGGGAGAAGCTTGAGGTCTGAAGTATCAGCTAGTTCTGCTTAAGTTTGCTCTAAAATCAGAATGCAAGTTGTCAGGAAAGTTTTAATTTAATTTTAGTTTGTGAAATGTTAAGCCTACCTTGGAGGTAAAAGAGCATAACTTTGCAAAATTCCCTTATGGTCCAAGGTTAGACAGGAGGAGTCAGCCATTCACTTCAGCAGACCATCATTGTAGACTAAGTAAAGGTAAAAACACGGCTCATGTTTAGCTCTGTCTTCTGCTTCTGCAGTAAACTGTCATCCCATGGCTGTAACATTGCACATTTAATTAATGGAGATCTGGACGCAGATCTCTAATGGACACCGTATATGATTCAAACCATTGTTTATATAAACCATACTGATGCTTAGGTTTTGCTTGATATATTTGTATATGCAAAGGGAGATTTCCATATTTTTAATATATTCTGTAAAATGGAATATTGTATTGTATCTCTCAATCTAGACTTCAGCACTGACTCTTGTTTGACAGTATAACTGTTTAAGGGTAGTTTTAGACTGTAATTTATTTGCATGGGATTAGGTTAATTTTATCAGTAGACAGCTAAAGTACTTTTGTAAATCATTCTGTTAAAGAGCATTTGCTAAATGCTATCAGTATAAACTTTCTACATTCATATTACATATACAGAATTTAGCAGATGCTCTGTTCAGAGCAAATTACAAAAGTGTTTTGATGTCTCCAAGGAAGTATTTCTTCAACTAGCACATTAGGCTAGTTATGAGAATAGAGTCTGAGAATATAAACAAGGTTAGAACCCTGTGAGAGAAAATACACACATGGAAATTGTCACAAGTAACAGGAGAAAAGGGGTTTGGACATTGTAGGTATGGATCTACTGATTGCTATTAACTTGTATAATGACCTCTATCCTATCTGTCTGTCTGTCCGTTTGTCCATCTGTGTGTGTGTGTGTGTGTTCCATCACCACATATGGATGAGACCAAATTATATAACAAGTTGCTTGAATACATCCTAAGATAATAAATGGAGGCTTTTCATTGTGTTTGCTCCTTATAGGACAGTGCGGGTATACAAAGGGAACCAGAGTTTTGGCTTCACATTGCGTGGTCATGCTCCTGTTTGGATTGACTCCGTCATCCCAGGTGTGGTCAAAATTCTCTGGAGCTCAAGCAGTCCTTCAATGATTTCTCAACGTTTCATTATGAATCCCACATTGCTTAATAACTCATCCCTGTTCTCATCCACTGTTCAGTTGTGTTTTTTGTGTAGCTGGGCCACCAGTGAGTCTGAGAAAAGAGCTATATTGCGTCCTCTGTCATGTATGGATAATACGCTGCCTGGGCAAAAAAAAGGGTCTCACACTCTAATATTTTGTTGGACCACCTTTAGCTTTGATTACAGCATGCATTCGCTGTGACATCATTTCCACAAGCTTCTGCAATGTCACAACATTTATTTCTGTCCAGAGTTGCATTAATTTTCCCCCAAGATCTTGTATTGATGATGGGAGATTTGGACCACTGCACAAAGTCTTCTCCAGCACATCCCAAAGATTCTCAATGGGGTTCAGGTCTGGAGGCCAATGCATGTGTGAAAATGATGTCTCATGCTCCCTGAACCACGCTTTCACAATTTGAGCCTGATGAATCCTGGCATTGTCATCTTGGAATATGCACGTGCCATCAGGCAAGAAAAAATCCATTGACAGAATAACCTGGTCGTTCAGTATATTCAGGTAGCCAGCTGACCTCATCCTTTGAGCACATAACGTTGCTGAAACGAGACCTGACCAACTGCAGCAACCCCAGATCATAGCACTGCCCCCACAGGCTTGTACGGTAGGCACTAGGCATGATGGTTGCATCACTTCAGCTGCCTCTCTTCTTATCCTGATGTGCAAATCACTCTGGAACAGGGTAAATCTGGACACATCAGACCACATGACCGACCTTCTTCCATTGCTCCAGAGTCCAATCTTTATGCTCCCTAGCAAATCGAAGCCATTTTTGGTTTTCTTAAGGCTACACAGCTGTTTAGTCCCAATCCCTTGAGTTCCCTTCACATTGTGTGTGTGGAAATGCTCTTACTTTCACTATTAAACATATCCCTGAGTTGTACTGTTGTTTTTCTACGATTTGATTGCACCACACGTTTAAGTGATCACTGATCACGATCATTCAAGATTTTCTTCCAACCACATTCTTTCCTCGAAGATGATGTTTCCGAACTGTCCTTCCACTTTTTAATAATGCAATGGACAGTTTAAGAACCTGGTTAAGACCCGATTTTAGTAGTTTCAGCAATCTACTTAGATGTTTTCTCTGCTTGATGCGAGCCAAGAATTTGACCCTTCTGAAACAGATTAACATCTTTCCCACGACCACAGGATGTGTCTTTCAACATGGTTGTTCAACAAATGAGAAGCTACTCACTGCATCAGTTAGGGTTAAATAACTTGTTGCCAGCAGAAACATAATCACCCATGCAGTAATTATCCAATGGGAGGCTCTTACCTCTTTGCTAAGTTAAATCCAGGTGGTGACCTTATTTTTTTGGCCAGGCAGTGTACTACTGTGTACTCTCAAACTACTGAACTACATGCTATGAAAACCACAAACACAAATTCCACTAAAACTGTCGAGTCTGATGCAGGATCATGTCAGGTTTCTATTTGCTAGCAGGTTGCATAGTGTGGGAGGAGACAAGGGACTGTTATGAGTCAATTTATGAATCATTTTAGGACAAATCTTGCTCTTCAGTATATTTTTTAAAACTTTGCAAGTCATGAGGTTCCATATGTCTTAGTTTTTATCCCACAGAGATTTGTCAGGGTAAGTAAATATATAAGATTGACTGAAAACATTTGCTTTTAACTATGCAGGGCTCATATAAGTTTTGGGGCAATGCCTATAGATGTGACATAAAATATTCAAAACAATGCTGGTAACAGTGCTGAGGGACCTTGGAATGTCTGTCACCAAAGTAAAAACAAAATCCTACAGAATGATACATGCAGGTAGCAGTTTGACAGCTAGGATAACTGAGACTAGACAATGAATTGTTTTTATTCAGCACTAGGTTATGCATAACGCATACATTGTGATATTTTGTAATAGTAAAATTATTTATATAAAAGACATGATGTGATAAGCAGATCTCTGTTTGCAGCACTTTCTAGAGGTCATATTTCAGTTTGAGTCATATTTACACCTCCATGTTCAAAATCTTCTTTGGTATAGAGTATGTTTGGGAGCTAGTGTAAGAGGGTTGCAGAGCAAATGTATAGAGTGTGTGTGTCAATACCATCTTTGCTTAATTTTTCAGTGTGTTAGACATTCCTGGCACTCATCAGTGATTATGTTTGCTGTTGCATGTGTGTGTGCGTGTGTGCGTGCATGTGAGTGTGTGTACGCATGTTTATGTACATAGCACAAACGCTGGACCAGTCACCCATAGCAGTGCTGAATCAGAGGGGCACAGGTGGTGGAATTGTGTGTTCATCAGATGTTGATCCCCCTCAATTTACACTTCCCACAACCAGACTACAAATAATCAGCCTTCTGTGAGGACAGAGAAAGAAGGAATTCACTGACACTATTTCCCCCTTCATTATGTAACCTTAAAATAGAATTAGGTGCAGCATATCTTAACATAATGAATTGAAGTCTATGGTATGAGTTAGCAGGTCTTACATCATCTGAGTTTGTGTGAAACTCCTGCTAAATGGTTGCAACATACATGAAGTGTGTGTGTGTGTCTTTTTTCAGGTAGCCCAGCTGAGAAAGCAGGCCTCAAACCTGGAGATCGTATCCTATTTCTCAATGGGCTGGACATGAGGTGAGTTTGAGAAAGAGTAGTTACTCTCCTTGCTGTTCCCAAGAACATTTGTTTGCTGTACAGTAGGAGTGAGAACTCCTACTGGAGTGTGAAGGGGTTCACATCCCCACTGGCTCACTGCATGTATCTCACCCCAGGAGCTGCTCCCACGAGAAGGTGGTGACCATGCTGCAGGGCAGTGGTGCCATGCCCTCTCTGGTGGTGGAGGACGGGCCACCAGGCTTGACGCTGGCCGAGCCCGAGGCGCCAGAAGCATCACCACGCTCGCGCTCACCCGCCCTTACCTCACTGCAGTGGGTGGCTGAGATCCTGCCACCCAGCATTCGTGTGCAGGGCCGCACATTCAGCCAGCAGCTGGAGCACCTGCTCACTCTGCATGAGAGGTATACAGTCTGCAAGGCTCTGGAGGCCTTCTTCCAGCACAGGTGAGAGATGGCCTGCCGTCTAGTGCACAATTCTGTGGGAGGAGAACCTTGTGTTAAAGGTCATCTGGTCAGACCTTGGATGCAAGACTAAAAAGTGAAAGCAGTCCACTCTGATTAACTCAACTGAGGTTTAATTAGGTTTGAATGAATATTTCTGCAAAGCCCTCATGTGGCCACTATATGTGAATGAATAAGCTTTCCAAAAATGTCTAAGAATAAGGCTGAGTGAGTAGATATGTAAAAGATGTGAGTAATACCTTTTTGAGACATGTAATGCCCAGATATGCATGTTTTTAAGCTTAAAAAGGTGTGATCTTGCTCTTGGTTGTCCTGCCAGGAATGTGGATACTCTGATCGTAGATGTCTTCCCAGTGTTGGATACTCCAGCTAAGCAGGTGATCTGGCAGTTTATTTACCAGCTGCTCACTTATGAAGAGCAGGAGCACTGCCAGAACAAGATCTCACGCTTCCTCGGCTACAAAGTCACATGTAAGTCTGTGTATGTTTGCATGTGTTGATATTTGCATTTTCATTTTTGAAAATGAATGGTAACCATTGTAACCATTCCTAGCATTATTCATAATTGTTTAATGCAATACAAGCACATGTTAATGTCAAAAGAAGTCATCCATCCAGACTCTTTTTGGTGTGTTTGTTACTCTTTCTATAACTTTGTATGTGTGTGTGTGTGTGTGTGTGTGTGTGTGTGTGTGTGTGTGTGTGTGTGTGTTTGTGTATGCTATAAACCAGTGCCAGTGCCAGAGCCAGAGCCACCGGCCCCAGAGCCCCATCGACGCAGTAGCTCAATGAAAGTGACAGGCACCACCTACAGGAGCAGTGTGAGAGGACGCAGCTCAGACGACCTGGTCATTGGCACCCACCTGGGAATGGGTACCACACTACACTTCACCACATTATTCAATCCACTCAGTCTACTCTATTACTCTAACATTGTTACACAATAGAAAGGTCAGGTTTTAGTTAGTCTACATTACTTGGAGCTTGCATGTTTCAAATATGTTTTATTGACTGTTGTTTTTCTGTATAAGGGATCCGTACGGAGCCAGTGGATGTGGCTCCTATGAGACTGACCCCTGGGGAAAGACAGTCTGGAGATGGGACCTCTCTCCCCGAGACGCCCAACAACCTCACTAATGTGAGCACAGACATTTCCTATTGAACTGCTGTGTTCAGTTCAATTTTAATCTTAAAAATTACCTAAAGAATGATTCAAATGTCCATCTTATGAGAGAGAATTCTCAGTTAGCCAGATAACAAAACATAGGTCAATTGTGTACAATAGACTATGAGATGGTATTGCCCTTATTAAATATTGGCTCATAGTTTAGTAAGAAAATCTTCTTTTAGAAATATCCAGAAGAAGATAACCGATGACTTTTGTTTGTAATAAGAGAGAATCTGTGATGCTTAGTGACTTTCCTATCTGAAGCTTTCTGCAGTGTATGCTGAGCTAGAAAATGTGCATGGGGGAAAGAGATCCAAATCCCTGAAGAGCCGTCCTCCTCCGGCCCCTGAAACCCTGCTGGATGCCTTCCCCCACTCGTCCAGCCAGTCCGTCAGAGTGCATTCCTCCTCTTCTTCTGTACGAGTTATGTCAGGTAGGTTACAGCCATTACAGAAGATCATGGTCCTTCTGCTATCACTTGGGGGTAATGGGTGATGGATCAATGCTTTCACATTCTGTCTGTCCATCTTTACCCTGCAGGGAGTCGTAAGGCCATATCGGTACCCCCTCCTCCCCCGCCCCCGCCCCCGCCCCCCCAGCCCACAACCTGGCCTGAGCCCCTGCCCAGTCCGCCATGCCTCTGCTACCCACCAGATCCCCCGTCCCAGGACAGCACTGAGTCTAATCCCTATGTTAGCCTGGACAGCCCCCCACTCTCCCCACCCTCACCCCCTGACTACCCACCCAGTCCCCCGGACTACATGCATAGTCCTCCAATTCGTAAGAAGCGCTACACGTTCTCGCGTCCACCTCGCAGCGCTGACACGGACCTGTTCATGGAGGCCCTCACTGAGCAGCTTAGTCAGCAGCTGTCTGTGGATGACTTCCTGTCTCCAGAGAATGACTATGAGGAGGTGGGAGTTCAGTGATCCAAGATCAGTGCTGTATTTGGTTTGCTGCATTACCACATAGTGGTGATAGCTGTTTTTGTGATTGTGATCAAGGTTTTTCTCATGGAGGTACTCTGAATGGTTAAATTTACACCTACATAGTTAACTTTGCAGGAGTTAATTAAAACTACAGATTTTAATTGTGTAACATACATGGATTCATTGGCATGAAATGACATTTGTGTATCTATGTGATTAATGGTAATACCAGGATGTGGTCCAGATGACCCTCCAGGATGAGGAGGATGAGGACGTGGAGGAGGAAGATGATGAGGAAGATGAAGGCCCCTATATCCCCCCCGAGCTCAGCAGTGCTAGTGAGGTGCACAGTAGTAGTGAGGATGCCAGCTCCCTTACCTATTCTTCCAGCTCTGAGCACATACCGCCTCCACCCCTCACCCCCCCTCCCCCACCACCAGTTCAGTTTAATGATCCCCCTGTTCCTGGCAGCTTCACCCCTGACAACATGTCCCGACAGCTCACCTTCCGCCGCCACCCAGGACCTCCACCTCCACCCCCACCTAGGGCCAACCCTCCACCAAAGCGACAATCTATCCACAAGGTGCTCCCTACTCGAGAAGAGCTGATTGCTCACCAGGTTCTTCAGGAGCACCACTCTCTACCGGCTCAGCCCACAGTCCACCCCCAGCACCCTCTGCAGCAGATGCACCAGTCCCTACCCCCACTTCCCTCCCCTGACCTGTCTCCTTCATCCATCCCACGCCATGCCATCTACCAAATGCACCACCAGGCTCATCAAAGTCAGCAAGGCTATCAGATCCATCAGAGTCATCAGGTCCGACAGAGTCAACAAATGCAGCACAGTCATCAGGTTCATCAGACTCAATCACCTCAACCAAGCCACCAAATGCATCAGAACCACCAGGCACATCATTCTCACCAGACACAGCTCTCCAGTTCCATGGACAGGCTCGACAGAATTGAGCGTATAGAGAGGTCTGATAGACATGTTTATGATATTCATCAGCCTCCCCCTATGCACCCAGGTCAACAGGTTTCCCATGTTCATCATCAAAGCCATCAAGCTCACCTTTCTAGCTCCATGGACAGATTGGACAGACTGGAGAGGATGGAATGCTTAGAACGAATGGAGAGGATAGAAAAGATGGAGAGAGCTGACAGGCAGGTACATCACGTTGACCTGTCTCAGCCAACCGCTCATGCCCTTCACCAAGCACAACAGCTCCATCCAGGTCATCAGCCCATGTCTATCCATCCCAGTCTGCAGAGCCACCAAATCCATCAGGGTCACCACATCTATCCACCAGCCCAACCTGCTCCACCCTCTCACCAAACTCATCACATCCATCAAATCCACCATATCCATCAGACACAGCCTGTGCAGTCTACGCCTCAGTACCATCTTATCCACCAACCCCAACAGCCCTATCAGACCCAGATCCTCTCCACCTTCCAGCCCCAGCCTCCATCCCAACCTCCACCCCAACAGCACCAACAGCCCCAAAAGCAAACACATTATCATCAGCAGCAGCACCAACCGTATCAACAGCAGCAGCCGCAGCCACACCAAACCCACCAGTCCCACGCTCCCACTCAAGCCAGGCAGAGCCCTCACCCAATGCACCACCAGCACCACCATGAACCTCAACTTCAACCACAGATTCTTCCCCAGCCTCACCTTCAGGAGGGCTCCACCATGGAGCCCCCTCCACCTCCACCGTTACCTCCTCCCTGTGTTCCACCCCCTCTACCGCGGTCCTCACCACAGAAATCAGACTCCAGCCATATGAGTGTGAAAAGACTGCGCTGGGAGCAGGTGGAAAACTCTGAAGGAACTATCTGGGGACAGGTAAGGAACACAAGATACACATGAACATGCATTTATCTATAGTACCTTATAAACAAACAGCCTTTGAGTGAACTAAAATGGTCTTTTAGATTTTCTTTCTAGCTAACATCACTTTGTAATACACTTTGTAATACACGATCTTGTACAACTTGATTGGAAGAGCGCATATTTTGGAGGATGTTCAGGCAAGCCTATAATTCATGTAAATTAAAGCACTAAAGGAACAAGACAAGCTGAACAATTAGTTAGAGACCTTGTTGTCCCTTTGGATTTGCTATAGAGTCTTTTCTTCATCTAGTCTCATTATGCTCAAGGTTTTGGTCCATAGATTATTATGCATTGAGCGCAGTCCAATTTGAAAAATTGGAACTGAAGAAGTTAGCAATTTAAAAAAAGGACTCGGAGCCTAAATCTTTATATACATGTTGATGACTTTTGGATTAAGCGATGTCAAGGAGGAGTTCTTAAAAGGAAAGAATTAACCTTTTGAGGCACTTGCAATGCTATAGCTGCTATAACAGCAACAGAACAGTAAGAGTGTGGAACTCTTAATTAAATGTCCACCAGGATTAAAGGAATTTAGGCCTGCTGGGACTGTGTGAGTTTATTTCAGTCTGACACAACTGAGTGTGGGAGTGTGTTTAAGTCTATCAGTGCTGGGTGTGCTAGGGGAGGTTTGTTTTCTTTACTACAGCTTGGAGAGGATTCTGATTATGACAAGCTAAGTGACATGGTGAAATACCTGGACCTGGAATTGCATTTTGGCACACAAAAGGGTCCCAGTGAGTAAAATGTGTCTGGTACAGCTGCCGCCGTTTTGTGTTTGTTTTGTGCCTTTTTGCTTTTAGTTTTGTGTTACAGGTCCTCCAGAAGATGGCACTCTGACAAGAGCAGTAACAAGTGGCTGGTTCGACGTGTGACTGGTCATATTGGATCGAGAGCTGATTTGCTAATGAGACAATCAACCATCGGTTAAATACATCAGTTGAGAGTGTGCTGTTGCCCCATGATGTCTTGAGCGTTAGACTCCATGCGGTCACAGTAGATGCAGGTCTTGTAATAGGTTCTTTAATAGGGCCTTATGAGATTATATTGCACTCTGTGTGACAGGTTCTTTTAAGAGGTTTGAGAAGCTATGCTTAGGTGTTACCTAGAGCGCTTTGAGAAGTACTGGCTTTCCACCTATGGCTGTATGTGCATAGGAGTGTGAGTCAGTGTGTGTATACAGATATACACATTTTGTTGTTTATTCCTATTTTCATCTTTTGGCGCAGTAGAGGTGGATTCCATTTTCTTTTGCCCCTTTTCTCCTGTTTCGATGATAGGGCAGTTATGTCGTACTTCTCTTTTGTTTTTCTTTTCGTTTAGGGAATTGAATTTCCGGAGGGTTGTTAGTGTTTTGTGTATGTTGGCCTATGCCCACCCTAACGTTATGCTGCTGATATATTGTAAGTGTGTGATTAAATATATAAGTATACTGATAAAGTGGTTAATTATATTGCAAATCCTGCATCTCCGTGAGTTTTCATTTATGTTGCATCCTTTTGGCCTTAGACCATCAAGCCAGTACATTAGGGTCATAACATTGTCTGTGTGCCTGTGTGTGTTTTTGTGCATCTCTGTGTGAGAGAGAGAGAGAGAGAGAGAGAGAGAGAGAGAGAGAGAGAGAGTGAGAGAGCGAGAGAGAGAGAGAGAGAGAGAGAGAGAAGAAGAAGAAGAAGAAGAGAAAAGGAGAGAGAGAACCATGTGTTAAAATGTAAACAATGTTTTACTAGTTCAAAACCTACTCCTTGTCCTCATTGTGGGAGTTATATTGAATGCAGAGAGAAACTTCTGTAAAAGAAAAGCCTTTGATTTATGTGACTGGAGACAGTCACAGGCTTGATGCTGCTTGCCACAACAACCTGACACACATTTGAGGTTATTTTGGTTTTTTTTACTCCATGTTTTTAAGTCCTTTTATCATATTTCTACTGACTAACTCTTGGAAATTCAGTATTTCATATAACAGGCCCAATTGCAAATTAACTGATTTCTAGTTCTAAGAATAACTAATTAATTTCTGCAACTAGTTTCTTCACATCCTCACTATTAAATTATGTTTCAGTCTCTATTCCAGAACCCACACCTCAACCTGAGACGTTCAAAAAGAAAGATATTGTTGAGATTCTTTCCCATAAAAAAGCCTACAATGCCTGTGAGTAGGACAAGAACACTGAGGAATGCTTACTTTTTGTCTCATGTCCAGCATCTAATTGTGCTTGGTGGTGACAAGCTTGGGATGGTTGTGCTTATTTGAGATTTTGCTACCTTTCCATTATAAATGACACTTATAATCTTGCTAGTCTCTGTTAGGCTTTGCTGACCTCTTTTCGGTGTTGTCAGCCCATGCTAGACTGATTCTAATGCTGTTAACTTGTGATAGCTTGCTGAATGTTGTTAGCCAGGTTAGGCTGTCACTGGCTATTAGCCTTTGCCTGTCTGATCTGCTAACCCATGTCAAACTCTCTGCTCCGTACTGACTGCAGCCATCTTGATTGCCCATCTGAAGCTGTCTCCGGGTGAGCTGCGTCATGTGCTCATGACAATGTCGACTGATCGCCTGGAGCCAGCGCACATCAAACAGCTGCTGCTGTACGCACCTGACGACGAGGAGGTGAAGCAATATGAGCAGTACATGGACAACCCCAGCAAGCTCAGTGATCCTGATCAGTTTGTCCTGCAGGTTGGGACACATACATACACTTGACACAACTCATACCTGACATACACGGTTATGGATGAAACAGTTTGCAGGATGCATTGTATTTGTTTTATTGAAAAATCATACTAGTGCATTTGTGTCCGTATGTCTGTTTCCAGATGCTGTCGGTGCCTGAGTATAAGACCCGTCTGAAAAGCCTGCATTTTAAGTGCACACTGCAGGAGAAAACAGAGGAGATGAGAGGAGGCTACGATTTTGTCTACAAGGCTTCTTTGGAGCTCAAGAACAGTAAGAAGCTGGCAAAAATTCTGGAGGTAGATCATCATCTCTCTATGACTTCTCTGGGAAGTGCCCAAACAAATTATTTTTTTTTGCACACATGCATGCACACACACACACACACACCAAAATTGAGATGAGGCTGATGTCAAAGTTCCTCATACCCTTTCCTTAAACATCGGAACACCTCAAGCTCAATGCTTTTTTTGGCTCATTCCTCTATTACAGCTGAATGTTACTGTATCTTGCCCTATAGATTTCTGATGTAATAGTGCAACAGTGTAACACAGCAGTAGTGTGATTGTTCATCTGCCGCTCATTAGCTCTAAGTCTGCTTTTCTTTTATCTTTGATTTTCCAGTTTGTCCTTGCCATGGGGAATTACTTAAACAATGGCCAGCCCAAGGGAAGTAAGACCACTGGCTTCAAAATAAATTTCCTCACTGAAGTGAGTGCCTTCATTGATTTGTATAGATTTTTCTTCCCATTCTAATGATGGCAAACATGTTTTAGCCAGTCCTGATCTGTCATTTTTTAAAAATAAAGCTTTGGAATCGTGTTTAAATATATTTAAAAACTGAAATTCACACTTGCATAACTTAACTCTGAAGCTACACCATTTCCATGTGTATGTCACCCTTTTACCTTATAGCTTGCCACTACCAAAACAGTGGATGGCAAATCAACTTTCCTGCATATCCTGGTCAAATCATTGTGCCAACACTTTCCTGAGGTCCTGGACTTTGCCAAAGAGCTCAAAACTGTACCACTCGCTGCCAAAGGTGAGCAGCTGTGATTCTCTGACAGATTTTGATTGTAATTTCTCAGATCCACCCTACAACTGAAAAAAATCAAGGGGTTAGACTAGTACATACACATGAAGGATGACTAATAAGATTCACAATTTTCCCTTGTACTGTTGTATGTGTAGTGAATCAGAGGAACATCACATCAGATCTGAATGACCTGCACTCCATCATCCAGGATATTCGCTCAGCCTGTCTCAAGATGCCAGCCACTGCTGAGGACCGCTTCGCTGTTGTTATGAGTGTATCCTTCCAGAACAGCCTCTCTAGACTCTGCACATGGTGGTGGTACACAACCATGGTGGTGTTGGTGGTGGAGCATCTGAGACTCATTGTGTCTAGTCCCTGGGCATGGCAAATTTTGAACAGGGCCATTCCTGTGAGTAATAGATGATCCTGTGATTTGCAAATCCCTGCAGTACTTTGAGTCAAAACACTTACTGCTGAAAGGTAATGATTTACTCTTTAAAAGAAGACTTAAAGGCTGAAGGTAAACATTAGCACCCGTTAGCAGTATATGTAAACTTGGCCAAGCTGTTTGCAGAGAAGTTGTTTTAGGTGGAATGAACAAGCTGATGTCTCAGTGAAGGTTATTATGCATTTTCATCTCTTAATTTTTGCATATATAGGTTTTTTCCTTATTTGCAGCATTTGGCAGATGCACTTTTCCAGAGTTACTTACATATTTACCAGTATGACAGCATGTGCACTCTCTAGGAAACAAACACCTGACCTTGGTGTTGCTAACTCCTTGCTCTACCAGCTGAAGTACAGAAGAACAATATGTTTGTAACACAGACAGACAGATTTACAGAGAGCCACATAGACACACACACAATACCTCTAAAATAACTGCTAACATACCCATAAGCTGTATTAATTACATTTTCTAAAAACATTATCAACAGTATATTCAATGTATTTCCTAAACAGCATGCATAACAGGTCATATAGTGAAGTACTCTAGTATTCTTAATACTTTTATTTAGGTTAGAAATTTCATATTTTGGTTTTCTTAGTAGAGTTTAAATGAGGTGTACATTTAGTGTGTTTTGTATGTTAACTGGGTGCTACTGATTGGAGAGGTAAATATGAAGTGATCTGTCCCAAGCTAGGCTGGCTGTGCCTTAACCTGATGGCGTGTGCAGGGCTTCCTGGAGAACAGCCACCCAGCAGTGCAGTCTCTGGAGTCTCTCCAGCAGAGAGCCATGGAGGAGTTCTGTAAGGTGGCCTCCTTCTTTGGTGAGGACGGCAAGGCTACCACCACAGAGGCTTTCTTCGGCATCTTTGCCGAGTTCATCGCCAAGTTTGACGTGAGTTGCTCAGACACTATGGAAATGGTGTGCTTCCAGTGAATGTGTATTGTGTTGTTCATGTGAAGAAAATTCTGCTTCTGTGGTTATTCTAATGATTGGCTAGTGTGTAGTGTTTGTAGTAGGGAGGCCACTGAGGGACATTTCACTGTAATGCAGTAACATTTCTGTGCATGAAACCTGGATAACATGTATGGATGTTCTCATGAAATAAGTTCATATTATCGTGTGTGTGTGTGTGTGTGTGTGTGTGTTTCTCTTTGATTGTGTGTGTGTTACAGAGAGCTTTAATGGATAACCAGGCCACAGAGAATCCTCCAAGAAGCCCGCGCAGTCCCCGCATGGCGTCTCCTCTGGCATGGTGAAGAGACATACACACACAACACACAAATGCACATATTCATACATACATTATAAAAACACACTGTATTTTAATTCTACATTTATATAACACACACATACAGGCAAGCACACACACAGTGGCAAAACTGTTGATATACACTGACTCCACTGTAGCCAAAATGACTTCACATCTTATTCTTTGGTTCTATGGCATAGGCTACACGGAGTTATTTAATTTTTTTAAGTCAGTTTACAGGTTTCCACTTTGATCAGACTAAACAAATGAATTGAAGGCCTATAGCTGATGATAGAACATAGTGCTGCTTTTTGCTTGTGGCACTTACAAACCACGGCCATTTTTAAATGAAAAGAGGGTATGTAGCACCAGAATACCAAACAACTTATCCGTGTTCTAATGTACATATACATTATACAGATATAGTATTGAATAAGTTGTGAAACGCAAAAATGTGAACAGAACTGTGAAAGAAATGAAACAAAGATTAAAAACTTGTGGAAAATGCATTGGTATAGATTTAAATATAGATTATTTTGTGTTCAGAATGCCTGAGGTCTTTGTTCAAGAGATTTAACTGATTCTCATAGAATGTTCTTACAGAGGGCACTTCGGATATAACATATTGTGTTTATTATAGGGATATACTGTTGATTTATGATTATGCTAATGTCTTAACTAATAGAGTGATTCCTCATATGCCAGATGATTAGATGCAATATGATATGAAATAATATTATAAGAGGTTATAGTTTGCATAGATCTATTGTAGTAGCACAGCTGTGATCATGAGAAGAGTAGATGACATATTTCTGTACTGCTTTGCTTTGTTTCTTTTTTTTCTCAATCAGTATCCATAATAATCAAATAAAAAGGATGTGATTTTACACAGAAGTGTAAATATTTGTTGGTTTTCTATGGTTGTTGGTAATGGTTTTCTAAGGTTGGTAGTGAGGAATGCCACTTCTGCCCTGCTTTCTGCATTAACATACTGAGACTGTGATAATTTTTTAATCATCATATGTTGCTTTAAATGTTAAAGGCAATGAATTATTATAATAAATGTTTTATGTTCCCTTAATACTTTTACATTGATGGAACATACAAGATGGGAAAAGCAAATGTAGCTTTATTTATTTGAAAAGTACTTTCTTGTGTATATTTTGCATTCATTTGTTATTATTTATCATATTTTATTCTTTTTATTATTATTGTTTATTATTTCAAGTGTTCCATATGGGAAAATATTTTTATTTAGTGTACTAATATAATGTGGTTAAAACTGATTTACTTTTTTTGTTTAAATGTTTGAATTTTTCATAATGAAAAATATGTATGGTTTCTATGTATTATAATTATCATAATTGTTTAAATTCAGATTTAAGAGGCCTGGGGAGTTTGCAATGTAATCATAAAGTTATATAATCACAGGTTTACCAATATTTAAAAATACAATTGTGAAACCTTATATTAATTAACAATATCTTACTTGTTTCTCAAACAAAACCAAAAAAAAAAAAAAAGCCCTGTTAACATATACTATTCCCTATCATATAAAGTATAAATTTTGTTGTGCTTTACATTTAAAAACTTTTTATTTTTTTGGGGGGGGGGTTTATTCCTATCTTGACACTGTTTTCTTTGTGATCTGAGTTTGGCACCCACATTGCCATGGTCCTTGGACCTTTCTTAATGTTTATAATCCTGAACTGTGTTCAGTTTTATTCCACAGCTGGCAATTATGAATGTACTGTAATACCATGCGCTTGGATGCAATTCTTCAATATGCATGTTCTTCAGTTAAGTAATACTCTCAGAGCACCTCCAGTACACATTGTATGCCACTCATTTGAGAGACTTAAGTTATTGCAATTTATTTCATGTTTTCTTTGCTTTACGCCAACATGTTTTCTTATAATGTTGTCGCTCTACTCTGTAACTGTGGATAAATGTTGTTGCAACATCACTCTGTTAACGTTTTGGTAATAAAATCTCCTTACATTTTAACCAGCATGTGTAGTCTTATATAAGGAGTGAAAGAAAATCGGAATTTGATCCCATGGTCAGAAAGGACACTTCTAGAGAACAATGAGACCATAAGTGTCTGAAGGGTGAAGGTTTTTGACAGGCGATGCACTATAGCACCATGTGAATGCCTTGATGAGAAAGACCGACATTCTGTCTCCACCTGCGAGCACTGGTGAGTGGATCGTTTCATCTCCCCTCTACACTGATACATGGCAGATGGCATTGTGCAGGCCGATTTTAGTGCACCTGTCATGCGGGTGCGGGAGGCTGTTTTATTATCAGCCATGACTCAGTGGTGAGAGTTCGTTACACTCAGAGTCATTTTGTTTCATAGTGAGAAGGTGGTGCGTGGAAGTGATGGTGAAAGGACACTGTGTGATAACTGATCTACCAACAACATTGTGACAGCTGTTTAAGGCCATCCTGAACTTTTCTTCATGTATGAAGTCACCTTATAAAGACATGAAAAACTACAAAACTGTGTTTGTAAAACATAGTGTAAGACAGACTGTGTTGTGATATGAAATTTAGTTCTGCTGTGGTTATAATACATTTTAAGTGAGTGGTAAATCAATACTCATTCAGTTCAGTTCAATTAATATTTAGTTCAATCTTATTTTAAATAAAAGCTATTTAAAAACATAGATTTAAACATAGATTTAATCCTAGACTAAATGTAATCTACAAAGCACAATGACTGCATGGTTTAGTCCAAGAACAGGTTCAAAGACTTAAAATATTGTGTTTCAGCAGTAATATTTTACTATGTAGTTTCCAGATTCTGTCATTTGCCTTATTGTGTAACTGAATGACTAAGCAGTGCTGTAAAACACAATTGCTAATTACATTTGGAAAAAGCACAATCCATAGAGAACTCAGGGCTGCAATATTATGGTCCATTTAAAAGGTTGATAATGTGTGCTCTTACATTTATTTGTTGTGTGTGAGTGAGAGATGGCATCGAATAATCATCTGCTGTGTTTACTGTAGTTTGAACGACTTTTGCTTCCTGACCCATTTGACCTTTGACATTATGGCTAGCACAGAGATGCCTAATGTCTCTCCTGCACCCACTAAAGAAGACTCACAGGGACCCAAGAGCCTACCTGCTGCTGATATAGCAGTGCTAGTGGTGTATTTCTTATTGATCTTGGCAGTAGGACTATGGGTAGGCTTCTTTGCAAGAACTCTCATATCACTGATAAGGTCCTACACACATATATATTTCTCCAGAAAATAAAAGTTGATTTGAAGTCTTCCAAGGCAAATAAACTACACTAGTTTGCAATTGGAATGATGTCATTACGATATGTTTTTTTAGATGTCAGCTAATAGATAACATTTTTAAGTAATTGTATCTGTTGAGTGTCACATATATGCCTTATTGTCTTACCTCGTTCATTTCAAGTCTATGTGGAAAACCAAGAGAAGTACAGTCAACGGATATTTTCTAGCAGGCAAAAACATGACCTGGTGGCCGGTGAGTCCCAACAGCTGACATTAACGAGGGCAGTTTCTTCAGGCGCATCTAATTGCAGCTAGTGAAGGGTTTGCTAATGGTGAGCATTGTTTGCAGGTGGGAACGTCCTTGTTTGCCAGTAATGTGGGCAGTGGCCACTTCATTGGGCTGGCAGGCTCAGGAGCTGCAGCTGGCATTGGCCCTGTTGCATACGAGTGGAATGTAAGGCTCCAGTGCCACAAACCATTTTAAATTGTGCTGAATTCTTACTGTTTGGATAAGTGGTGAGGAATGGATAATTTCCATTTCAGAAAAAACCTAAACTACATTTAAAACTCAGCAATCAGGAAAAATAGCATGACCTAGCTTATGGTTCACATAAGATATTCCTGAATTCCTAGCTAAAATTCATGTTGAATTTTGAGAAATGAAGTTTACTGAAGGTGAGTGCTATTAATGTCACTGTTTATTCATACTGGCAGGGTATGCTGATGGTCCTGGTTCTAGGCTGGTTCTTCCTACCCATCTACATTGCTTCAGGGGTAAGAGAATGCAACCAGGCTTCTAGACTATATACTGCAGTACATGACTGATGTTTTGTAATTCATATTCAATGCACATACTGTTCATCAAAGGTATGTTAATGTTCTCCTAGGTGACAACTATGCCTGAGTATCTTCAGAGAAGATTTGGGGGCAAAAGAATTCAGATATTTATTGCCATCTTGTATTTATTTATTTACATCTTTACAAAAATATCAGTAAGTACATTACAATTTTGAGGTTTTGTGTGCTGGTTTTCTGAACATTTGCAGTAGCTTTAAAATGTATTTATTGATCATAAACTATTTTAAAAAAAAATACTAACATAAATAACACAATTCAACACACATAAAAACCAGAATTTGTGTGTTTGCATTCTTGTATAATGGAAATTAGCATTTTACTTGATATAACCTCCATTAAATCCTGGCATGTGTTCCCAGAAGTGCGACCATGCTCAGTACAGTGTGTGTGCAGGTGGATATGTACGCTGGTGCAGTGTTCATTCAGCAGGCTCTTGGCTGGGATATTTATCTGGCTGTGGTACTTCTTCTCGTCATCACAGCTTTCTACACAGTAGCAGGTGAATGCTCACTGAGTACTTAATAACATGCTTAAAAAACAAAACCAAAGAATGTTTTTACTGTCCTTTTCCCCACTTTAAACAAGGAATTAGCCTGACAGTATTCTTCAGACTAACATATTTATGCTAACATAAGGATATATTTTTTACTAGAGTCTACAAAGCACTGCTGTAAGTCTCTTTGAATAAGGGTGTCTGATAAATGTGGTAAATGTACACATAAGAGTAGCAGGTGAGAGGGTCTTTCCACCTCACTACATATACTGAGCTCCTCATTTAAAACACATTCAGTGAGATGCAAACACACTAATTGTTTGATTTTGGATTTGTCATGTGAGAAGTGTGGGCCAGTGTCCACTTTGCTGTCCCATTTTGAAGCACGCTTGTCTGGGTATGCTTACAGGTGGCCTTGCTGCAGTCATCTACACAGATGCAGCTCAGACTCTGGTCATGCTGATGGGGGCCCTGACGCTTATGGGCTTCAGTATGTGCTGATTATCGTATCCTGCTCTATGTGGATTTCCATGCACAATAAACACAAAATAACATCAGAATTCTCCTCTAATTTTCAACCTTGCTCTTGCTCTCATGTTTTGTCTGGGTGGAGGTTTCACAGAGGTTGGGGGGTGGCAAGCTGTCTTTGATAGATATAGCAGTGCCATCCCCTCCATTAGACCCCCAAACACCACCTGTGGGATCCCTCGTGAAGATGCCTTCCACCTTTTCCGTGACCCTCTGACCTCTGACCTACCCTGGCCAGGTGTGCTGCTGGGCATGTCCATCCCATCCATGTGGTACTGGTGTTCTGACCAGGTGAGGGAGGAGAAAAAGCTGAGTCATTTATACAGTTCTACCATGGTGCTACCAAGGACACCGATACTGGACACATTGTGCTAATTGGACACAAATATTGGACACATGCTACCAAGAACACAGATATTGGATATATGGTGCAAAAAGAATACAGATATTGCAAAAAACTCATCATAGAACAGCATTTTTTTTTTTCAATGATCAATTATGGGTGCACCAAAACTTCTAACTACTTACTATTATGTCTTTGAAGACTGCTGTAGTCATGCAGTAGACATAAACTGAGGTTCAAGATCTATTTATTTGAGTGCTCCCCATTACAATAGATCTAAGCCTGTGTGTGAGATGTGATTCTTTGAGCAATCATTGGTTCATGTGTGTGTGCAGGTTATAGTGCAGCGTTCCCTGGCTGCTAAGAACCTACTACATGCTAAAGGAGGGTCTCTGCTGGCTGCCTACCTCAAGGTCCTGCCCTTTTTCATGATGCTTCTGCCTGGTATGATCAGCAGAATACTGTATCCAGGTCTGTACTGGGTTGACTAGCATGTTTAAATGGCTCTCATATAGAGGATATTCGTCCCACATTTCATGCTGTTAAACTGCTGGACTATTCAGTGCATCCTACCCATTTTGGTTGTCTGTGGTGTGACTGTGTAGATGAGGTAGCATGTGCTGACCCAGAGGCGTGTAAGAAGGTTTGTGGAAATTCGGTGGGCTGCTCGGATATTGCTTATGCCAAACTTGTCATGGAACTCCTTCCTTCAGGTGAAGATTTTGATCAGCCTCTTCAGTCTGTTTACTTCATTTATTTGTTTGATCTCAAAAATGTTTATGGTTGACGTTTGCGTGTCTATGTGCAGGACTGCGGGGTCTCATGATGGCTGTGTTGCTGGCTGCTCTTATGTCTTCCCTGACCTCCATCTTCAACAGCTCCAGCACACTCTTCACCATGGACCTGTGGAGACACATGCGCCGTGCCTCTGAGTGGGAGCTCATGATCGTGGGCAGGTAGGACATTAATACTTACACATCATGTCACTAATGCCCAGGCCAGTATAAGCACTCCTGCTATCCATGGTTCATGTGGTCTGCTGGTCTCACTGTAACTGACATTGAAGGAGAGTTGTCACTTTGTATGTTTTAGTGATATTGTAGAATTTGTCTAGCTCTGTACTATTTTCAAAAGCATTTACATTATTTAACCAACACTTTTATCTAAAGCAACTTACAATTATGACTGAGTACAATTTGAACAAATGAAGGTTAAGAGCCTTGCTCAGGGGCCCAACAGTGGCAACTTGGCAGTAGGGGGACTTGAACTGGCAACCTTCTGGTTACTAGTTAAGTACCTTAACCATGGAGCTACCACTACATGCAGTTGTGATGTTACATTGTTTAAGAAAATGTTACCTGTAACGCTTAACGAACACTGAATTGCATGTGCAGTAGAAACTGTACAGCAAGCAAAAGTGCTTGCAGAGCTGATGAAGGACCTCTGTCCAAAATATTCTGTTACTCTGTTACTCATGTCTGCAATTTTTATTACCTCTACATCTTTTACTACAGTACACCACAGTTACTCTCAGGAATCTTCATATATAGCTATATGTGTGTGTGTTCAGAGTGTTTGTACTTGTATTAGTGGTGGTGTCAGTGTTATGGATCCCTCTGGTTCAAGCCAGTCAGGGTGGACAGCTTTTCATCTACATCCAATCTATCAGCATCTACCTACAGCCCCCTGTCTCTGTTGTGTTCCTGATGGGCTGCTTCTGGAAAAGGACAAATGAGAAGGTACTCTGTATAATCAGTCAGTCAGCAGTGTTGACTGCATTCTAGTGGGATAGATTAGCCGTGGTATGTATGCATACTCTAAGTCTTGTTTCTTTAAAGATTTTCTGTCTAAGTGGTTTTGCCAGTTAAACAGCAATATATTTGAAGAATAACTAATAATGTAATTGTCGAATCAGGCATTTATGTTAATAAATACACTATATGTCAGCTAGTATGTAATGGTTAAGTTGTATTACTATGTATGTATGTACATACAGCATGCAGTATAAGTGGGACAGAGGATATGGCTACAAATCTGAACTTGATGTGTTGAACTTCATTCATGTGCCTGCTCAGGGGGCCTTCTGGGGCTTGGTGCTGGGTCTGCTGGTTGGACTTGTACGTATGATTCTGGATTTCATCTACCCGGTACCGCAGTGCTACGAGACAGATAGTAGACCTGATGTCATCAAATACGTGCACTACCTGTATTTCTCCATCATCCTCTCTTTGTTCACACTGACTGTGGTGGTGTGCATCAGTCTGACTGCAGAAAAACCCACAGAAGAACAGGTCTCTCTTGCACACACGTCTCTCTCAGACACCATACACTCACAATACCGCTTGTGATAACAGCATTTAATTCAGAAGTTGAAGTGTACAGGAGCAAAAGGTCTATACAAGTATAGAAGTGTCTCATAATCCAACATCAAAAACTGTCTAATTCCATATTAGCCAATATATAAATCTTGTGTGTTGCAGATAAGTCGCCTGACATGGTTTACAAGGTTAGATCCTGTGCAGAGGAGTGAAGCAGATAAGGAAGCTGCATTTCATATTCCTGACCCTGGAACGCATGAAACAGAAAAGAGCAGCGTAAATATTGAGGAGTGCCCAAAAGGTTTGTTACACTGATAAACAAATTTTTGAGAGAATTTTTTTCCTCCACTGTTTTTCGTGTTAGATTTTAACACGCTGAACACAAAAATGTATTTATAATGTCTGTGTCACGTACCATTTATCAGAAAATTGTGATTTTCATTAAGCATTGTCAAGTGTCTAGCGGCGTACACTGTGATGGCAATGCTGGCAACATGAAACAGTACTAGATTTTCATTTATAATCACTGTCTGATGCTTCACGGATAAGAGTCCAACAATAGTCTCCCATCATAGACGGATTCCATTTGCCCTAATACCATTTCTCCATCTTGGCCATGTCTTGATGAAACCTTTCACCATGTTCGTCACTCATGGTGCCGAGCTTGTCTGGGAAGAAGTCCAAGTGGGAATGAAGAAAATGTATCTTACGTGACATGTTGCACTTTATCGATTTGTATGCCTGAAGCAGACACTGAACTTGTTTTTCATAGTCAGGTGCTTTGTAGTTACCTAGAAAGTTACAAACGACATTCTTGAAGGCTGTCCACACTACACATTCTGCACCCTGCAGAAGACCATCAAAGTGGCTATCATTCATCACATCTTGGATCTGTGGGCCAAAGACCTTCTTTTATCTTGGCATCACTTATGCGTGGAAACATCTGCCGCAGATAAGCAAAGGCCTCACTTTGCTTGTTCATTGCCTTAATGAAATCTTTCATTAGCCCAAGTTTGATGTGCAAAGTCGGAAGAAATATCTTCTTTGGATCTACCAGTGGGTCATGGGTGTAACATTCTTCTGACCTGGCACCAGTTTCTTGCGGGAAGGCCAGACCTTTCTGATGTAATGCGAATCTCTTGCTCGACTGTTCCACTCACAAAGGAAGCAACGATACTTGGTGTAACAAAGCTGCAGACCGAGTAGAATTGCAACTACCTTAAGATCACCACACAAATTCCAGTTGTATCTCGAGTACTGAATGTGGTTCAGCAGAAGCTGCATGTTCTCATACATTTCTTTCATATGAATGGCATGTCCGATAGGTATGGAAGAGTAACTATTGCCATTGTGCAGCAAAACAGCCTTCAAGCTCAAGACTGATGAGATAATAAACAGTCGCCATTCTGATGGTTCATGCCCACCACCGAGAGCACAAAACAATCCATCGATGTCAACAAAAAGTCAGACTGTCAACTTGACTGAAATATTTTGTCAAATCTTCATGACGGCTGCGAAATACTGAAATGTTCGTGCCGAATGACAAAAGATTCCATCCTTGCAGCCTTGACCCAAGCAGCTCTGCCTGACTCTTTGATAAACCCAAATCTCTGACCAGATCATTCAGCTCTACCTGAGATAATAAATGAGGGTTGCTGGATGTTGATGGCACGAAGTCTGGATCAGCAGCAGCTTCCATCTGCATCAGCTCACCATTACTGCCTACCTCCTCATCCTCATCCTGTAATGTCCACACATTTTGGAGGTTTTGGAACAGGAAGACTGTCATCATGCAGCACTGGTCTTATTGCCGATGCAAGGTTCGGGTACTCAATAAACTTCCGGTTCTTTGAAGAATATCCTGATACATTCGTCATGCAAAAGTAACAATCAGTTATGATCCTTCTGCTCCCTCCATATCATTGGGATAGCAAATGGCATGGATGGTCGCACACCTTTCAACCTAGCTCGCAGACTACTAGCACAAGATGCACAACATATTATGAGGAGCCCATGATTTGTCATGGTCACCAATTTTGCACCCAAAGTATAACTCGTACGCCTTCTTAATGAGTACAGTCATACTCCTTTTCAGTGCTTTCAGAGTAAACAGGCCACATATGTAATAAAACATGTCACAACTATTACGACGTTGGCACGACATTTCAGAATCTATATGAAATCAAGTCCACAGTCTTTAAACTCAACAGTTTCAGTTATATGAAACACTCATGTGCACAGACGTTACATAGAAAGACTGTTACTCGCTGCAACTGCTAGTTATGTAAGGCTGCGTTGACATGGAAAAAAGCTAGAATCTTGCAGCTGAGCTTGGACTTGCCCAAGCATGCCCGATCAAGTTACTGCATGATCAGAAAGAATTCCTTTGTGTACTTTAACAAATTTAGTCTCTATTAATGTTACATTGGTCACAGCCATCAAAAATATGATTTTAACCAAATAAATAAATAAAATTTACTGGCAAGCAAGTAAATCTATATACATGATATTATGTCTCAAAATTTCATAATGATTGTAAAACAAAAACAGCCGTTTCTCAAAAACCGTACGTGATGTAAAAATTTAGAAGTTTTTTCTGTGATTAGCATCAAAAGGTCTATTTGGAACACCATAAACTGTAAAGGAAACAAAAACCTTGTAAACCAGCGTTATCCTTTGGTGAGACTTGCATGCATAACAGACCCAAAGTGTTTAATGTTCAGAGTAAAAGCTCTTTAAAAAAATAAATAAAAAATCAGCCTTGGTCTGTACACTCAGAGATGCCTTCAGTGTAGACATGACAGTGTCGACATAGCGATGACAGGTGAACCAGCAGGGGGAGCCAGATAGTTGCAATATATAAATCTTTTATGGCTGTAACATGAGAATCCGAAGCTGGAAATCTTTTTTTCAAATTCCCCTGAAAGGTCCAAATGTATATGTCAAAAATATAGACTGAGTATGCTGAAAGTAGAGGTATTTTAGATATGATTTTAGATATGATTTTTGCTTTTCTTTTTAAAAAAAATCATGATCCCAAAATCTACATGTGAGTGCATTGAAAACATTAAAACACTTTTATATTCAATAACAGACCATGTTCCATAGGTGAAGGATGTGGGAGCGGTGGACTGCATGTTTTGAGAGGATTGCCTGCCCAATAATTCCCACTCACAGCAGTCTTGTGATTTTACACAAGAATGTTGATCCAAAATGATCATTTTAAAATCATATAATTTTCATCTCTTTCTTCCCAGACTCAAGTAGTATAAACCAAAATGGAAAGACTCCATCTAAGCTGAAGAACATCTTGCTCTGGCTGTGCGGAATGAAGCAAGAATCTGGAGGAGAAAATGCCCCTCCATCCCTTCCTGATACAGTGGTATGTTCCCTGGAGGAAGACCCACGCCTAAGGCATGTAGTAAATGGAAATCTTATTGTCTGCCTGTCTGTAGCAGTGTTTCTCATCGCCTACTGGGCATGAGACAATCTTATTGTCTGCCTGTCTGTAGCAGTGTTTCTCATCGCCTACTGGGCATGAGAGATCTGAGCTCCCAAACTGCCACTTCTTAAGGTTGTGTTTGACTGGTAGTATCAGTAGGCAAACAATGATAATCCCTCAAAATCAAGTTAACATTTTGGATTATATATCTTTTGGTAGTTATCAAACAACTAATCTCTTGTAAATCAGTTGCATTATTGGGTTTCTGCAATTTCATCTCAATGTTTATCACTCATTTCGCACATTTATGATCATTCCAAAATGGAATAAGATTGTTCTAAAATGGACAAAATGAGGTTTTGGGAGGAGAAAACTTCCAATGATGAGAAAAGTGCTATGGCTATAGTATTTATTTAGAATGAGCCATTGAGGAGTTTTTGAATATTACTGCAGTAACATTTATACTGCGGTTCAAGTGAACCTTTTTGGTTATTTGTCTTAAGAAATCGTCTGTTATCCCTAAGGTTTATTAATAAACATTCATACAAAACTGACACATCTCAAAGAGTTTATTTTAAATTCAAATTTTATTTATTTTTCTTATTGCCAGGCGTTTTATTAGGTATTTGTGTATCATAAAAGTTGCCATGTAGGAAATACAGCAGCAATCCGTACAATATACTATCTTTATTCACTCCATAGAACCAAGTAAGCCATTGAAATGCTGCTCACATGGAATAAAAGAGCCAAGAAAATTTTAAGAAAAATAAAAATCAACATTTAAAAGTCATTCAGGGATAGCATATCATAGGAAAAACAGGATTTGCAAGTCAGTAATGAAATGGATGAATGGCTGTTGCTTTTCCAACTGTTTCCTGAGTTGAACTGAACCATTAAAATACTCATCCATTTTTACTAATTCTGTGGCTCAAGGCAAAGGTAATGTGCTCTGAGAAGGAAAAGTAGAAAAAAATACATTACAGAAAGTTATTTTTTTTAAAAAAAGGCCTGGAGACTTTAAAAACTCAAAATTCCCACTCTATCCCAGCCCCTCCAACAAAGCCTTTCTAGGAGTTCAGTAATGGGTCCTTTTTAGAGGACTTCAAAACTGTGCAGCTTTTTACCTGAAATGGCCAAGCCTATTTTAGAAAGAGATGAAATTCAGACACATAGGGAAAAGTAACCTTTCAACTGGTAGGGTTAAATACTGTTATGTGTCTACAAAATTAGGCAACTCTTATGGCCAAATAAGAATATCAATGACATCTGTATTTAATAGAAGTTGAAGTAGATATTTTGGAATTTTGTTTTGATTTTGTTGTATTGCTGTATTTTTTGGTCCATTAGATCAAACCCTGTGAAGCTATACCATTTCAGTATGATTTTCTTTCAAATAAAACAAGTGGTGAAAAAAGTGATTGTCTAAATCTCAAACGTAAAATTGTAATATGCATCCAATATTGCACCAAAGTCAAACAATACTTGATATTTAGCCATATCCTGTATTTCCAACACAGGCCATTTGAACTCAAAGGTTCAGTACGCCACGCATATTATAACCATATTCTATAAGCCAATTGTTGGTCTTGTAAAAATCTCTAACACCATCTGAGGCGCAAAAAAAATTTAATCGTGCACTCTAGTAAGTTGCCTGACAGAGTTAAAGAAGATGGCAGGAATGGCAGGAATGAGACAGAAAAATAGCATACTCCCAATGCAGTACACACAGAGTTAGGAGTGTCTATGGATCCTGTTTAAGATGAAGCTCAGTTTGGTTTCCCCCTTACCTTACAATCGTGCAGTAAATACACTTCCAAAGTCACAAGTAATAATACATGTGTATACATACATAACACAAAAACATAAAATTCATTGAAACATTCTAAGTTTCAAGCCCAGGCCACCTGGAACATTCTAGAAGGTGAGAGAGGTTACAGTTTATATGGTACTGGTATATTATAAAGCATGTCTATCTGCTTACCTTCCCATATCAAGTTATAATATATCTGCAGCGTTGAAAATGGAAAAACAGTAACAGCTTTTAAGAAGTTCCATCAGTGCTTGAAAGGGAGGAGGGGCGGTGGTCCAGATCCAAAAAGCAAGGACTGATTGTCTTCAGGAATTCCCCCTGGGGTACAAAATCAGGAGTAAAGGGAATGATAGACTGTGTGAGGATGATTTTCCTATCCACCCCACATCACAGAATGGTGCTCTCTGATTGGTGGTCAGGATCAGGAAGTGTTGCCACAGGCTGTTCCACAGCTATCTCAGGGACAAGGACCCGCCCTGGCCCCTTCAAAGACACGGCCACATCTGTGCAATCAGAACATACAGTCAAACTTCAGAAACATATGTGGGGTACCTATGTAAAATAGTGGGAAGAGTAAAGAAAAAATACAAAACCTGCAACTAAATTTGGAAAAATAAGCACAAACAATTAACGCACCAAGAACCTGTTACTTTGTTAGATCAATTTTGACACAGTAATAGAATAAATTAATGTGTTTATTGGTCTTTAACTAAAATGAAGTAAGTGTAGCATCTTAAAACAGTATCCGTGGTGCGGATTCTATATGTTGCATCTTATTCTATACTGTATATATTATACAAGAGGGTGGGGGAAGCAGCAGACAGAAAAAAACAGTCTAAGATAGCAAGAGGCATTATGCTATCAAGCGGCATCATTCCACATGCAGGTCAGGTAACGGTTAGTTTGTTAACCTTGGATAAGCAGGGTTAGTGTGCTGTAGCATATACACAAGCACATTCACTGGCTCCCATTAGTTCCACACGTTAGCTTATAGGCCTGGCGTGCTTACCATAGCCTGCCACTCAACTCACAGTTCACAGGTAGGAGGTCACACATCTGCAACAGTTTAATAATGCCATATCATGCTCAAGGCACCCAGTTAATTCATGAATTACTCACTGATTACTTCTCAAGCAGAGAGTTCTGCTGGCAATAGCTCCTTAGAACAAGTAAACCATAGTGCACACTAGAAAACAGAGTTGTGACAAATTATCCCTAAACAGTGATCTCCCCAACCACCCCCCACCCCCCACCCCCCTCCCCCCTCCCGTGGAAGTGAATTATGAGAGCTAAAAGAAAGAAGAGGTGATAAACCCATAGCAGTGGAGCAGGCCCTGTGGTGGGGTGGATCCCAGTGCAATGATCATGCAGATGAAGCTGTGTGGTGAAATGAGTGAGTGGGTGGAGTTTCAGGCTCAGTGGGTGGGACTTCTGTAAACTGCTGAACTTTCCATTTCTATTAACGGGCTTTAACTCCCGAGCAGCATGCAGTTTCACTGACATGAGCCTTCCCACTGAGACTATTACGAGCTGCATGTGGCCATGGTTCCACAATTCACAAACAACTTCGACTTTCGGTGTAGAGAAGTAAATGTAAATTCAGCGTATGACTGATGCTTGATGGAATGACACTCAAAGACACACTTCTGGGCTGATGCATGTCTTTGTTTGGTTCAAATTCTAGGGTATCAATCACTCCCCTTAACACTCTAGCTGGTTTGAATTATCATGCCCTGAGTATGAGAGCTCACAGTGCCTTCAGAATGATCTAGAGTACTATGAATCCAAGGCGCTTGTGTGAGCTGAATGGAAACTGGGTTTTGTGATACATTAGACAATCATAAAATGACAGAAATGTCCTGTTCGTTCTAGAGAATTCTCCAGAACCTCCTTCACTACTGGCCACAGCATTCCATATGCTTTCTACAGTCACCAGTCATTCCTTGGATGAATCCAAAATGGACTGCCAAAGCATCCAAGCTAAGTCAGTGGAATTTTACCTTAACAACACTCCACCTTATATCTGGAGCTATCCGCACTTTCATTTTATCATGGTAAGCACAAGACAACCATATTATCGTATAAGCTGGTTTTATAGGTTGAGGCCACAAAGACACCATCTACCAGGATTGTAAATTATTTGATGTCATCACTTCTTGAAAGACCTAAAGAGCAGTGCTGATGTAGGCTTGTGGTGGCTCCCAGCCTCGTCAGAGGTCCCAGATGCATGGGTCCTCTTCCCAGAATGGTGAGCTCCAAGTTCCCAGTTAACATCATTCCAACTTGCTTAATTGCTTTCTTTCATTATACGAAAAAATGCAAAAAAGTGGCAAGGTGATCTTGATAGCCAGATCCCAGCTGAGCCAGATTTGCATTTAATCTGTGAACTGTGAATCAGTGAACTATTTTAATGCATCTTCTTTTGATAGTGTTAGACTTGCTTTTCACTATTTTCAAAGCTTGGAATACACAGCTTCATACTGTCTGTAGCATGCACAGAAGGTGTAATATTTTTGCACAACACATGATGTAAGTCCCTAGTGTTTCAAACTTTGCCTTTCCCAGAAACAATATGGACCATTTGAACCCCTAGTAAAAATTCCAAATGAAACATTTTATGAATTTGAAACTGGGAGACAGATGAAGACAGTAATTAAGATTAATAATAAGATGAATAGTGAACGTCAAAAGTGGCTGATATGTAATGACGATGTTGATAATGATGATGACGCTGATGACAAGCTAATAGCAGAACAAACATTCTAATTACTACCTGGCATAGGGTAAGATCCACAACCTGTGACAGGATTTGGACATTGGTTAGTAACACAAGTGAACTCTAGTAGCTTGGTGCAAGGATGAAGAATTTTCTCTCCACAAAGTTTGGAAGTTTCCATCCTCATATATAACAACAAGGGGAAAGATTCAGGACAGCACATGGAGATGCATTTCATTCTGAATAATGAGAGAATAATGAGCTCGATGAATATGGAGAAAATCCCCTCACCCACCACCCCGATCTCTGTCAAGCTCTATCAAGCATTAGCTCATGTGTTCCACATTTGTTTTTATACCATGAGAATAGAATGTCTTTTGAACTTCTTATTTTAAAAGCCATTTCCTTTCTGAATTTATTTTGTTGACAGTCATAATTTCTTTTTTTTAGCTCTCTATTTATAAAGTTTCTGAGGCTGAGTGCTTATCATTTCATTTGCCAAAATGGAAATGACTCTAAAACAGTTTTTTTCAACACTGTATGCATAACCCTCTGGAAAAATGCAGTACTATGGTGCAAGTTGACTTAAGCTTCAAGCTCAGGATACCCAAGTGTTAAGTGGTACAGGATACAGAAAATAATTTATTGTTGATTAGCTGCAAAATAAACAGCATCACATGGTTTTATTTAAAGGCCAACCTATGCAGCATTGAGATGGGGTCAGATCCATGTTTTTAGCATGTTAAGCATGTTAAACTTGGTCACGTGGGTGTTCCATGCTGTTTCTCCCAATCTATGCCTTGTAAAGATTAAAACCAACACATTATCATACTGTATTTTTCACATGGACATAACAAAGACAGATGGCACGCTAGTGGACAGTGGTCCTGCTCACTCAACTGTCATTGATTTCAGTAGTCAACAAAACCCTGTCTGCCCAAGCATTCTATTACCTGTGTTAGATAAGACAGAACCAAAACAATGTCCCATGCTCCTTGGATCTTACCAGTTATGATCTTGGATGCAGAGCCATATACCCCATTGGTGCCCTCGGTGGCAGGCTGGGGCGGTGGTGGTACGCTGGGCCTGGGCCGCGGCCGGGGCACTGGCCTGGGCCGAGAGAGGGAACCCGAGTGGAAGGATGACAGCGGGGTGGCCTGGGGCCCGTCGTGGGGGGGGGTGTCTGGCGGCGTGGGCGAGCTGGGTGGGGAGGACTCTGGATCAGCCATGCTCTGTGGAGGGTGGGGGGGAGGGTGGCTTGGGGCCTGCATGGGGATCTGGTTGCTGGAGTGGCGGCGTGGCATCAAGGTAGGCTGGGCAGAGCTGGTAACTGTGCTCTGAGGTGGGGTAGGGGAGATGGGCATGGGCTTAGGGGTCTGGGTTCCTTTGGGTGGTGCTGGGGCCTGCTTCTTTGTGCCTGAAACCATAAAGCATAGATTAACATGCAACATAAACCACTGAAAATAGTTGGTTAGCCTGCATGTTGAGATGGGGAGAGGGACGTTGAAGTCTTACCTTTGCGCATCAAGTGTGGACTGGGGCCTTTGGAAGCTGACACTGGAGTCCCCACAGTCAGCTGCCCAGAGGTTCCAGTGGGGCCTCCTGGTCCATTCCTCAGGGGCGGAGGCGTGGAGGTCGGTTCTCTGACAACACTAATGTTGGACAAACATGCTTAACATTAAATACAGTAAACTGTATTTGTAGGAATATCGTGTTAATAAATATTCTGCTTCTCATGCTGTGAAAGAAGGGTGCATGTTAGACATTAGTTGGCAAGTCAGTGCCAAAATAGAAATAAATGCACAAACTAACCCTAAGATAAAAATCACAGTTTCTACTGAAGCCATTAGATTGTATTTACACAATGTGCCATGCAGTGAATTCTGCTGCAAGAAATGAATGGAAAGCAGGAATGTGTTGGAAAGGCATTTAGGCTAGTTAGTTAACACAGACTCCAGCCAACAGTGAGCACAGTGACTCAGAGATGACGAAGAGAAGCGACGCGTTTACCAGGCTGGAAGGAAGGCGCCGTGTGATGTGAGAGGATGATCAGTCTGAGGAGATGGCTGACTAAGAAGCTTCCGGAATAGAACTGGTGTCTGAAGGCATTAATCCTCCTATATTACTACATTCAACTTGACCCAGACCACTGAAGCCAGAAGGTAAATTTTGTCTTTTTCATGTCATTTTACTTACTTGTATGGGACTTATTTGGTATGGTGATTTGGGAGATTTATTAAAGCAAAAAAAAAAAAGATGTCGAGAGCTCAGAGCTCACAGCACAAGACAGCTTACACTGCGCAGAGTCATCTGATGGCTGGCTAAAGGTGGGGCAGAGTGCTCCTGCGGTCTGATTGGCAACTGTAGTGTGGCGGTGGAAATGGTCTCTAGCATTTATGGCTGAGTCCTTACCTGCTATCCTCAGCGGACTGCAGCTGGCCTAAATGCTGCTGGGTGGGAGGGGCTGCAGCCCCTGCCTGGCCCGCCTCCGAGCCCCCTACGGGCAGCGGGGGGGCGGCCACAGTAGATGCAAGTGCCACCCCCACCTCAGCTGGAGGGAGAGGGGGCTGGAAGGCAGGCGAGGAGTGCTGCTTTCTATTGAGCGTGCCGGCTCTACGGGGAGTGTGCTCCGGCTGTTTGCTAGCGGGGATACAGGGGAGAGGGGAGAGAATGTGAACCACCCACACCGAACAGTGCTGCTGGACCCAAGAGGCATAGGAGTACATAGTCCATAGGAGAGGGAGAAGGAAGGAGTACCAGCACACCATACAAACAGCAAACCATAGGCACAGGGAAAGAGTGTTCTAACTCTACAGGAGTTACTGATTTTACAGTGTTTGTTTTTCCATTTAAATACTTATTTACAAACCATCTACTAACTGAATCCAGATGTTTATTTTGGCAATTCTCTTAAACATTATTTCAAGTTATTCACTAGGAATTGGCACACTGTAAAACTCTTTAAAACCCTGTACATGTGAGAAGCTCTTTATTAGTACAGGTGAGAAGCTGCTTATTAGCCATTTATTATTTTTTGTTATAGCTTTTAAGGAGGTTTTGCACTTTATGTGAAGACATTGCTTCAGGCCCATTTAGTCTATGGAACAAAGTGACTGAACTAACTTTTTATTTAAGTTGTACTAGGGGAGGAACCACATGACTGAAAAGACCTTTCAGCTTTTCAACCTTTGAACCCTTAGTCAGTCAACAGACAGAAGATGAGAACCTAAGGGCGTGGTGCCATGTTAGTCATACTTCACATGCCCTGAGAGTCCTGGCAACAATAGAAGACATTGTAACTTGTCTTTGTTCTAAATGTCAATCAGTTATATCCCTCAGTTGTGTCAAACTCGGCAGCATCAGATCCATTTGACACATTGTCAAAACCCTGGATACTGAAGTTATAGCTGCAACATGTATTGATTCCACATGATTCATTCAGACCCACTTCATAATATCCACATGAGCACTCACTTTACCATATATGACCAGGAGAGAAAACAAGTTTTATTGATTTAATTAGGCATACACAAAATGAAAACTGAAAGACAGAACATCTTGGAAGTTGACGCATGTGCAAGTAGCTACACAGCCTCTTCAGCTGGAGATGGACTGTCCGCCTTGACTGTGACACACTCATTGGCGACTACATAGAAGGCAGATGTGGCTGTGGATCTGGATGCCTGTCTGAGAAGGCGCGGGTGGGTTGGGTACCTGTCTTTGCGGGGAGTCTCAGCCTCTGGCGCCCCCTGGCTGCCCGGGCGCCTTCTGTCGATGGGTGGCTGCTCGGGCTCAGGGGTGCCCGGGTACCCAGGCTGGTGTGGGGGGACCGTAGGCATGGCAAACATGCCTGACACGTTAAAGTCCACATCTGAGGGGCATATGAGAAAAGAACAGGAAATAAGACTTTCCTCAAAAAGACAAAATTAATCTAGTCTGCTAGATAATAAGGTTTCCAATATGTTTAAAGTGATCCTACCACTGTGCTCCTGTAAATACTCATGTTTAGGTAAAGCGCCCCTAACAAACAAAAAATCATCTTACCATCTGGGAAGAACCAGTCAGAGTGCTGGATAATGGGTTCAATTATGGTCACCACATGGACCGAGGTAGCAGCCGCCATTTCAGCAAGGGACCTGCAAACAAATCGCACACATCTTAAATCATCCACTGGAAGGGAGAAGAGGATCTGAAAATTTGTGTTCAGTGACGTTCCACAAATGTGAAATTAAATGACAGGTTTGAAGCTGATCTATAACCAGCTGAGATGCTGAGTTCTCGTTATGACTGCACTAACCCCTCAGTCTTGGCCCAGAGCAGGTTGGGTCCCAGTACAATGGCAATGTTGCTTGGGGTCATCTTATTGACCTCACTCTCCTGAGCTAGCTTGGCAAGGAACTTCACCAAATACCTTTACAGACACAAGATGAACTATGTTACGACAAACTGAAAGATCATAAAGGGGGTAAAATTAGGTGACTTCAGTTACCTCAGATTTGCCTTGTTGGCCTTTGGCAATCTGTCACATATCACCCATAGAGCCTGCAGTCTCTTATCTGGGTCTGAAACACTAACATACAAAAAAAAAGAGAATGAGCACTCAGTAATGAAACAGGAAAGATAATTCACAAGTTTTACAGTGTGCAAACACAATTCTGTGTGATTTCCATATATTTTCTATTTTTTTGCCTAGTCTTGATTAAATAATCCTACTGCTATCAGAGTTTGCCCTGATAGCAGTTGGCCATGTGTGAGTTACCTTGAGGCTTGAATCCAATCATCGTACAGCTGGAAGGTCATCAGAGGCTCAGGTAGCTCACGCAGGTAAGACTTCAGAGCTCCTGGTAATGGGAGGGAACGCTTCAGCGTAAAAATGAAGCTCAGCCAGTGTTTGTCATTCCGAAACACTCAACACAGGTTATGGGGCTTGTCACAGCAACAGGGAAGGCAAGCAGCAGTTTACCCATAAAAACTACACAAAAAATACTAGTCAGGTTGGTTTTTAGGGAAAACCAACTGAGCAAAGGTAAGAAGTGGAAAAGAACTTGTTACTTTGTATGTTTTAAAACATTAACTTAAAGTTGAAATGTTTAAGGCTACATAACTTCACAATGACATTGAACTGCAGCCGCATTGAAACTAGACAGAGTCATGACAGACTGCACCAGTCACTTAGCATGCTACAGGAAACACGGCTGCCCTAGCATTAACACCTCACACAAATCTGTGGAGGAAGCAGCACACTATGTCGCCAGGGTGTCGCATGCAAGTTCCTCTATGAGCCGGAGACCTGGCCACTGTTGATGAGAAGGACTCATACCAGCCACAGCGTGGGGGTCAGAATAGAACTCCTCCAACTGTGAAGTGGAACAGTCCAGTGCTGCCTTGAGCTTCTTCAGCTTGGAGGCCCCGGCTGCGATGCGGAACAACCCCTGCAAACAAAGCGTCAGTAACAGACAATCTCAGTCACCCTGGCAGAGAAAGAACAAGAAACGAGAAGACAAACGGTGTAGACATCAGGTGATGGAAAGCTGTTTCATTAGCACTATGAGAACAGGTCTTGAGGGGAAACGGCTGTCTCGTTTCAATCCTATAATTAGAGTAGGGGGTCTGGGCACAAACGCCAAAAGCAGAAGTAAGCTATACACTAACATCAGTGCTTGCATTCACACTTCCACAGTGTCAAAGCCTCTATCCACTAAAACAAAAGTCCCAGTGCTGCAGTGATTCATGTTTCCTCTTATTTAACTTATCAGCTGATTATCAGGCCCTTAGCTTGGTGACCTTGGTTGGATGAGCACCACACACACTCATAAACCCTGCAGCTCACTGGACATTTCCATATTAGACACAAGCCAGAATGCTCTGGAAATCAATGTTTAGTCAACTGTACTTGCATTCATACTCTTGCAGTTGTTATATAAGAAATGAAAGTATTTGAAATAAAAGTGTGTGGTATGTTTGTGTTGTTTATTTATGTACTTGTGTGTGGTATGTTTGTGTTGTTTGTGTGCTTGTGTGGTATGTTTGTGTTGTTTGTGTGCTTATGTGTGGTGCGTTTGTGTTGTTCAGTGGGAACTGTGCTCAGTTCGGCCCAGGGGCTCATTTCAGGGTGGCCAGGGTGGCAGAGCACCTCCTCTCTCATGCCGGTCTCCAGCAGCATCATCACGCAGGCCTCGATGGGCAGGGCGATCTCCCTGCCACTGCGTTTCAGGTGCTCCTCCAGTGCCATGCCGAATGCTGGCTTCTCTGTCCATGTATCTGTACAGCAGGTAGAGCGAGGGCAGGGAGGGAGGAGGGGAGAGAAGCAGGAGGGTAAGGGTGTGTTTTATTGTCTGTCAGCCCATGTGGTGCGATTTGAATTGTGACAGGAAGCAGATGGAAATCATAAGCAGGTAAGCATGTCTGTAAAGATACACGTCACTCATGACTTCACAGCACGAAGTGATTTACCATGACAAACGGCCATGTATAATGTATGAAAAGAGCGTGAAAGCTCAGCCCTTTGCCAAATGTCAAGGCTATGAAGGCTTCTACTCATGAAATGCACCTCTGTGCACCCTCTTACTAATTCAACCTGAAAACAACTTCAAAAACAGATGGGAAAGAGGAACTTTTTATGAAAAGATTTGCCAAAATAGCAACTGGAGGCTAATTTTAATCATTACTAGTAAGAGTGCTCTGTTAGAATGAAGGCACCATGCACTGAATCTGTAGCAGCCTGTGAGGGGGAAAGGCTTAAACATTATACCTTGCTGTGATCTAACAGTAGGCAAGATGCTTTCAATGGAAGCCAGAGATCTTCTGTGGTACTCAGCTTGGGCCTCTAACAACTGATAAACAAATGTGGGATTTATTGCATGCCTCTTTATTAGAAACAAAGATATACAATGTGTGTGCGTGTGCGCGTGTGTGCAAGTGTGAGTATTTGAAACTCAAAGTTATAACTCACCATAACATAGTAATGAGCATAATCACCCTCTTTGGAGAAGAAGTTGTACATGTCAGCAGCCAGCTGGTCCTGAAGACAACAGACAAGATTCTGCTTATTCAGCAATACAACTACTTTGTGATATAAGAAACTTCACAGTCAGCAAATATTCTTATAGCAAAGTGAAAGCTATGTATCATCAGAGCAGAATTTTCTAGAATTTATGAAACAGAATCAGTCCCCTGCACTAAACACATTTCACTTGTACAATCCTGAGTAGCTCTTTAAACAGAGCCATGGCCTTGTATCAGATGTCACAGTTCTGTCCTCTGATGGGCACTGAGGCACTGAGGTCTGTCGTCTGATCGCTCTATTCTCCTGTCTGACCCGCTAGTCAGCAACGACCTTCCCTGATAACAGGGCATCACAGGATTGCGCAACCATGACTCTTCCTCCTAGTCTCCCACACCCTGGCTCAAGGTCATCATCAGGAGACTCCTCCCTCAGGTGAGAGAAATGACAAACCCACAGCCATACCTTACATATCTCCACTTTATTATGGGCTTCGTCCATCTCATCTTTGAGAGAGTCAAGCTTGGCTGCCATCGACTGGTTGTTTGCTGCCGTGAAAACTGACTTGCTGGCCTGCTGATATCTGGATTAGATGCAGGCAGATAATGCGCAGTGGGCATGCACATCACACCACATTAGATAATCCAACATAATAAAAAAAACTTTGTAATCAAATGTATAAGATGTTTGTAGGTTGTGTGTGTCATATGCCTGTGAATGAACTGTCCTTTCCTTTAAGCCCACCTTGCTTTTGCTGAATCGTAATCCAGCACAAGCTTGACCAGTTGCTTTCTCTGCTTCAGGATATTGGGAATATCAACCTAGGGACATAAAAGGAGAGATACAGGAGCATGTACCCTACACAAGGCACCCTACACAGCCCAGGTCTGGTCCTTGCAGTCTAGCTTATGCAGAGCAATATACAGAAGGCTGTGCTCACCTCTGCCAGCTGGTTAATCGGGTCCAGGACGTCTCTCTCAAGCTGCACTTCATGCTGGCTCTGCTCGTAGGCCAACATGTTTTCAGCCTCCCCACACAACTCCATCATCTTCCTTTACAAGCACACACACACAAACACATGCATACACTACTGATAAAAGGGCAGATAAAGTAGTTGTGGAATGTGGACTGTTCAAACAGCCTTTTCACTCCCACAAACTACAGTGAAAAGCCCACTCACCCGCCCTGTTCATCCAGCATACTGTAATTTAAAACAGTAAACCTGTACTGAATATGAAACATCAGCATAATGTACAGTTCTTATCATACTCTAAATATTGCACTGTAGTTCATAAGACAGGTGTAGTAGCTCAATTGTCCCATGTTCTGTTTTCACAGGTTCTGTTTCCATGGTGTGCCGCAAACCTCATGGCTGCCTACAGGAACATGGGACCTCACCTTCGCAGCACTGACTGTGTGGTCATCTGCTAATTCCAAGAGTAAGAAATCAAATGGCAGGGAGCTGTGGGTCTTCCTTTACCTCCACTGCTCACTGCACAAGATATGAACGATTGGGGGGGGGGGGGGGGCAGTGGGATCCACCACATTCTACACTCATGAAGAGGGCTGCCACCACGGGGAGCTCACCCTATCATTGACTCCTCTCCCAGCTGCACTCCACCATCCAGCATAGCCTGGGACAGGCTCATCAGAGGCAGTTTCTTCTGAATTGACAGAGAACGCACAAATGGGAACCACACCCCTCCATTCTGCACAAAGTGCTGCATCATGAGCCCAGATGGGCAGCCACGTCACTCCCGCTTACTCACGTGTCTCTTGTCCACGTCTGCTCCGACATGACCCTGCAGACAAGCAGCCATCTTCTTGTGCGCAATATGCAAGACCATTCGCACCAGCTCCATGCGGCGTTCGATCTGTAAAAAGCACATCCCAAAAAAAATAAAGCACATATAAACTACAAATGCTCAGACCAGCTTATGAGATTTAGTAAGATTTCAAGTTTACTTAACATGTGGCCATTTTAATGTTTGTGTTCTACCTATACTTATTAAGAAATCATGAAAGATGCTCTTTTTATAATGAATTCCCCCATCATATATTTAGGTTTATATATCACTTAAATCTTCCATCTGCACTGTGTAATGTAAATACATTTACAATTTAAAACACTTGTTAAACAAGTGCAGATTTCTGTCAGTTGCAGAGAAGTCAAGCATTGCTGGTGCTATATGTTAGCTAAAGTACGTATCACTTCCCCTCCATATCTGAGTGGTGGATCCCTGTCTGTTCCCCAAAGCCTACAGCCCACAGCTGTTACACCCCGTCTGACTGGGGAACCGCATAGCCACGCCACTTCATCCTTCACAATGAATGGTGACAGCTCCAGACTCCTCCTTTCCCTGCTAGAGCCTGATGGAGTGGATGCCCATTTACCCACGCCAATGTAGCTGGTGACAAGCCTGCTGAGATTTTGCCAGCACACTTTGGATAAGTCCCATTCTGTTCATCCATAAGTGCACATATGCTTTCAGACAGCCACTGGTGGAAGTAAAACTGGACACATCAGGGGACTTTTCTTAGGGTCTCAAGAGTTGCTTTCTTCCCAAACACATGTTCTTGTAGGGCTGCTCTTAAGAAAATGCAAATTAATACATTTTAATTTTATTTATCCCAGAAAGAGCAACCACAAAGAGGAAAGAGAAGCATTCAAATCTAAACATTTCCACAGAGAGGGAATTATGATAAGGCTAAAACAGCTGAAGGGCAGCGATGACCCACAGGGTCAAACTCCCAGCATTCATCACAGCGCAGCAATCCATTAGCCAACACTCCTGGAAACAAGCTGAATCAGGGTCTGCTCTGTCGATTTCTTTTGTATGTTTACAAGGTTGTTATCGGCTTTCCTCTTTGGAGCACAGAAGACAAGAAGCTGTTAAACTTTGACCCTTGGATGTGGAAAGTGAGCTGCGTTTGGGCGAAGGGGATAAGGCCTGGCTTTTCCCTTTGCTTGGAAGGCTGGCTGACATATTTGAGCCGTGAGGGTTCTTACCTCCGAACTTGATTCTGAACAATATGTTTGTATTATTCAAGATCTTAGATTTGAAAAAAACAAACAGATTTCTAGGCAATGGTGTTGCCTGAACATGCTGAACATGCATACTGAAATGGAATGAATTTTGGAACAGGGCCAGTATGTTTCTAATAGTATTCAGTCATTGACTCACAATGCAAATGACCCCTGAGAACTGACCAAGCAGATTTACAACAGGGTGTAATGTCATCTTCCATAATGCGTTGTGTGTCTAACCAATAAGATTTTCTCACTTTCTTAGCCTTCTCTCAAAGTGCATTTCCACTGGTGGTACAGCTTAAGTGGAAAGAGGTAGAATTCAGTTCTAAGCACATACACTGTAGATGTGCTAGGTATGACACATACAGTCATGGCCAAAAGTTTTGAGACTAGCACAAATTTTGGTTTTCACAAAGTTTGTTGCTTCAGTCTTTATGGTGGCAATTTGCATTAACTCTAGATTGTGAAGCGTGATCAGATGAATTGCAATTAATTGCAAAGTCATTCCTTACAATGAAAATGAACTTAATCACAAAAATTAATGCATTCCAGCCACTGCATTTCAGCCCTGCCACAAAATGACCTCCTAACATCATTTCAGTGATCTTCTCGTTAGCTCAGGAGAAAGCGTTAATGAGGACAAGGCAGCTGATCAAGCATTTATTGAATCATCAAGAACTTCAAGGAGAGAGGTTCAATTGCAGTGATGAAGCTTTCAGGGCATCCAAGAAAGTCAAGCAAGTGCCAGGATCGTCTGCTAAAAAGGATGTAGCTACGGGATCGGGTCATCACCAGTGCAGAGCTTGCTCAAGAATGGCAGAAGGCAGGTGTCAGTGCATCTGCACGAACAGTGAAGTGAAGGCTTTTGGAGGATGGCTTAGTGTCAAGAAGGGCAGCAAAGAAGCCACTTCTCTCCAAGAAAAACATCAAGGACAGACTGACATTCTGCAGGAAGTATAGGGATTGGACTGCAGAGGACTGGGGTAAAGTTATTTTCTCTGATGAAGCCCCCTTCAGACTGTTTGGGACATCTGGACATCTGCCCTCATAGCAGTGACTGAGAAACTTCATGCCACTAAAGCTGCCAAACAGTCATCTGTTTTGATTCTTCTAGACGTTTCAGCAGCCTTTGACACAGTGAACCACACCATTCTTCTCTCTGTTCTTTCCAGGCTTGGTGTGACTGGCTCTGCTTGGAGATGGTTTCAGTCCTATCTGGATGGACGGTCCTATCAGGTGACATGGAGAGGATCCACAGCCAAACCATGTAGACTCTCCACTGGTGTTCTCTTCTTTTTGTATACTCGTTCTCTTGGTGATGTAATATCTTCTCATGGTTTCTCCTACCACTGCTATTCTGATGACACTCAATTATTTCTTTCTTTTCCACCCTCTGACACGCAGGTCTCCAGACGTATCTCAGCATGCTTGACTGACGTCGCGTCATGGATGACAGCCCACCACTTGAAGCTCAACCCCAGTAAAACTGAGCTTCTGTTCATCCCAGGTACTCCAAACCCTTACCATGACCTCACTGTTTCCTTTGAAAACTCCCTGGTATCACCATCCAAAGCTGCCCGTAGCCTGGGCATAACTTTGGACAACCAGTTGTAATTCTCAACTCATGTTTCTAATCTAACCCGGTCTTGCAAATTCCTCTTTTGTAACACATGAAAGATTCGGCCTTTTCTTTCGCAGGAAGCTACCAGGGTGCTTGTGCAGTCTCTTGTAATCTCAAAGCTTTGTGCTCTTCTGATCTCAAAGACTACTGCAACTCGCTACTTGCTGATCTTCCTCTAAGAGCCATCAAACCTCTACAACTTGTCCAGAATGCAGCAGCACGACTGGTCTTCAATATTCCAAAGTTCACACGTTACTCCACTGCTGCGCTCCCTTCATTGGCTCCCTGTAGCAGCACGCATCAGATTTAAAACTTTGATGCTTGCCTACAAAGCCAAAAATGGAGCAGCCCCTTCATACATGAGGTCAATGGTCCAAGCCCGATCTGTACCTGGAGTACTTCGAACCTCAAGTACGACTCGGCTAGAAATACCTTGCTTCAGGTCTCATGGATGACAAGCACTGAGAATATTTTCTGTCCTGTATCCAAGATGGTGGAATGAACTCCCACTTGCTGTCCGGACAGCGCAGTGCCTTGCAGTCTTCAAACGCAGACTGAAGACCCATCTATCTGCAGAATATTTAAAGGACAACTGACACTGCTCCCATATTGACTGACTAATTTAGTACTTATTGTAGGGCATTGTTTATGTTGTTTAGCAAACTCTAGCACTTACTGTTTATAGCACTTATCATTGTTTAAGATAGACCTTATGTATTTTGCACTTCTAAGTATCAGCATTCATCCCTGTATTCTACAGTATTCTAGTTCATTGGTATGTTTAATTCTAACCTACTGTATTGTACTTGGATATATTCTATGAGTAAACGACAAAGCACTTTTTTAAGTTGCTCTGGATAAGATAAGAGCGTCTGCTAAAAACCATAAATGTAAATGTAAATCTGGATAAATGATTGTCCGGAGAAGAAAAGGTGAGTGCTACCATGAGTCCTGTGTTATGCCAACAGTGAGGCATCCTGAGAACATTCATGTGTAGGTTTGCTTCTCATCCAAGGGAGTGGTTTTGCTCAAAATATTGCCTAAGAACACTCCCATGAATAAGGAATGTTATCTAAACATCCTCCAAGAGCAACTTCTCCCAATGATCCAGGAGCAATTTGGTGATGAACAATACTTTTTCCAGCATGACGGCGCACCATGTCACAAGGCAAAAGTAATAACCAATTGGCTCAGTGAACAAAACATTGACATTTGGGTCCATGGCTAGGAAACTCCCGAGATCTCAGTCCCATTCAGAACCTGTAGTCAGCCCCTCAAAAAGAGGTTGGCCAAACAAAAACACAGAAACGCCTGAAGCACTGATCAGTCAAGATTTTGCCCAGAAGCTGATATCCAGCATGCCAAGGCGAATTGCAGAAGTCTTAAAAAAGAAGGGTCAACATTGTAAATATTAAGTCTTTGCTTAAACTGGTTAGATTTGTCAATAAAAGTTTTTTTTTTAAAAAACCTATGAAATGCTTATAATTGTTCTTCACTATACCATATAAACATCTGACAAAAGGATCTGAAAAAACTGACGCAGTAAACTTTATGAAAACCAAAATTTGTGTCAGTCTCAATACTTTTGGCCACAACTGTAAGTGTGTTAGGTATGACTGCAACCTTGTGCATGGACCCATATGAAAGATTTTGGATCTAGCTCTCTGAGAGTCACAGAGAACATTTCAGAAGTGCAAAAACAAGTGGAATGATCAGAGGGTAAAGGAGAGCAGGAAAGCCTGGAGAGACCACTCAGAACTGAGACGGCTGATCAGGGAAGACTGGACGGACTAGGTTAGGCCTCATATGTTAACTGGCTCTACTGGACAAAGCAGCTCTGACAGTGATATAATTTCAGGATAAAGTACTTGCATGTTGCCAATAAACAAAAATGGGAAATATTCACCTGTAGAAGATCATCACTGAGGACTTCTGTTTTTTCTGCCCTGAGGAAAAAGAATAATAAATATTATGTGGTTAGTTTGCTTTCAAAAAGGTGGATAATGATATGGGCCACAAGGACATGGGGGAACAGTTCTGTGAAACACAGGGAGGTGAATGGGTGAGTATGCTTCTGCACTGGAACGCGTGAGCGATGTTCCAGAGTGGAGGCAATAAAGGCATCTGACACCACTGGATCTCAAGAGCTCATTTCAACTTATTAAGTAACTTGAGTGACCACTAAACTTTAAGAATGCAAAACTGTAGTGAGGATGGAAGAATTACTCCATGATGGAGGCTTCTGGACAAAATCTTTTGGCTACAGCAATGGAATTGCCATAGCAAAAAACATGTTCAGTCAGAAGACAGTCAACTTAATAATCATCATAAGAATCAACATTATTATGGGTAGGGTTTTATTTCAAAACACAATGCTTTTTGCAGTCCTTCTTCACTATTTAAATACAATATTCCACATAACTGCTCTCAGTTTTACAGCAATTCAGTCATAATACTTTTGCCACTATTATGCTTAGCATCTATGCAAATGTACTTACAGACCACATTATCTATTAACATCACAGATAAACCCTGACTAAGATGCATCATGCCCTGCTTTTAGCATTCCATGCTTTGTTATGGCAATCATGTATACACAAACACATATACACACACGCTCACACAAGAATGCATACATTTGCATGCACACATAAAGACACACAGACACACACACATGAGAATGGAGATTAGAAAGGATTGGTTAGCGGATTGATTGCTGCAGTTTGTGTCTATTCCCTTACTTTTAGTGTTACTCTAATAATCTCAGAAAATACATATCTAATGGAGAGGCTGTGCCACAGGTAGCCAGTATGTGCACAGTGCGCAGTGCTCCTGTTACTACAACAGGTTACTACAAACAGTTGTAGGAAGTGCAGCATAGTGCCAGTTATCCCAATGCATGGTGCACACAGCTCATAGCTATTGATAGCTGTCATCACCATGCTGAGCAGAGACATAACAGTGCAGATCACTATTCTGGGATTCAATGTGTGGGAACAAACCCTGGCTCCATTCCCCTCTACCCCTACGGCACGCGAAGCGCACCGACATAGAGCAGGCTACGCTCCACTCCACTCTAGTAATGGATCTGGACATGAGCTCCTGCTGCAGGGAGCAAACCCAACTTTGCTGAGTAAGCAGCACAGTAGTGTTGAGGCAGCATGAAAGGCATGTCTGCATGCCTGCCAACTGGACCCAGCTCCAGCACCACTGCCCACCACAAGGGCACTGCCATTAGCTGCTACTGCTGTAATACATTGTAATAAGGCTCAGGATGGAATGGAGATGTATGTGTTTATAATGGATTGATGAAATATGCATTTATTTTGTAAGAGAATGTGATGTAGCAAACATCATTGTGACTAGACCAGCTACTATAGCTTGCGGTCAGTGACTGACGAATGAGAGAATGTTCTGTACTGTGACCAGAGCTTTGTTTTATTGCTCACCGGATGTACGGACCTCTGAAAGAGGAGATATGACAAGGAGTACCTGCAGGGCATCCATGCACAGGCATTAAGGAACAGCCGCAAAAGTTGAAACTAATAGCCACTGGTCGAGCAAGAATAACCAATATCCACAAGATCTTATTACACAGGCCGAGAGCAGGCTTCGGCAGAGGGAGAATTTTTAGATCCCCATCAATATTGAATTAGCATTGATTTGCCACGCAGTGAATGGATATCAGACTTTGCGTTGGTGTTCAGTGCAAAAACATTCCCTGAGCATACACTGCTTTCGCCATTAGACAAGCGGGGTGCATGCACACAGCATGTGCATCTGATTATAGCCAGCCGGTAGAATCACAGCCATCTAGCCTGAAGTGCTTCATGGCATATATTCCCACGGCAACATCAGAATACAATTAGTGCACACTTATGAACAAAAGCGAAGAATATTAAAGTTAAATGACAGTGTGTCACATAGTAACCTGCCATTTAACAAGAAAATCAAACCTTTTTACTGTAATTTGGACAGAAGTCTATGTTTTGTTTTGTTTTTTTATGTTGCAGCTGGCCCAGAAGTAATCTTTTTTTCTGCTGACCTAGGACAAATTGCTGTGTGCCAAAAATCGTAATTTGATTAAGAGAGGAGCTGGAGAGCAGGTCTCAGATCAAGTCAGTGGGGTTTGACACTGGGCTTGAATGCCACTAGCATTGTTACAAGCTCTTTCCCTCCTCCCCTTGCTCATGTGATTAGTTTGTTGAGCTGCAGTGGTGCATTGTTTTCTGTTTCTGGAAAGGCCTGCATATTCATCTGAAAACCTGTGCTTGGAAATACTGTGGTCATCAAAAGCCGCTCACACCTCCAACCAGTCCCTGACACCTCTACTCACCTCTCACCTGGTCTGTGTGAACATACTTGCATGAGGTGCCGAAACTGGCTTCACAGTTTTATCCCTGCTCAATAAGGGACTAAGGGGTATTTATACTCTAAGAGTCACTTCAAAGCATTTCACCATTGGAATTAATGTTTAGTCGATGCCTCTAGTTTAATGCAGCTGTCTGAGGAAATATATAGTCCTACATATACTATCATGGATAGCTAGAGCTGAGAGGGAGATTAACATAGCAGTCATAACCAGACAGTGCAACTATAAAACTGCTCATCACAATCACCTGATTAGTATACTCTCTGCCTGCTCATCCTAATGCCACAAAGTCTGTAATGAGATCAGGGATTGGTTAAGTGGCCCCTCATGCACCATTTTAGCAAGCACTGCTTCCAGTGAGTTTTGTGTGTTAGGAAGCTCTTAACATAGGCTTTTAAAAGCTTCACAGCCACACACCACATGTAGCCTATTGATTCAAACTAGCAATTTGTGATTTTTGAGATGTCACTCAGCTGTCGCATGTGTTTCCTCTTCCTTGCGATCACAGTAAATTCTTCTGCAGTGTTTTTGCTCTGTGCCATCTCCAGATCTAACTGAAGCTGTCACTTGAGCTGGCTGTGTCAAAATGTAGCTCTGTGCTAAATCTTGGAAGGCAGCTTGTCTGTGTTCCACATTACACTCCATGATTTACTGTGTGTGTGTGTGTGTGTGTGTGTGTATGTATGTGTGTGTGTGTGTGTGTGTGTGTGTGTGTGTGTGTGTATGTGTGTGTGTGTGTGTGTGTGTGTGTGTGTGTCTGTGTGTCTGTGTCTGTGTGTGTGTTACAGTACAAATGAGCACTTCGCTTTTTCTGGTTCTTTGACACAACTTCCTCCTTCATTTATATTAGAAAAAAACAGGTAAATATGAATTTATGTGACAAGCTTTTCAGATAGTAATAAGGAACACTTTAACCACATTAACATGTTAAATTATTCCATGTTATTTATGAAATACTGATTGAGAAATTTTATCACCCCCCTGAAAGTTTCTTATGTGGCAATTGCCAACTTAACAAATTCTGTTTACCTTACATTCCTGTTTAGAAGTGCAGGCTGCAGGAATAGGGCCTATTAATGAGTCTTTCACATAAATGATACCCTATCACTATATTATAGATGTGTTCTGCAGGACATAACCTTGACTAGGACATTCACAGGTAGATGTCTAGAAGGTTGAGCTCAGGACAAGTAGGTGCATGTGAAAATTAACATGGGCTTAAAGAGCCTAGACCAGCCGCCTTCTGGCAAGTCAAATCTCGCAGGAACCAAGTGGCACTCCTGGGGAAAAAAGCCTCGAGCGCCTTTCAGTTCGCTGTCGGTCCTCGCTCATGACCAAAAGCCCCAAAACGGGTTCTTCCACATTTTACCAGATCATTTCTCAAGTGTGCCAGAAGGACCCTGACACCTCTGGAGCGCCAATGAGCATACGGCAGCATAGGGAGCAGCACGGATGGAGCCTAGTGTCAGCCATCAGGGGAAGCCCCCCCACAGGGCCCAGAAGGGGCCGCGACGAGGGGCTCCAAGACTACAGGGTTGCCACTGACATGCAAACGTCTTTGTTACAACAACACTAAAAAACATCAGGCAGGAGGCACTTAAAATAGGGGCCACAGGAAACACATTGCAGTTTTCAATTAACAAACAGTAGGGTGTCTGAAATGAGGCTGTATCCATTAGTAAATAATTTCTGTCAATGTCTTTATGATGGGCATATTTTTATCATGTATCTAAATTTCATACAGAGAATCAGGCTATACCAGGAAGAATAGTATCAAACCAGTATCAAAGCAGGATTGGGAGTAAAGATATAATGCTAATTTTATTCCATCATGTGTCTTTATGAAATCATGAAGAAGATGGTTTGAGGTCAGCTGTTTTAGAAGCAAAAGAATTAAACAAAGTTTCTCACATCCTCTTTGCAGGCCTACACTGGCATCTGAACTTGAATCTGGTATTCCAATTTATATCTGAACTTGAGGTTCACTATTCACAACTGGCATTTAGATATCCTAATAATTTCACGAATATTTGGCACATTTACATCACCAGTAATTTCTGTGAGGAGTAAATAAGCATTAATCATAAAGTAGACAAACATTGAAATCCAAAAATCTACACATTACTTTAAAAATACACTGATTTTTATGTTATCACACAGAGGACCCACTTTGTCTACCTTCCCCCGTTTCGAGTGTTTTTATTTAAGTGTGCTCCTTACAGTGGTATACAGAAGGCCTGTACAGTCAATGTAGCATGCATTTGTTATACCGTACAACTAAATCAATATGCACACCTATTCTTTGGGCTACATAGCTACATAGTTAAGCGCCGGAGGATTTTAGACACCCTCGGTCATATTAAATAGATGAAGGTGAGATACACATTACTGTAAAATAGTTCTAGGGACGGTTCTCATGAACTTGGTTAAGACGACACTCCCAATGTGCGCGTTGCGCCAAAGCTTCTACACTCTCCCTTTCGTAACTAAAACAGTTTAATATCTCCAAAATACTGACCTTCCAACCGTCTGGTTGGCGAGCTGTTTCATCCGATTAAACTGCTTCTTCATCTTTACCCCTTTCGCCGCAGTATCCAACTTTCAGAAGTTACTAGGCCCCCTTTAAAATCCCTCATACAAGTCAAGTCCAGAGAGACATCGGTGCCATCGTCCGATGAGGTACGAATCCGTGGTGCTCCGTCAGGTCTGATGTCAACGTTCATTCCCCGGATCGTTGACTCGAACTGAAAACTAATATAACTACACGAAAGCTATCCGTTTCGTTTTACTGTACTCCATTTCCCCCTGGCCCTCCGTGCAACAGTGTTTGAACAACGGTACACAAGGAAATAGGAAGTAATGGTTACTTCCCTACTACACTGCTGCAAAATGGGCAGTGTCATTCGACACCTTTATGAAGCGGCCTATTGCATTGATTTAGTATCTGCGGTATATTTATTCTAGAGCTGCATATTTCAAGTTTCTAATGTAGACTGTTGCACATTGTCCATGTCCATGTTACAGCATGGCAATCTACTTGACCTTGAGTTCTTTGTGACACAAAATCTAGAAGTAATATGGCTATTTGGAATTTGTAATAAAAATGGAACAAAAAGGCATGAGTCATACTATGTAAATGTTTAGTTTTACATTTAAACTACAAGTTATGAAAACATACAGCGCATGTATGACTCCAGCACAACTGGCACACGGTCTGCTTCCAAACTGCAGTTCTCTGAGATGTTTTCTTTCAGCGCAACAGAGGTGGGGAGAAGGACCAGGAAAACTGACCCAGAAACAAGTAGTTCTAGCATTTTCGTGCGTTAAATTAATGCACGAGAAAGAATATGGCTTTTGTTTATGTGATTTTTTTTTCAGTGAATATATGGGAAATTTCATTACCTGATTTGTTATGAAATCTGTGGACATTATGTATTTCATTTACATTATTTAGCTGACGCTTTGATCAAAGTGACCTACAATTAATAGTGAACACAATTTGAGCTACTGAGGGCTAGGGGCCTTACTCAGGCGTGATAACCTGGTGGTGGTGGTGCCTGAACCAATACACTCTTTTCATCGTATATTTAGCATAAGCCATTCATGCAAGGTGTGCAGACCATGCATTTCACAATGCAACGTATATCGTGCAAGCTACCCAGTCTCATACACGGTTAGTAAAACGTAAGAATCAATGTGCTCCCAGCATAATCATGTATTTTATTGCTGCTTAGAGCGATAAAATGTAGTTTGCTTCCACCTGCAGGCCATTAGTCTTTCTACAGCCTAAAAATCGTGGAAAATTGGAGAGTAGGAAAACATTTCTGACAAAGGCAGAAGCAACAAAAAGCAACAAATACTGATAGATAAACACACAGCGTATAACATTTTTACCTTACAACATATTGTTTTATATTAAGGAGATAATGTATTTAAACAACTATTATTCAAATGCTTAAAAGTTTTAAATTCAGAGTAAGCCTTGTATTTCTACAGAAGGACGTTTGGCATGAAAATCACCTGAGCTACCCTTATGTGTACATTTAGAAGTAGTATGACATTGAATAAATCAGAATAATCCTTAATTGTTCATCTGTGTAGGAAATGTGCTTTCTAATGACATAGTATATGTCTTCCTCAACCAACCTTAAGATGAAATATGCATTTGACCATGGTGTCCTGGGTCACCCATGGAGCCCTCAGGCAAGACTCGTAACCTTGCTGGCCCCAGCCATACTGCTCCACTAGGCAATGTTGTACTGCTCCCTGCATTGTGAAGCAGCAGTATGATGAATTTGCGATGTTAAATGGGTCAGTAAAGTATATCTTCACGTTTGTCCTCTCGTTCCAAATTCAGTACATCAAAACTAACATAAAAAGAGTAACATTAGCATATTTAAAGAATAACATGTAAACATATCAAATGCAGCCAGATGCTTTAAACAAATAGCCAAAACATCATTCCATAAGCAAAGCCAAATATTTAGCAGAGCCTGGAACCATACAGTCACTGCTTTGTCTATTCAAAGCTAATGCATAATCCACACTGATAGTGCTACAAATGACATGTGTGATGTCAGAGTGAGATAAGTATTAAATAACAAATACTTTATCTCAGGTTTACTGATAACAGTTGTTAATATCCACCAAAGCATGTGTTTTTAAAAGTACACACACAGAAACTTCTCTAATTTCAGAGATTACTTGAGCAGGTTTTCCTTCATAGCAGAGGAAGAGCTGTGCAGCCTTTCACACAGCATTAAAAGCAGGACTATTGATTTTGTTTTATCAAACCTGTCCAAAAACAATGATTTTTATTCCACTTCTGTAATATATATATATATATATATATATATATATATATATATATATATGGGGGCTGCCCATACAATTATAAAATGCCAATGTGGGATGAGGAAATTCATTGGCTTTTGATAACTCATGACTTTTCCCCATTCCACAGATAATCAGGTTTTGTGTCCTTTACATGTTTCTTTTGCACTAGTGTTCGAACTTGGTGTTTTTTCTGAATGGCAGCCTTGCCATAAATAGCATCCCAGTGAAGGACACACTGTACGGTTTTTGTTGACTCTGCCTGACAGAGGTACTAAATTAATAACATGGTCATTTGTGAGGCCATTTTGTCGTGTTTAGCAACTATTTTTTAAAAAGTCTGTCCCTGTTAGATAGGCCTGCCACTTTTTTTTACAGTATTTGTGTTCGACTATTTGGTGTCTTTAGAAATCCATCAGTTGCCTCATGTTGCTTTGAAAAATGTAGTTTGACATTAAAGCAATTTTCATCAGGCATTTCTATTATTTTGTCATTCCTGTATATTTAACAAATTAATAATCGTGCACTATAGTTAGATAATGTACTTCCAAAACTTCTTCAATTGTTTAATTTCTTTGCCTCTGTAGCAGTACCAAAAGTCAAACCAATCAGCATAACCCCCAGCACAATAGGGCTACACCACAGCCTGCCTCTCTCTTGCTCTCTCCTCCCCTCTTCTCCTCTCTCCTCCCCTCTTCTCCTCTCACCTCCCCTCTACTTCTCTCTCCTCCTCTGACCTACTCCTTCTCAGTGTTGATATCATACCTTGGAAACCCTGGTTGTCCACGTTGCAAGCTATCTGTCTACAGCTATCATGAACACAAATGAGTCCAAGACCCAGTTGAAGACAGAGCCATCTACATGGAACACATCCAGCATGTCAATCACAGAGTCAGTCGTAGAAGAGGGGCCCAGGGTTCACCGGGCAGTTAGCGTGTTCCAGCTCTACGTCCAGCCCTGGCTGGCTGAGCTGGTGGGCTCAGCCCTCTTTATCTTCACTGGCTGCATGTCTGTTATTGAGAACGGGCAGGACACTGGGAGCCTGCAGCCTGCCCTGGCCCATGGCCTGGCCCTGGGGATCGTCATCGCACTGCTGGGAGAGATCAGGTACGAAGCATGTGCATGGGGAGACTGATGTAAATGCTGATGGCTTCCTTTAGGGTGAGAAGATTGTAAGAGCAGTGTTAGGATGTACACTGCTGGTTTGGGGGAATTAATAAATAATTTGGTATGATGTTGTTATTATGAACAAGGAACAAGGAAAACAACTATGTGTATCTTTCTCCATATGTAAAAGCTGCACCTTGTTAAATCAATATCAATTTAACCTTTTTATATATATATATATATATATATATATATATATATATATATATATATATATATATATATATATATATATATATATATATATATATATATATATATATATATATATATAAGTTGTAAGTTGTACAATTTCTCTTTCAGTGGGGGCCACTTCAACCCTGCTGTCTCGGTGTCTGTCTGCCTGGTTGGGGGTCTTAATATCATCCTCCTGATCCCTTACATAGCTGCACAACTGTGTGGAGGACTCATTGGAGCAAGTCTGGCCAAAGTGGGTAAAACTGTGTTATACCTGGGCTTCAAAATGACTATGTCCCTCAACAGCTCAAATGTTTTTGAAAAAATTGTCATTTGAAAATATGTCACTTTATTCGACACTTATCTTGGAAAAACTCGCCTTATCTATATATTAAATATTTGTTCATTCTGTACATATATGTGGCTTGAAAGTGTTATCAGACTATGAAACAGGAAACTAAGGGGAGATTATGGAACCACAGACACATTTTGCACCAGTTTTGGTCTCTCTAAGCAGAACCCCCCAGAAATGTTGCTCTTTTTTCATACAAGTGACAATATCAAACTAGCTAGTGAATGGTGCACTGGAGAAGAGGAATAAGGTTATATCAAGTTTAAAACTCATTCATGTTTCCCAGGTTATCTCCCCACCACAAAATTACTTCAACACATCTGGTGGTGCGTTTAACACAGTGAAGGACAGAGCTCAGCTGTGGCCTGCCATTATAGCGGAGGTGGTTATGACACTGTTTCTGACCTTGTCTGTGTGTATGGGGGCGGTGAACAGCAAGACACGCACCTTCCTTGCTCCCTTCTGTATCGGACTTACAGTCACCGCTGATGTCCTGGCAGGGTGAGTAACAAGATGATAGTACAGACACTGGAATTTCAATGCTACTTCAGTAAAGCATTGCAAACTGCTCCTACGCACTGTTTAGTGTGATATGTAGATACATTATAAGAAGTGGAGTTCAAAGAGTGAAGACTGAGCTAAACTTGGAGTCAGGGCAAAACCAGACTCACCTTGTAGTATGTTTGTTCTAGCGTCTGGACATCTTGGCACCTGAGCTGCCTGATATGTCCCTGACCTCTCTGGAGGCTGGTCCGACTGACTGTTCTCATAGGTGACTAAAATTTGAGCCTGCTCTAGTCTCCTCATAGTGGCTATGCTGGCTCGGACGAGCTCAGCCTTGCCTCTGAACAGAGAAGAAACCTATGTGAGGGGTGTTGTGCTTCCATGTCAGAGCCAGGACACATTTGTACCAAGTGTGCCACTTTTATGTTGTGTCTGTGGTTGTTTATTTATCCAATGCAGCAACTATTTCCATTTTAAAACATATTTAAAGCATATACTTGGATCACTTTGTTTATATACAACATCAAAAAAACATTAAACTTCAAGCTAATTTATTTAAGAAGCTTTGCAATATAATTTACTAAGAGTTTGCTATAATTTATATATTTATTTAAGTTTTGCTTAAATGTATTAAGACAAATGATGTTCAATTAATCCAGTCTTTAAAACTCCAAAGAATCAATGACCAATTTGGTGCTAATTTTGGTGCTGTTTTTTAACTCTCATGCATTAGCACACAAACACACATTGAGTGAGTAGTCAGGACAGCTTCATCAAGCTGAAGCAATAAACCCTAGAACACTAATCACCAACCCCTTAGCTTTAAGCTAACCAATAGCCATTTCTGAATGGACTTGTTCAAAAGACTTGCTCAAAGGTCTAGAGTGTCTGTACAGCAAAGGTAGCAGGAGACCTCACCCCCAGTCAGTCAAAACAAATCAATCAATCAATCAATCAATCAATCAATCAATCAATCAATCAATCAATCAATCAATCAACCAATGAATGAATTGGTCAAACTATGAGTAAGTAAATAAGGAAATAAACAAACAAACAAAGTATTGGGGGTTCACTTAGATAGCTTTATTTAATAAATTATTTTTTTCTAATCTTCTGAGTCTCTGGAACAGTGAAAACAATTTCAAAAATATCTGCATGCAGGTTGTTCTGTAAACTTTCATTCATTTATGGAAAATCTGGCTTATTCTTACTTATTCTTGTTCTTAGAATTTATATACTTGGCATGTTTCACATGGCACACTCCATTTGATGTAAAGATTGCTCACCTAATACTGACAATGTTCTCCATCTATTCTGGCAGTATCCATCTATACAACATTTCTGGCAAGAAATTGATAAACTCTCCAACATTCTAAACTAACAAATTCCACTTTCACCCTGTTTAACTATCTAAACTACCAAATCACACTTTCACCCTCACTGTGTTTGAGGTAGTGGTTTCTTAGATGCTTATTATGAATCTAGTGAGTGATCTGGGCCAATGTGAAATTCTAATGGTACAGGGTATTTGACATCTCATCCTGTGTAAAAATACAAAATATTCCCAGTTATGTTCCCAGTCATAATAAAAAGACACTCTCCATAACACTGGTAATTGCTAAGAAGACTATTTGACTGGAAAATGAGAAAAAGTAATGGATAATGGATAGAATCCCCAATCAAACATTAAAAAATACAGCCTTAGCTAACTAAGAGTACCACATATTTCAGCAAATATGGCAATCCATCAATCCACCAAGGCCTACATATACAATCTTACATTTTTACTGATAGCTTCCTCTCAAACTGAGCAGCCGGACAACCAATGGACAGCTCTCTGACTTTGAAGAATTTCCAATCTGTTCATGCTTATATCACAGCCACATTTTAGGAATAACTATATGTCTATAACAGTACTACAACAATCTTTCACTCCAGCACTCACCTGTCCATTACCAGCTATGAAAGATTCCTCACTACAATATACACAAATTCATAAGAGGGGGAAAAATATTAAATGGCTCTCTAAAGTTATCCAAAATGATTACATGTTCTCCACATTTCTGCTGCATTTCTACATCTGAAACTGTGGCAGCTGTTCTCACCTCAGCCAGTTTAAATGCACAATAGTATCAATAAAGGGTAAGCATGCTCAAGAGATAGGTTCAAAGCACTCGGGGAACAAAGCTATCGGGCGGGTGTAGTCCCATGGGGTTGACAGGATCAAAGCCTTTTGTCCTAGGTGCTTGTGTGTTTGGATGTATGTACAAAAAGAACAAGACTGCACATGTTAATTTTAATCTCCATTCCAGGATAATGCACAGGGCTTTTCCATTTGATAGTTCTAGTTGAAGCTTTGCAGGAGTGTTTTTCCAGATACTTTCAACTTGGGGTTAAATATTTGGCAGATTTCTTTCAGTCTGTTCTGAACAAATACTGTATGAATTTTGAGCTAAGTCACTGCTGCAGGTGTCAAGTGTTAAAAGGAAAACTTTCAAAAGTACCAGCTGATGAAATCTTAAACCCAAACAAAAGGCATTTCAGACTTTTACATTGCAAATACTTCTTTCTGTAAAGGAGTATAATTTCAAATTAAGCTCAAATCCATATATACCTTATTTCATCTCTAATTCCCTATTATTGAATGCCTATGACCATTAAGAAAGAGAAGCAAGAGTTCACATGCTTACTCTCAGGCATTTGAAGATCTTCCACTAAATCTTTAAAACCTGCAAGCATGCAGCTTTCAAACTGTCTCTGTGCAATTCAGTGTTATCAGTGGCAGTTGTAATTCTTTATTCTGCCACACTTTAAAAAAGGGACACATGAGAGATTTACAATGAGCTTTTTAAACTAGTATTTCCCTTTTTAGAAGGAGTATAGGACTCTATAAGGCAAGTCAGTGCACAATTGTAAACATATCAAGCTGAAGACTTTCTACAGCAAGTTCATGACACAGTATTTCCTCTGCAGCAATTCTGTAACTTCTACAGTTCTGTAACCTCTACAATCCTGCAAATAGATCATTTTTGGAACAATCAAAGCAGAAGGAAAATGGTCAGTAAACCTCACATATAAACAAATAAACAAAAAATAAACACTACCTTCTGTTTTACAGATTTGAGTGTGTCAGTACTAGAGAAACATGCTGAAACACACTTGTATTCTTAAGTATTTTTATTGACTATTGATCCTAAAACACAATGAATCAAATCAGTAAATCAATTAAAATCAGTTATTCGTACTATCCTCAAACTTAGATTAAATTCTGAATTTAATAGACTCAAATGCTCAAAACAAGTCATAGACAGTTATGTCATGAATTAGCCCAGTTTTACATCACAAAACTGTTATATCACATGCACAGTCACCTTCCACACAAACACACACACATCTGCAAATGCCTTTTAGGTTCAAACCTAATCACCAGGGCTTATGATACTGCAATTATATTGTTTACCTGTGTTGCACAATAGTAATTCACCTGCAACAGCTGTACCATGACCGTTGATATAATATCACACATTTACTCCCCTGATAAAGGGGATATGAAGAAAAATGTAATATGACAAAAATGACAATTGTATTTGCAAATGATTTAACAGTGATTTATGAATGTATGATGAAGTGAGAAGGATAAAAAATCAAATAAATACATATGTTAAGATAAATCCACATTTTATATCGTTTTGTACCTTTACACACAAGCATGCTTTCCTTTGCTGAAATTTAGCATGTCAAACTTCTCTTATACAAATGGTGTACCGGAGTAGCAACTAATTTTGTTCCTATATGTTAGTAATAATAATAATCAGGTAATACAAAGAATGGATGTGAAATATAAAATTAACTTTAAGAAAGGTATAGGCAATACATGAAATAACTGTGAAATGGGATTGTATTCCATCATTGTAATGCTAAACAAATCACTATTGGTAGCAGTTGTTGCTAATGACTTATATAATATAATGACGTATAATGTCATTTATACACATTCAGAAGACTCAAAGGGCATAATGTTGTCAATAAAACAGTTAAAACATAATACATTTAAAATGTAACCAATTTAAAACTTATTTTAAATGTTCTAATAAAACCTATACCTAAAATAGCTTCTTCTTTTTTTTCAAACTCAGATGTCTTTGAATAGGTATGACCCACAGCCTGCCAGAGCTATATTCCCTCAGCTTCATCCCATTTATGAAGATTTTTATTATGAACTGGATGAATTTCTACTGAGCACTATTTGGCCGCCATTTTTCGAATCAGTAAGATTCCCAGAAATAAAACACAGCCACTTTTAATCATTATAGACAAAAGGAATCCCACAATAAAAGAAATAAATGCATAGACAAACATCGTGTTCAGTTTTACAGACCTGAGCATGAAGTATTTCACTAGAAGAAAATATTGCGTACTTGTTCATGCTATATTTATACAGTAATTATTAGCAAGGGACCAAAAGAACCAATAAAGCAAAGCATGCAAGACATCTCTAACATTATCCCATTGTCCGCGTTCTTGTGTTTATTACGTTATATCACCACCACACCAATACTCCACACCAAGTTATAAATCAATAGCAAAATAATACTTTTAAAATGCTAAATCAAACATCACCAAAAAGCATCACAACATCTTAATGGTTTTATTATATAGATTATATCATAACTGATAAAATTAGAGCCCCTGGTAAAATCCATCTCAACAGTATAAAAGATGCTTTGAATCCAATCATTAACTGCACTATTTATTGCCACACTGCTGTTTAATGTTACACCCATATGGCATATATTCTCAGGCTTTACACACCCATATGCACACGTTCATTCACAGTATTGCATTCTGTACATACACTTATATACAGAGTGGGCAATCTAGACATTCTGCTACTCTGCTGGTATCTCTCAAACATTTTTACCCCGCTCTATGGTTGTCCTTATCTCCATCAGCATGACATGACAGACAGTCTGCTCATCTCTATTAGCCTACACTCTAAATTATAGTTAGAGCATTTGGCAGAAGTTCTTACCTAGAGCATCATACATATTTAACATATGACTGACTATATGAATGCTGCTCGGGAAATTGAACCCATGAGCTTGGTGTCACTAGCACCATGCTTTACCTTGGCTGGAGGGGGAGATAAGGGCTTTGAACCAGGGGGAGTGGAGGATATAACAATATGATATGCGTATCTCATGTTCAGGTAGAAAAGAAGGAAGGCACTTATGCAGAACTTTGGGCATGTACTTAGAGTAGTTCATGTTTTGAGTTATGGTGGTTATGAAGACAAAAAATGCAGCTGAAGATAAAGAAACAAAGAAACCTAAAAATAAATCATTGTGGCTGATTTTGCTCAGTTGTGAAAGTGCATGTGCCATTAGGAGTGTCTATTATAACCAATTAATAAATTAAAACTAATTTAAGGTTTTAAGAAGAACTGTGCAATTACTAAATTATTAATAATGTTCTTCTGTTTGGTGGCCATTCAGAGGAGCTATATCTGGAGCCTGTATGAACCCCGCACGGGCTTTTGGACCCGCAGCAGTGGCGCATTACTGGACCTATCACTGGATCTACTGGGTCGGGCCCATGATTGGAGCACTGCTGACTGGGACTCTCATTAGGTAAACTGGCAGCCACTAAACACAGTAGCAAAATAATACTAAAGCAATTTTGCTATATATTTATTTCTGTGGAATCAGTAAACTATATTGTGTAACAGCAAATATTAAAATACTCTTAAACAGTTTGTTTATATTGCATGTGGCACATCCTGCTTTTAACCTTAAGATTTTTTGTGTGTGTAGGTTAATGCTTGGTGACGAGAGGATTAGATTGCTGTTGAAGTAACCTGACCAATTCTGCCACTTCTGTAGTGTCTTTTGTACGACATTCTACAGAAGTAGGGTGGTTTTTAGGTTGCTTTGCTTTGACTCTGTGGCTCAGTTTATAGAACTTCTGTGAGATCAAGGTCTAGAGACTGGTCTGGCTAGGTTGTTAGTTGACATTGTCCTTGTTTTCCATATAGTTATTGCACAAATTGTATTCAGTGTCAATATCCTGCTGAAAAATGAAGGATTAACCCTTTGGGATAAATGCTTCTGAAATACACTGTGATAGTCATGCTGGTTTAGATTTCATGTGGTCATAAACTCTGTCAATTTCAGCACAGCCCAAATGCATGACCAGGTCTTGTCCATGCTTGTTAGTGGGAGCAAAGCATGCACTCCCTTTCTCCCTCTCTTGTAGTACAAACAGATGGAACCTCAATCCATTAGTCTGACTTTAACTCCTTAAATGTTCAGATTCAGTGTAGCAGTCACTGCTTTGCAGACTTGTGATCTAAATGAACTGATTCTCTGATTCCAAAGTCACCTTTGACCTAATGACCTTTTTCAGTGCCTTTCATTTTTACTTTTTGTATAATGGTTTTTGCCAAAGCAGTTACAAACTATGAAAAAAATATTTGCAATTTGTCTTTAAGATTTGGTCTTCAGCAGACCATATTATAGACTCTACCTTATATTGCTAAAATGAGCCTGGTTTCATATAGTATACACACTACATTGCACAAACCTCCTTTTTTTTTTGCTTCCTTATATTCAGAAAAAAAAAATTATCAAGAAGCCTGTACTTTCTGTATCAAGTTTATATGTTCTTGATTAAGTGTAATTGTCTTCATATATTTGTGTCTTTATATTGATTTTTTTTTCAGTGCACAATTTTTCTATTATTTCATTTTTTTTATATATGTAATAAATGTCCTCTGTCACTCTGTCGATCTGATTATTTATTTAATGAAGAAAATGCCCATTTTATCTGAAGGTATAATTAAGATACATGATGCTCAAACTTTATCTAAAAAAAAAAGTAAATAAATAAATAAATAATACAATGACATTAAAAGTCTTTCATATGTGTAATGTCAAATCATAACATAGATCTATTGCTTAAATTTACAGATTTTTACATTTTGTTGTCGTGCCATCAATTATTTACAGTTACATCCATCAGAACTAGTGATTATATGTATTATTTTCCAATTTCTTTGGCATGCTTATCCTGTTCTGGTTCTTCACATGTAGACCAATGGAAGCTGCAGTATAATTTTATAAGATCATCAATGCAGCACAGAGTAAAAGCTGAAAACTTAAAACAACAGATACTGCAGTGTTATATGCACCTAAATCCTTCAGTTATTTAGGGAGCAGTTCCTCAAATCTGTGGCTGGCAGAACACAACAGCAGAGGAAAAAGTCGAGATGGACAACATGGAGATGCTAATGGACAAACCCAAGAAAGAAGTCTTTAAAGATCCTAACATGTATGAATGAATCATACAGTCCTGTGTGGCTGAGTTAATTGGTACCACCTTCCTTGTGTTCATTGGATCTGTGTCAGTCATAGAAAACATGGAAACGGGCATCCAGCTGCAACCTGCACTGGCACATGGGCTGGTAGTAGCTGCCCTAGTCGCATATTTGGCAGAGATAAGGTGAGAAGACCAACATCAATGTTATGTAATACATGGGCATTATTTGTATATGGCAACATTAAGTCAAGAACCTTTCACCTGTATTTAGACTCTTAAAAGAATGTTTACACAATCTATTAGACATGATAAATGTATGTTTGATGATCTTTGCTGAAAATATTTGAACTTTCAGCTCTTAAGCAAGTTATCTAAAATTCCATTATGAATAAAAAGGTGTATTAACGCTGTTCTCCTTTGTTCAGTGTTTCTAATAGCAACATTAAAATCAGCAACAAAAAAAAGCAGGAGCAGAGTTTTTGACGTTGAATTAGTATAAAAGTAGAGCTGATGCAAATCTATAAAATCATGGACCATTTAATAAGACCTTTTAATAAGAATGATGAGTTTAGATTTTCAAATTTACTCAACCATATATGGAACTAATCATAAAATATCCTTAACAAACATAGTGTCACAATGAAATGTTTGTTTAAGGCCAAACAAATGAATCTTTATGGATTATCAGAAGATTAATGCATTAATGGAGACTAAACAACATTAAAATGGGAAACGTGGTCGTTTAAAAGTGATGTAACTGATCGAACTGAAACACTTTTAAGTTATGAACATTCAAGCATGTGTAAAATGTAAAATGTGTAGATTTCTATGTGATCATATGTTCTATAACTAATCTTTCTTTTTTTTTCCTTCACAGTGCTTCTCATTTTCAATCTCATTTCATATACCTTTGTGGGGCATTGAACTGCTCCTGGTTGTGCCTTACATAGTCAGTCAGCTATTTGGAGTTGTGCTTGGAGCTGCCATGGCCAAGGTGAGCCTATAGTAGCCTTGCGTGACCTGTGGGATCTCAGCCCTCAATGTTTGGTGTCAATGCAGCTGTGCACTTAGTGGTTACAGCACCATCAGCCTAAACAGGCCACAGTGTACAGGGGTGATGAGAAGAACAACAGGCAGCATAGTGAGAATGAGTGGGTCTAGGAAACTATGTAAAACACATAGAAATAATGAATCTGCACACTTTTGGTTCACACTTCTTTTTCCCCATTGCCTTTTTTGTAGCTGATGACGACAGAGGGAATCTATGCCCGAGCACAGGGCGCAGCCTTCACCATTCTCCAGACAGAGGAGCAACTTGGTCAGGCTGTCTTTGGAGAGATCGCTATGACGTGCTTGCTCACCGTGGTGGCTAGATGCTGTCAGCAGCAAGAGAAAATTCCCCTGCTACCATTTCTGGTTGGCTGTACTGTCATCATTAGTGTACTGGCAGGGTGAGTTGGGTGAATTTGAATTGTTAGGTCATCACATTGATAGAATAGAATAGAATAGAATAGAATAGAATAGAATAGAATAGAATAGAATAACACTACTGCCTATAGCATATAATGAAAATGTTTCTTTTTCTTAGCATTGCACAGGTCAAACATTACATTATTCTTAATGTATATCTAAATAAATTATCAGAATTAATAAGTACAGTAAATTCACAACAAATAGTGTTTAGGGTGCCTTTTATTTTTGGAGTTTGCTCAGACAAAAATTCTCAGATCCAAAAGAATATTTTGTTACAGCATATTCACATCTAATATATATATTCATTTTGATACATGCAAACACAAAATGAGCTAGTACATCACAGTGGGAAACTAAAAAAAAAAAGTTGTAGGAGTGATATGTCTGGCACATATGGTTGTAGGAGTGATGTGTCTGGCACATATGGTTGTAGGAGTGATGTGTCTGGCACATGTCTGAAAGCAGCCAGAATATTGGTCCAACTACTGGACCTACCATTGGGTCGGCCCTACTGCCGGCTCCCTGATGGTAGCTGCCTTAGTGTGGTAAGTCTCCCACATATGCTGTAAAAAAAAAAAAAGAAGAAGAAGAAGAAAGAAAAATTACAATTTAGGTGGAGACACATGTTTCAAGCCATGCTTGTGCCTTTATCTTACATGTTTATATTTTCCTTTGTTCAGTTGAGTATATGGATCTCAGAGAATGATATTCATTCCCTTTTTTGTGCTCCAGACTCCTGCTTGGAAATCAGAAGATGCAGACTGTTCAAGTGACACACAATTTAACACTTCCCAGGTTACACATACTTTAACATATACTCCAATTTTTAAAAATACTGTATTTTACACATATGGAATAGAACCGGCATGTATCATTTTATATTTAACAATTGTTATACATGACATAATACATTGTATTCTGCGGATCTTTACATTACTTCCAAAATCTTGTGCTGAATTATTGTCATACATATCAACTACATCATAAAAAAATCAACCCAACCCAATTTTACAATTATCATTCATTATTCATTAAACAAATATAATCTTTTTTCATGATCTATATCTTCAAAGAAGATACCTGCAGAGTAGTGTAGTAAGAGATCTATACATATTCAAAATAGTAGTAAAGTACACAGTTTCAGAACATTGCAACAGAGCTGTTGCACAGCTGATGAAGGACCTCTAGATAACTTAGTTTTAGCTTTATATATAGTGTATCCTAGCCTAGAAGCATTAATTCTCTGAAACTATCAAGTCATATAATTGACTAACTTGTTTTAGGTATTGTTTTGTTTTACATTTCCTATAGAGAGCCTAGTGTATGTATGTACCAAATTCCTTATGTTTTCACAGTAAACCATGCGTCCATTTTAAAATCTGGGAGAAAAGTTTATTAAAATTCTATTTATTAATGTGAGAATACTGTGGACAACATTTATTGTCTTACATTTATTTAACCTAATTATTTAAATAAAAAGTGATTCTCTCTATGCAAATCTTGTTAATGATCCTTTTTCTTTGTGCTTACATAATGCTGAAAAATCTAAGCAAGTTCAGTTTGTTTGATAGTTTTGTTGCAAATTTTTAACAGAATTATCCTGTAGATTATACTGGTTTGACTGCTGGGCTTAGCCATTTGTCAGTAAAGCTGACTGTGGAGAGGATCAGATTGGCAATAGCATTTACGTTTTTCAACAGACTAAAAATGGCCACTGAAATGTGTGTGCTAAAAACAGCCAGGTGTAACCAATAAGTACGACATCCATTTTGCCCCTGGTCAGGCTGAATTCCATCCCTCATTACCTTATGAATCGAAAGAATAAAATTCTCCTAGTGAAGTCAAACAAAAACTCAATTACAAAACCAAAGGCTTAAGTGAAAGAAGGCACTTGCAGCCATAGGAGCAGGGGCAATATCAGCTTTGGCTTTTGTGCAGTTCTGCCTCATCAGCAGAGTGAAAGGACAGGCCGAGCACTAGGCATCATGCTGTTCCATATTGTGCAGCCGCACAACAGCAGCCCACATGGGAAAGCCTAGCAGGCGGTGCTTTAAACCAATTACCCAGCTTGTGGGGAGATCTCCCACCGGCCTTCCGGGCCGGGGGCACCGCACTCCCCTGAGATCCCCGGCCCGTTCCTGCTGTTCCTGCCACCTCCAATGTGGGAAGTTGGGCAGATGGGGTTCTGGTCTGAATGAAATACCCCAGGCTGCATTTGACAATAGTGGGTGGATTTAAGATGAAAACAGAATAAAGAGATCATTTTTCAGAGCTGTTTGACTGATGCGTACAGATGTGCTTCCAGCACTAGGGGGAGGGTGTTCAGGAGTAGGTAATAACTACATGCGTAAAGTAATATATATGCTTAGAAATATTCCTATCAAAGTGAAAAGATGTCCTTATAATTGATAACATAATTATTGCTAACATGCATATTGTATTGGAAGACTGCAATATCTTATTCAGACTAAAATCATAAAACTATTAGGATTTCAGCAAGGACTACTGTGAATAAAAATATTTATGTGCCAAAACATAGTCTAGATGTGATGTAGTGTGATTTGTTGATTCTCATGTTTATACTGAAGAAGTGGAACACCACTGAGATTGAGGATTAAATTTGTCAAACTGGATAATCTTCATAGGAGAGCAATCACAAGGCAAAATGGAGAGTAGCTGGTCTCTTCTCCAGTCCTGAATTCAGGCTTCTACATTCATAGGCCCCAGAGCCTCCTGGGTGACAGCCATGACGACAATGATCATTATGTCAAACAGAGACTTGTGGCAGTGGTGCTATTGTGAGGTCTGTATTCATTTACACTTTCATTGGCAGCTATTTAGTTGGCATAAAAAACCCAAAGACCACAATTTGTGAATCCTGCTCAGCCAAGTAGAAGTGTGGTGTAGGAAGAAAAGAATTTGTTTTAAAAGTCAATTAATTGTACCCCTTCTGGGAGGGGCCCACTGACGGGACCTTTATTCTCTGACTCAGCTTCACTCACATCTGTTTAGCCAACCTCCCAAACTATGACTTCAGGCCACCAAGGCCTAAAGAATAGCCCAATTGAGCCCTCTCTGAGCTTTCTCTATCTTAGTTACATTTGTATATCATTTTCTGCTAGGCCTAGTCCATTCACTGAGGTTTGTCGTTAAAAAGGGCCACAGCAAAAAAGACCTGAATTAGCACTGAGGACAACGCTGTCTGAATCCCGCTCTTTTCAGGGAAAGAACCATTAAAGTAGGATATTTTAGACCAGATATATCAAGGAAGACAAAAGACCACACTTATGCTAGTGTTTTGGAAGCACACCTATCAATTGGTATTTGTGTGCTGCAGTGTATGGTCATGGGTTTTATAGCCACATATATACCGTACATATATGTTCATGTCATCAACCTGAAGTTAAAATGAAGTCTGATTACTGACCATTCCTGATTACTGAAAATGACTGAATAAGAATATATTTGTCTAGTAAGCTTTTTTTTAAATAATATTTTAATGATATATCAATGTTTTGATATATGGTATAATTTGATAACTAAGCGCAAAATAGATTGAATCTTTACCTTTTATTGCTTATAATTATTATTTATACACTAAAAGGTTCTGAAATATTCAAATCAGAGCATCTGTTTTAAAGGTACAGAGATGACAGGGTCATTGGGTTAATCACTGGGGGCTCAAATATAGAAAAGAACTATTTTCTCAAATTCTATTGCACAAATGCTGAAGACAATGATGCATAGCTTTATTACAGAAAACAGAGGAAATGCAATTCTACTTTTAAACAAATTAATATTAAAGTGTGAAGTGTTACTTGAATTAAACATTTATCCAAACTCACCCTAATGATATTTAAATGTGTAAAAAGAAAACAAAGCAAAACAAAACAAAACAAAAATAACAACAAAGAAGATCTATTTTATACCCTGTATGTTACCATTGTAATTATATATACATTTTCACACAATAGACTTATCGTTATTATACAAGTCTGGATATTTTGGTGTAACTGCAAAGGTAGTTTTAAAATTATTACACAGCATTTTAAATATAATTTCAGACAAACACACACATATATGTTTACACTCATCCACTCATACCCACACCCACTCCCTGTTCTTTTCAAGATGGTGTACTGCAGCTGCCTGAAATGGCATTCTGTCATTTTTCACCAGCCCTTTGAAAAGAGCATTGGGTGCTGACATAATGGGAAGCAGAGCTGCAAAGCTCTTACTTCACAGAGAGCACCAAAAACAAATAGCTATTTATCATGTCATGCCTTTGGTCTGCTTGAGCACTCATTGTCTCTTGCCAGATGGCCGTGAACAGTTAACAAATTTTTAAATGCATAAAGTTTCCTGCTTCTTCTTAGACAAGTGAGAAATCACAGGGGATCTTCTGTGCCACTCTGGCTGAATGATAGAGAGTCTGGAAGTCTTTGAAGCGGGGGGCACAGCTGAGCCAGGCCTCCCCAAAGTGCTCTGTTCCAGTGAAGAGGAACTGGCCAGCACCTGCTCTAACCTGGCACTGCAGGAGGGTGTGGATGTGCCCATGCCAGTGACCCCCGGAGAGAACCGGATCCCTCTCAAACACTCCACTGCGCTGCCGGTACACCCGGGCCTCTTCCACCTCTATTACTGACATCTGCTGCTCAGGATCATGGGATACATTTCGTATACAGCCAAGGACCACTGGTGGATCAGAAAAAGTGCATAGTGATTCATAGATATTATTAGTGTGTGACTTTGTGTGTGTGTGTGTGTGTGTGTGTGTGTGTGTATGTGTGGTAGGCATTTAGCAAACATATTAATACACATAGAAAGGACACACTTTTGATTTGTGTGACATAACACAAGGCCCACATGGCATCTTATATCTTTAAAAAAAAGCGACTTCTAGTGACTAGAACCCTTTCTGCCACCCTCACTTAAAACTTTCCCCCAAGCCCCCACCACATCACATCAGTGTGGCAGGAGAAAGCCCTCATTCTCTCCCTCTCAGCATTTACACTTTCATTAGCCAGCTATATTCTCCCATCAAAAATGTCTGATGATGATTTGTGGAATTAGGGCAAAGAGGTCAAGCTCTAAATGTAGTGAGTTCAAAGTAGCGGTTGGTTGTGCTCTGGTGTGGGCCTTATAGCAATGTGCCTGCCATTGTGTGGCCCAGAGCCCCCACATCTGCCAGGCCCCTCAGTGGAGGCAGGGAAGCAGCTCGCTGGAAATAGATTAGACCCTGCACACAGCTATTGATGAAATCAATTAACCTCGGCTACCCTGACAAATGGGGCTGATTCAGAAGGAGCACAAATATCTTGGTTTGCATGCTATTGCGAATATATTCATGAGCCGTGAACGGTTCATCCAATTTCCCAAAACCTTTTCTTTAAATATAGCCATAGCACAAATACATAAAGACTCGGATACACGCAAACTCATGCACTCCGATTCGCATAAAGGTGTAAGACGAGTAGGTATCATCTTTGGCAGTACATAATTAATCATAATGTAATAATTGATATCTGCTCTTAATTACAAATCAATATTACATATAACAATGTAAAAATGTGGTAACCTGTTAATGTGGTAATAATGTGGCTAGTTTGCACGTTGCGCAAAATGAAACAGGCCTATCGAACGCATAACAAACATTAATATTCACATAGGCCTCTCACAGTAACCATGAAGCACCAGCTGGGTTAAATGAAACAAAGGAATTTACCAAAGTCGCTGCTGCAGATGGCCTGGAGGATCTCAGAGTCGTTGCACGGTCGACAGGAAGCTGTAAGAGCGGACGAGAAGACCGCTCATTTCAGACAAAGCGGGGAAGACAGCAGACGGTCGCATCATGTAGCTACACAAAACACACTTTGTTGGGAACAGTGGTTTGGGCCGCGAAAGCAGATGAATTAACTTTCAGCCACTACAGAATTGTCAGCATCTGCTCTGAAAGAATCCAAAGAGTCTTTAAGGAAATGTGAAACATTTGACATATCCGGAAAGTCAACCCCTGCCCATCTGAAAAGAAAGCATTGCTTTAAGTCTTACTCGCGTGTTGTGTGGAGTTAAGTGAGTGGTCCCTGAGCAGTGTCAGGGTTTTTCATGAACATTCCTTATACACAACAAATAATGAGCTGGCATACCTGGAATTTAAGAAGCATTTGTTCAGTTCTAAGACCACTACCGTAATTTTGACAGGGTAGAATCAATAATTTAATCAATAATCTGTTTTTATAAGTATATTGTTTTTGTACTAAATCTAGGCAACATTTCAGGGGTTGATGTCAGCAATACTTTCTTAACTCGAGAACTAGTCATATATCTGCTTTGTTGGGATTTTTAATTTATGAGTGAACGGGCGAACTTCCTTAACTACTAATTTTACCCTATACATGAGATTTTGGATTTTAAAAATTCTATTCGACTTAGGAAATCTGCCCTAATATACAATGGCTCTACCTTGCGTCACGGTGCGGTGAACTTTGACAGCTGTGCTTTTTTTGCGTAGCTCATATCTGAAACCGACGACACGCCGCCTGACGTCTCTCTGAGGGTTTGCCAGAAGAAAAATCGATGGGCTTTGAAAATCATTGACAAGAAAACAGTGAACTTGCTCAGGATGCTTGTCATCTGTCATCACGAGGTCCAAGACCCCGGCCCGCTCGATGTACACCGCAGCTCCATGGAAGGCGCGGAAGAGTTTAATACAAACTGTGGTGTGGCGCGCAGTGGACAGGTTGGGTTCCAGGACAACCCGTAGTGCTTGGGTGGGATAAAGCCACTTCACGGAGCCCTCAGTGCACCGTAGTCGCACCTGCTGCACTGTTCCTAAGAAGGGTTCGCGGACTAACCCACTATCAGATAGATAGATAGATAGATAGATAGATAGATAGATAGATAGATAGATAGATAGATAGATAGATAGATAGATAGATAGATAGATAGATAGATAGATAGATAGATAGATAGATAGATAGATAGATAGATAGATAGATAGATAGATAGATAGAACATTCGAGCATTATAGATCAGTCTTCCTGACACAAATGTCAGAAAATTATTCAGTATTTGGAATTCATTATTGATGTAAAATTCCATATGATTATCTGTAACAATGTGTCATACCACTGTTCTGTGCAGTCTTCTGACGCTACATACAGGTGCACGTACAGGATTAATATGAATTAGTATTAATAATATTATGTTCTTACCTTCCACTCCAATTGCACAAGTCTGCTATACACGACGAAAGAAAACATAACATTTGCATGTACTGGAGTAATTCACTTCCTCTTGGTGACATTTTAACTGAAATTAATGTCCCTTAAGTAGAAATTATGGTCAAACATTATTGTTACAAAATCAGCATAAGATCACCGGGATGTGAGACTGCATTAGCTTCGCAAAGCGTTACAGAGTGTAAATAGCATGCTTCAAGACTTTCTCCACCCTAAAAGGGGGTGAGGAGGTCGACTCCACCCTCAGTCAGTTAGATTTATTAGGTTAACAATACCAGTCCTGGCAATCAGCATATTGCATTTTCGTTTAAATTCACAACTACGACTGCATCAGCCTATAAAGGTCTTTTTATTTCATCCGTGGGTGAAGAACAGGTAAAATCCCAAAAATCAGTTAACATAGGACAATATTTAAACGTACAGAAACGTTCACGATTAAAAGGACACAAGGACACTCTACGGCAATATGACTGAATCATTACACGAAACACAGGCCTTTTTATGTTTATGTTTACTTTAATAAAGAATACATCTGCTTAACGACCGCCAAAAACAGAGTTGCCTCTTGAAACACAAAGAGAATCTGGAATGAATGTGTACCCTCTCAGTTTTCTAAATTGCCTGCCACCCGAGCTAGCGGATTCTATTACAGCAAAGTCGTAGCGACATCTTGTGGACCTTTGCGGTTTTGAATAGACTTACCTGTCTGCGAGGTCGGAGAACAAGACTTCTACCAATCATAACTGGATTTCAATGATCGATTACCAGAATTTCAGATGACACAATTTGACCAGTATATCTGTTATCACATTATACAATTTTAAAAGATTTATTTCGAAACAAATTAACGACTTGTTTAGGCGAGTAAGTCGCAAAGTACACTTTAAAGCGTTCATGTCCTCTGTGGACAACGCGAAGGCCTGCTGTGGGAATTCGCTGAAAAGAAGTCTGAATAAGGAGTTCATTCAGACGTTTCGATTACAGACTAATTACTGTATATTCGTACAGTATTTTAAAATTAAACATTAAAATGCACACATTCGATTTTTGTAACAAACATTTGTGCGTTTGGTCCTGTAAAAATTCCAATTTCATAGTATTTCATGGTCTGATCATACATGAATTGCATGGCTTACTGCATTATTACTAACTTTTATTTCAATTTATTCCGTTTCGCTTTTCGAACCATATTAATTTCTCAACAATGGATTTTTCACGCAAATTAATTCACAAGCTCATAAAGAATACGTTAATATTATGCTTATGGATAATATTTTTTTTCCCCATCACAATCCCGGTTCTAAATTCAGCTAATCATTAAAAAGACCTCACAAATAACAATCTTTTACACGTGAACAGGGAGGCCTACAATACGGATATCTGCAGTTAAAAGACGAAAGATAACACAGCCTAATTGATAACCGTAGGCCTAACTGAAAATAGAATTCCAAAAGCTAAAAGGCATGTACCAGGTGCAGTGCCAACACGCCAATTATCGTTCAATTCAAATTATTTCTAAGTAAATCTAAAGTTAAATCTAAGAGAACCTCAGGACTTTTGACTATTTTATTCCTGTTTACTTATCCCGACCCTTAAACGAGGCATAGGATGAAAAGGTTATTTATGGCTTAAATAACACTTTGCTTCTTAAGTAGAACTACTCACTGAGCTGAATAATTATTTTATTGTTATATGACGGGGTAAGCGCTGGTACTAAAACAGCGTCCCCTACTGAGACAAACAGAATAAAAATGAATTGTTTCCGGTGCAGCATCCACCTGTATTTCAGCACACACGGAAATTCCATAGATTTCACCTCGGATATAGGGACCGAAATCAGGAGCGGTCTGGCGTTATAATTGTAATTTAAAGTAGAACGATTTTAATTTGTGACTACTCAAACATGAACTTATGAGATCTATATAATCTATATTCTGATTGTTAGAAAGTTCGCAGAACACTTCTAAGACCTTCGCGGTAATGGAGAAAATTCACGAAAAGAACCACTGATGCCGTCGTTTGTTGATGTGCTTTCTTGTTAAAGGGTTACTTAAGTTTTATTGTTTCTATAATTATTATTTTATTTTAACTCATATTTATATACATACTGTTGCGATTAGGCCAAAAATCCTAACGAAAAAATCGTACTGGAAATATATCTTAAGGTGGAGGGATTCATAGGCTACATATACGGACTAACTTCATGCTTTTGATGATGAGGACTAATTAATAAACCACGACTTTGCACTTAGATCGAAATTATGAAACAGCAAATTTACTAAATTCTGTTCACTGGACAAAAAATGTTTTATTTGAAGCCATACCCTAAAGGGAGAAAATATAGCTGCATGTCAAAATCCCGAACGCGTGTTCGTGGAGTGCCGTACTTTAATTAAAATCTACACTATCAAGTAAAACAGTTTGGTGAACATTTATGGTCGTATTTTTACTTTGTGCTTTAATACAGACGAAAATGTTGGACCTTCAGATATACACAAACTCCGATCAGAAAATACAATAAAGAACACAGAAGATGATACATGAGGAAGTAACCGTTCCCTCTTAATAAAAGGCGCCATGAGTTGAAAGAGGCCCGAGTCATAATGTAATATTATCAGCATCCTCTTCCTACGTCCATTATAGCTGACGAAGGTTGACAGGAAAAAAATCGGTGGGCACTACACAAAACTTTGGAAGTAAAAAAATAAGCTTCATTTTCATAGAAAATATGAATGAAAATGTATATGCTGATTAATTGTTTTGTTACATATATACAATATTGCAAGGCATACTTTATACAGTTAGAGACCTAAAAGTATAGAAATACAAACTCTTAAATGATTAGATAGCTTTTCATTTACATCAGTGAACAATGAAGATCCAAATCATCTTTTTTCTTTGAAGAAGCCTTTGTCTGTTGAACTCTCCTTAATCGTTACAGTCAAAGAGTTACTTGTTATATCTGTCACGACAATTTTCTCCATATTTGTGAGACACGGAGTCCAGGTTTCCTCGGTTTCATCTTCAAGCATCATTAGTGACAATGGGAATTTCGGAGAATTCAGATCATCCAACAAGTCATCGGACCGAAACATATTTTTGGAAAGATGTTTCATCTTGGGGTGATCTGACGTGCCACTTGAAAAATCCTTTGTTTCATGCTGCAAAATGTCATGCCCTGTTTTTTGCAGGGTGCCTCCAAGCATAACAGTGCCACTTGACCCACTTCCATTTTGTTTTTGAATGGTGCTTGTCTTTGTTAACTGGATCGCGCTACACTTGGATGTTTCTTCCGTAAGGTGAGCAGGTCTTCCCATTTTCGAATGACTAAAACACAAGTGTTCATCTGCTCTCCTTTTCACGGGTTCAGTGGATGAACATCCAATAGGAGTATTAACCGGGAAACGCAGCTTTGGTTTTGGTCCTCTCTTTTTCGGCACATTATCGAAGTCCATAAAGTCTCGCGATGAAGACACAGGAGGTCGAGGTCTTCTTTCTGGCTCTGGTGGTCGAAGTCGAACACTTTCTCCCCTGTTGACAGTGCTTGGAGGAAAAATAGTAGGCACAACTGTTCGCAGGCCTTCTCGAGCTCTGGGCGTGACAACCGGCTCCGCTACAGGAAAAGAAACTCGAATCTCTCGTGACATCTCTCTTCTATATTCATAACTTTTTGCTTTGGCTTTAGCTTTTGCCTAAAATATTTAAAAAGAACAGTACACAGACCCTGTTACTGGTTTTCTGGATTGAGTTTTAATCTGAACAAACAAAGTATACTGTTTATTCTAAAAGATGAAATAAATCAGGAATCACTTAAACTCATATTGACCTGGGTATAAAACACAGTCCATAAATCGGTCTGGCTACGTCTACCAGATTTTATTTTAAAACTTAAGAAACGTAGAATAAAAATAAAGATCTTTCATAAAGTTCAAACTACGTTAAAGCAACAGGATAAAGGACTCTTTGTCTTATAAAAGTTAAGTATCCAAATGGATCGTTAACTGTTTATAACGAGAGCAAGATAATCCCTTCGCTCACCTTTAACAGAAAGGTCTCTGGTTTCGGTCCCCTTTTTTTCGGTCCATATAGTTCCCTCTCACGCTCCCTATAATGAAAGGTATGAGCTTGTTATCTTATAATTTGTCAGACTACAAATATTTATAGAAACTCTCTGGAAAACAAACGATGCACATAGGTCGAACGTGCACCAACCTCTCCTCAAAAGCAGCGAAAAGACGTTCGTCGAGAATATTTTCCTCTGGTTCCCAGGTGCTGTATCTGTAACGAAAATTACACGAGTTGGATTAACACCGACATAAAAAAATATAAGCAATGTAAGTATTCAGTTAAACGAACTGTAAGGAAACTGAAAACATCAAGTAAACTACCCAACAATCAAACAAGCACTCAAGCAAGGAAGAAAAGCAGTTAATGCTAATCTCATCATTGGCCTTATAATATCACATATTTAACCTTTTAGCACCGATTTCTGAAGCCCGTTACGCAGCATTCAACCAGCAACCTGCTAGTTAGCATTAAGCTTGGTAGAAGCAACTAAAGTTAGCTAGCTGGCTATTGCTACAAATATCAAAGCAGTCATTTGCCCACCAAACACAAACACAGACTGTACAACTCACTTTTGAGACCAGCCTTTCCATTTCACAAGATACTCCATTCGACCCTAGAAGAGAATTCATGACAGCTAAATACGGGCAACCATTAGCAAGCTAACCCAGCTAGCTTTGTTAGCGAGCTAGCTAGTCTTTACCGTTTAACTTGCCATACCAATAAGACATAAACAAATCTCTAGTCGTCAATCTAACAAACCAAAACACTGCAGGAAATTACAGAAGTCATGAACATACTCTTCTTATGCGTCGCTTGATGATGGATTCGGCCGCAAAGACCCTCTCTCCGACAGCAGAGAGCTCCATGTTTACTTCTGTCCCACAATTTTTTTCTGCCACCTCTGTCTGTATATTCTGAAACAGCCCATAATATTCGTTCTAAGAGACGTCATCACGTTCTAAATTGTTGCCATGGGACCCGAGTCGGTGGAACCGTATTCGGCTGAGTTCATTGGTTGAGTCGTTGCTACGTGAATGTAGTTGCTAAGGGAGGGGAGGAGTCACATTGTCCTTTCTAGGAAGTGACGAATGTTTAATTTGAGGATTACTGAATACAGTTCCATAAAATTGTCAGTCTTTCATTTGTATTCGGTTCTAGTACTGTAAGTGTATAGAGTTGGACGATGAAAACAAACAAAAGAATGGATTTTTAAGTGTAGTCTCGCTTAGTTTTGTATGCCACTGAGTTTTGTTTGTCGGATGTGTAGACTGCAATGCTGAATAAGGAAAAATGCTACCTAATCTATACCAGAAATAATGGCCTTACCTTGATCTGAAATTGCTATTTCGTTTAATGGCATACAACTTCATTTTCTAGTGTGCTCAAAAATAGATGAAAAATAATTCGCATTTTACCAGGCACACTGGTTTATCTGTTTATCTGTGGTCTGGCAATATGATAATTCTTCAAAGCATTAACAGCAAATCTGCAAATTATGCTCATCCGTTTTGCCCAAATAAGTGAAAGTATATATAATTTGACTTGCTATACTACATCTTAAACAAATTATTAATCAGCCATAAACTAAATGTAGTGCTTGTTGTATTAACTCATCTGCAACGAATAGTATATAGTACAATAAACGAATAGTGCCGACAGAAGTAGGATATCTACCCTTCACTAGCCTCATCTGGAACGAAAAAGATTTCCCCACAACCGAGATTGCGACATTTTCTTCAACTCTATATCTGCATTAAACCGTTTAAAATCCCACAGAGAATTAAAAAAAACGCCTGCAAGTGACTTCGTAGCCAATATTGAATGTATTATTATTATTATTATTGTTGTTGTTGTTGTTGTTGTTGTTGTTATTATTGTTATTATTATTATTTACATTGATATAACGCCTTTCTCAGACTTAAGGACGCTTTACAGACAGATATCATCTTTTTTTCTAAACAATCACACAACTAATATGGGCAAAGCTTTGCCATTTCCGGCATTGGTAAAACCAGAATCATTTTTAAGAATTATAATAGGCTACTGATACACCTGTGTGTCCAAAAGAAGCAGTGAAATGGTAATTATGGGGATAATTTAGAATAATAAATGAATAATTAAGAGTAATAAATAAACAGTTAACAACAATTACATCAATAGTAATTATACTAATACTACAACAACAACAACAACTACTACTACTACTACTACTACTACTACTACTACTACTACTACTAATAATAATAATAATAATAATAATAATAATAATAATAATAATAATAATAATAGTACATTTAAATTTATAGCATTTGGTATTAATAATATAGGGCTCATAATTACATAACTCGTTCATTTAGTTACTTTTTGCAATAAATTTGTAGCTGTGGGTGTAATTGTAGGAATTGTATTATAGCAAACGTTTTTCTTGTCCCTTTTAAGATCGTATAAAATTTCGCTTTTGGAATCTTAGACTAAAGATACCAAAAGCGAAATTTAAATTCCATGTAACTTTAATTCGGAATATCTATCTATCTATCTATCTATCTATCTATCTATCTATCTATCTATCTATCTATCTATCTATCTATCTATCTATCTATCTATCTATCTATCTATCTATCTATCTATATATATATATATATATATATATATATATATATATATATATATATATATATATATATATATATATATATATATATATATATATAAACTGTGTATTTATGCCACGACATTTATTAGGATTTAATAATTAAGATTAAAATCAGTAGGGGTTTTTTTGTGTGTTTTTTTTAACTGGACGTCATTTTTTTTTTACATTCAAATTAGTGGGACAAATAGGCTGAGTAACAAATGTTAAGAAAATTCTTGTATACAGCATTAAATAAGTATTTAATTATGTTATATTACGTTTTATCTCATATAAGCAACTATTACACCAGCCTTCGAAACCTCCTCTTTTAAATAGCCAACTCTAATCAACATAACACCCATAAAAATATATATGGGCCATTCTATATTTTGTTTACAAACTAGAATATTTCGACTATTCTTATAGGCTACTTATGATGACAGTTTTACTGACATTTATTTTGTTAACGATTTCAAATTTTATCTAATAGCGTCATATTTAGGCTGTTGACGACGAAACTCTCTAATTTAAAAAAAAATAATTTGCGAATGTGAATTAATAACAATTTAAGTAATTCTATAACAAATGCATAAATTGAATCACCAAAATATTAAACTGGTTATCAAGAACAACTTAAGAAACTTAAGTTTTGTATCAACGGTGTCAAAGACTTAAATGTTTAAGGTAAAAAAGTGAGATTAGTCTATTTCACAATTATGAGCCTGACACCCAGACAGTACATAATGTGTAAATAATTATTTTTACTAAACGGCAACAACATCATCATGTTAAAAATACAAATTGCCTAATGTTTTAAACCGTCATGAAAACTGCAGAACATCAACTATGGATCATTATAATCACAGGATCGTAAGTCGATAAATGAATTGCAGCACTATTAGCTAAATGGAAAGAAAGCAAATTATATTTAAATAAATAGCATTTCCTGCTTTTGAGCTTCATATTTGTGTGTTGATACTGATATGGAAAAGACATTGTATTTCGTATTAATTGTTGGACTTCGGCTATAGCTACTGCGAAAGGGAGGACAAAGAACCGAACAGGACAAAGAAACTGAAGAAAACGATCTCTGCTATATTTGAGCTACTGGCTAATCGCAAATGATTTAATTCTAAAAACGGAATGCTATTGCGTTCATAATTGAAAAAAATCGCATTATTTAGGCAACAGCGATGAAATAATCGATGCGAAGCCCTATTTGGTGCCGCAGTCGGCTGGTCGGCGCGCGTCTGTATTGCTGCAATGGCGCCAACCATACGTGGCTTGACTGCATGGTGCTAAACGATCTATGAACATACAGTTGGTTGACTTTTATTTTATCTGCAGAGCCACTCTGGCATATAGATATATTTCAAAAGAGCGTTACCAACAGAGCAAAAATGTTTCGAAAACAACCGAAGCGCTTAATGTCGGTCATAAAGAGTGTTCAGCAATATGCCAGCCATAGGTCTCTGAACTAGTAGCCTGCTTACTCACCTGTCAAAATTACATAGGTTACTACTCTCTCTCTCTCTCTCTCTCTCTCTCTCTCTCTCTCTCTCTCTCTCTCATTCTCTCTCTCTCTCATTCATTTTCTTTCGCTCTGCCTAAAATCTATATAGGAGGAAGAACGATCAAATTTGTCACTGGCTCTAAAATAAAATAATTTCACTGATTGCCGAATAACGTTGTGGAACCTGTAAAAATAAGTACATTTGAAATCTCCTAAGTAGAGCCCGATGCAGCATTTGTTAATGTCTCCAGTTTGTGGAAAACCACAAAGCACGTGCGGAACGAGGCTGCGATTTATGACAATGGGATGACTGTCCCAACACTGACGGGCACAACGGATAAAGCAACGAGGAGTGAAAGAATCCTTGACTCTCCGTTTATTGCTTGCTTTATCTAGGTTTTACATAATGATATTGATGTGCATGAACCGCGGGTGATTTTTATACCACTAGACCTTTGGTCATTAATATGCCGAGTTCTCGATGGTACCCTGAAGACGTGCTGCTGGCGGTCTTCAGTGCATTTCAGATTAATTTGGTGCTTCTGAGCTTCTACGACGGCGTCAGTCTGTGGTGTTATTTATCTAGCAGACGCTCAGTGATCTGAATAACCGGAGGAGGACAGCCATTTTCTTTTCTCCAGCTGCGGGAACATTTTTCAGCCGCTAAATGGTTGCCGTGATTAACGTTTCTTCCAGACATATTAATTTAAAGGTATTACGGGTCTAACCCTGTGAGGTCAAAGGCAACGTGCTAAATATATAAAAATGTAATATTTGGAAATGAATAATTAATATGTAAGTGCGAGAAACGGAACTCGCTGAAATGGATGTAACTTTTGAATAGCCACTTAGACTGTCCCATTCCAAACTGATGCGGTTTTTAGAATCGAGCATAGTTAGCTATGAGACATGCTAACCAGACTACAGGTTTTCATACATTCTTTTTTTGGTCTTAGTTGACAAGCAAAATAATTTGAGTTTCGATATTGGAGAGACGGTTGCAATCAAGTGCATTACATTTTAATCTATACAACTCCATATGACTGCAGAAGTCAAAGTCCCACTTTGTCATATTCATTAGGTAAGTGTCTAGGCGTACAACGACAATGTAATATAATATCTATGTGTTTATGGTGTTATTTCTTTTTCAGTGATTAAGTTATGAAGATTAACAATTCTCGATATTTACAGCGTAGACTAAATAACCTACCCGATTTATTCATTTGCATACATTCATTTCGGAGTAATTAGATTGTCAGTTTAATTTAAATTTTCAGCTCGTTTCGTACCATCTAACATCTGTTCCCTTTTTGATTCGATTTAAACCCTAAAACCTATCAGAAAAGCCTTTCATCAACTTGAATTATTCTCATAGACTAATGTATTGGAATTGTTTGAGCTGGAAATTTTAATATATGACACTTCTGGATTGTAGGTTCGGTTCTGAGGGAAAGGGTCATTATACGTTCACACTGACATTTCTTATCTGCTATCTTTTTTCAGTGATTTAAAAGCGAACCTTTAATGAATTAAGTCACGACAACTATGAATTGTAATCATATTATCTTTTAATATATGTACCTACTTATTTATTTAATGGTATAGTACTCATATGACATTACTGAAATCAAGGAGACAGAACGCCGGGTTAACAGTCTATCGACACTGGCATCAAAAGCTGCTCAATACAGATCAAGCCAAGATATAAAGAATAAAACAGATGTATTGAGATTTCATGTATAACCATCAAAATCAACGCCAACTGCTCCTATGATTTTTTTTCCATTTATAATTCCGGGTACACAAAGCTTAACTTCAGCTGTGTAATACATCCAGATAAAGCATTATTAATTCGATTAACCTGGTAAATAGATTAAAATGATTTATCTCTGAAATTAGCCTGATCTATGTTTCACATAATTGCTGGATCTATGTAAAGGTAACTACAAAGAGAATTGAAAATCTTGAGTGGCCAACATGCTGAATATACTGATATAGTTTATATACTGAAAATATTCAGTACTTTGCCAAACTCTGTGTTTCTAAGAGCCACTTCAGTGCATTATCATGTGGAGAATGGGGGAAAAGACTGTGACACAGTAAATTTACATTACATAATGCAAGACAATAGGTTACACTGAGCTCCATTTTTTGTGTTCTTCTCTGTCCTGGTCTGAATGTCACATTTCAAAAAGGGGCATAGTGTGTTTAGACATATGTTCACCATTACACAGTAATTACACATTAATTACTCATGTTTTGACTGTACATTACCATTTCCACATGTGGATGACATGTGAAGAGTGTGGCTGATGAGGATATCACATTCCAGACTCTTGCTATAAAGGGAGCAGCTCTCTCCAAACCATGAATCACTGCAAATGAACTTCAAAATGATCTTAACCTGCTAGCCAGACTTTACTGTTCATTCTAGGTTTACAATCAGACAACCATGCTTCCCGAGCACCAGGCTTTCCCTTGTGAGATGCTGTGTCTTCATTTGAGGACACTGTGGTCTGGGTCTTTATTGGGGACTTGGGGGTTCGTTGCTTTATAGCAGGGATTAGAAAATATTTTTGAGTTGTTCTGTATAAACTTTGGATTGTACAAAAGTGTAATCTGTGTTTATTCTGAATTTGTCAGTGTCACTGATAATGACTTGAAGCGAAACAAAACTCAAAAGGTAGGACACTTGTAGGACACCTTGTAGGACACTTTCACACACACAGAATGTAATTCCATTGCTGACATTCTAACAGACTTCCAGTGTTTGTTTGGGACTATTCAGTGCAGATAACTACATGTAAATAATGGTCTGGGACTTCCAAAACACCTTTTTAAAATAAGTGACCACACACAAATGTTTTGTAACATAATCCTTTACTTCTATGCCTTTATTCCTTTATCAAAGATGACTTTTGTGAAGAATATTTCAATAGTTTCAAGGGTATTACGTGCATTGGGCTTTCTGAAATGAACATGCATGTAAAGAGCAGCAGGTCTCCTTCAGCACATCTTCACAAGGATCCCAGGCACATGGTTTAGTGTGAGCAAACTGGGAATGTCACTGAAGTCTAATTTACTACATGGAGAAGTTAGGATTTAGTTTTTTGGTTTGGACAAAAATGCTTGTTTTTAAACAGAGGACTGGTATTGTGCTTTCAGCAGTCTAGCCATATAGGGTGGGTGGTGGAGGTTCTAAATCTTTCATAGTACATAGACTGGGACTGGTCAGTTCTACTTAAGGACAGGACAAGTACTGTCTTCACCTCTGTCACCTGCCACTTGTGCTGGCTATGATACTGACAAAGATTGTATCGCTACAACAAGCTTTGTAAAACATTGGTACCATATAAAATCATTGTGTATTTTGTATCTCATGTTCATTTAAGGCAAATTTTGTCTCTAATGTAGACTACAGTATATTCAGCATTTTCTCATGAAAAATGACTTCAGCTAAGTAATACACTTTAGCAGCAGTTGTACAATTGCCTGTGCTACAGGGTTATGCATTGTCTAAAATAAACTGACTGGTCATACCATGCTATTATAAAGTCAAGTCAACTGCAGGTAAAAAAGTGGCATGACAATAAGCCATGTGAAGAATCATGAAGACCTTTAGGTTCATTTACATGTCATGACAAATATGCCAAGAAATTCCAGAGATATGGCGGCTATACAACAAGTCAATCAGCATGAAAATCACAATAGTATAAAAGGGAAAATTCACTCAATCAGTGTAATACAGGCTTACTTCATTTCTAAGAGACAAAGCATCTTAAGCGATGACAAAGTGCAGCTTTTATATTTAATGGTTAGGTGAAGATAACCATCCACACTGAGGTGAGTTTGACTGAGGTTACTTCATCTTAGGGGTGGGTTAATATCACAATGTTATTGTTATCACAATAAAAGACATCATAAGACATAATAATTTCTGAGCATATAATGGATATTGGGAATACTCTAACCAAATTACATGTTGTTCATCTGATGTTAGCCCATTATGCCATTATCTTATTCTGGATTATACCTTCTGCTCCTTCTTCAAAGGCAGTTTGGGGAAAGGTGGAATATAATATTATTGCCTTCTCAGTGTTTTTAAGGTTATTTCTCTGACTTTGTTTTAACTTGTTAGAAAACCTCAATAAAACCAAATATCCTGATATGTGCTGTGCACTGTATTGTATAAATATAAGCATAATAACATTATAAATATGTTCCATCACCCAGCCCTACTTCAACATTGCACAAAAAAGACCTTAAAGGCTAACACACCCTGCAGATATGTGCTATAAAACTTTGAAAATTGGAATCAGTTATTCAGCAATGCAAAGCAACATGCCCTTCGATTGATTCCCATGTGACATTAAGGTAAGTCCAGATTTAAGTCATTAAAATGACAGATACATTTGAAGGTGTAATATTGTGAATTGTAAATTTGCACTAAAGAAAGCAAGGTGGTTAAAAGAGATGGTTTAAAAGTGTTGGTTATATAGACATGTGTACTCAGCATGAAGTACACATGTCTATATAACTGTCATACCCATTTAATTAACAAGGTCAGCTTACTAAGTGCTTTTTCTGTGACATTATAATGAACTCTTAACCTCAGTGTGTTTTCTCCTATTTATTTCCCTTGGAGTAGGTATGGTATGTCTTTTATCAGCCAAAACAAGTTTTTTTTTCCACTGTGCATGTACAGGCCTTCAAATATTCCCAATTAAATTAAAATCTACACTGCAAAAAACGTTATTAGTTACATATGTCCATAATTCTCATATATTACATATATACAAACCCATGGATCAGTTTTCCTCAGGATATCAAATCAAAGGCCATTAAATTGAAACATATTCCTTAAACGTCACTGTAAGACAATTTGTTGTGACATCCGTAATGATAATGTTACCCACAAATGGATTAAAACAACTAACTGGCTCCTCAAACTTCTCAGAGGTCTCAGGTACGTCCTCCATCGTAACATGGGGCTCTGCGGGGCCTTCTGTTTGCAGCCTAGTCCTTCCACAGCTCAAATCAATAGGTTCTTCAGGAATTACATCAGTAAACTCATAGCTGTAGGCTCTGGTGGTGCTATGGCCAGAGTAATGCAGATCTATGGGTTCGCTTTCAGGAGATGAAAGGGCTGGATTTGAACCACTGATACTCCTAGAGCTGAGGAACCTTTTACAATTGCTGTTGCTCTCATTAGGGTCAGATAAGTTGCGTTTACGGTGGCTGCGCTGGTAAGTGGGAAAGTCCCTCTGGGAAACCATATCTGTCTGAGCTGACAGTGGTGAAGAACTGGGTTTGGTGGTCAGTTGCAGAGGCTGATCATCTGATAAACCAAACTTATCCAAACTTGCATCCTCTGTTTTGTGTTCCACCTCTATATCAGGTTTAGCTTTTAAGAGCTCAAACTTTCTGTGGGGCACTTTGTGAACAAATTCACTGAGAGCAGAGGCACTACTGACACCATGGTCTTTCAAAGTGCCATTCTCCTGACCTGTTGTCACTGGTACATGATTGTCAGTGCTGCCATTCAGAATTTCCTCATTTTGCTGTGGTTTCTCCATTATGGCAGAATCCACATTTTTCACTTTGGATGGCTGGACCCCATTGTCCATGTACTTGCTCATGACAATGACAATCCGGCCATTTTTGTTTTTGTTCCTGATGATCTTCATCTTGCTGCTAATGCCACTGGGTTCTTTTGGGCTTGTCTTCACGGTCTGATCTGCTTTATTATTGGTAAAAGGCAGTTTATGCTCTATGGCCAGTTCTTTCTCTTTATGTATACAGTCAGGTTCCTTGTCCTGTACCCTTTTCTGCTGCAAGTCTGTAGGAAGGTTCCATCCATTAATGGACAAGTCATGACATTTGACCTCCTTAGGTTTTGTGGATTGCTGTTCATACATCTTGGGGTCTGGCTGATACTGATGATGCTTTTTGCTGTTTAGCTGGTAAAAGTACTTCTTCTTGCCATTTACATGTGGTTCTGCTGGTATCTCCTTGCTGCAGGGCTGGTACTGGTGATGTTTTTTGCTGTTGAGCTGGTAATGCTGAGGCTGGGAGCGGTGCATTTGAAGTGAATCCACTTTAAGATGGTTCTCGTCATCTAGTGATGTCTCCTGAAGGCCCGCAAGGATGCTGGATCGCCGTGCAAATGCAGGTAGCTGAAATAATGAGAGCAAAAGTTAAGAACACAAAGGAACTAGAAATGAAATCAAAAGTGCAAGTTTAATTAATTTCAATTTACCACACATTATGATTTCAATTAGATTCAATGTGAGACAAAGATGTGAACTATGGAAGGTAATTTATCCATATTTATCTGCATGTACTGACACATGACAAAGGAGCACTCTAAGAATTAGTTGTACACTATGTATCTATGACACTATCATCTGTCTTCAAGCAGCTCATAACATTAGGAGAGATCAGATAGAATGAACATACTGCATACAGAATTACTCCTGCATACTGAAGCACAAGGCTATAAAATCATAACGCCAAAATAACAGTACACCTCATTAAACACTGTCATGTCTTAACAGGAATGTGTGCCTAAAGTTACTAAAGTGAACTCCTCAGTTGGTAACAATGGTAACATTATTCTAAAATGTACACCAGTTGGGGCAGTGTTTACCTGGATTAGGAGATGTTTGGGTTTAGGTCCCCTTTTGCGATATCCAATTTGCTGTTCTTGTCTCTCTCTAAAACCAAACAGACAAAATAGACAAACCTTATTTTCTGAAAAACAATGGTACTGCACAACAGCTACCTCCTTTAGAAGGCCAGTGTCATTTACTTGAAGATTGTGTTCATGTGCTTTACAGAAGAGCAAACATTCAAGCACATGCAGGAGAATGCCTTACTTCTCAACTATATAATTCAGCCTGAGTGCAACTTTGACACATGGCATGGACAGCTGATTAAAAAAAATAAGACAATGTTGTAATTATACTATATGTATTGTATCAGATACTGCTCTATGTTACACAGTATGACAGTTGCTCCAATAGCCCCCCCCCCCCCCCCCACCCACCCCCAAGCACTGTTCTTTTGCCCAAAATGTTTATGCAAAACTCAGCATATGAGCTGTTATACTGCTGGTTGTAATACAAGAACGGAGACAGCTCCTCCTCTAACTGTCTGGAACTCATCCAACTGAGGCGTCAGTATGCCAAGTCAATATGAAGAGTATCGACAAGGCTGGGAGTTTTGATTACAGGTTACACCATCTACTCTCTTCTTTTTACATGTATTTTTTATTATGCATTGTTTGTCTGTTTTATATAACTTTGAATAGTACTGGAAACGGACTGTTTGGTGGGCTATATACACACTGTAAAACTGTTAAAGACAGCGAGCATCAAAGAAAGCCTTTGTAGTCGTTAGGCTTTGCTGAAGGGGCCGCAATAAATCTTAAGGCTTCACCGCAAGAGACAAGCGGTGACTGTGCATGGAGAGCGCCCCTCCTCCCATGACCATATAAGGAAATTACTTCAAGTTCAGTTATTCGTCTTCACACTCACCTGTTCTGGAAAGCGACGAGAAGACGTGGGTCGAGAATGTTCTCCTCCGGTTCCCATGTGTTATATCTGTAAAGAATACGTTAAGACAACATTTACATGCCTTTAAACAAATCTGCTGTGATTAAAATAAGCATAGTAACAGACAGTGATTCTCAAATAAAATGTAGCAGCTAGGTAGAACCATTCTGTAACGCTTAGACTATTCAAAATGAACAATAATAAAAATACATGCAAAAACTTGGAGTCACGAGGAGAACCCATTTGTATGCTGTGCAAAACAGACCTCTTGTCAAGAACAGCATTTCGTGTAGTCAACAAAAGGAGGCTACGCGGTGGCCATTTTAACATCACTGTACTTTCAAGTGGATCCGCCAGCTATGCAGAAATAATTAAAATCGGATAACATGGCAGAACGTCCCCCCCTTTCGCTCGCATAAATTAGTGATGGAATCCGTGGCTACATTTGAAACACATACCTCTCCAGCACCTCCTGCGCGCGCCACACGCGCTGTATGCCATTAGATTTTCAAAAAAACAGACTTCAGAAACAGTCAGTGCTGATACAAAATGAGGACTTACTTTGGAGACCACCCTCTCCACTTTACAAGATACTCGATTCTTCCCTGCAAAGTGCAAGATTCGTGATGAGTTTCGGGTAAAACACAAACAAACAAACAATGGCACAACCAAAATGCCTACGGCATTAGCCACCATAATTCTTGTTGGTGGCAGTTTTACCTTCCTTATGCGCTTCTTTTCGATGCCCTCCACCGCAAAAACATGTTCTCCAACGGCAGGTAGATCCATTTTCGCTCGAAGGCGTTTGAAGCGAACGAGCGATTTACGCGTTTAACCGTTGATGCTTTCGCTTCGTGACTGTATTTTGGCGACTTTTAGAGTTACCGTGTCTTAATCGTTTCCCCGCCCTGTTTCTCTCTCCCGCTGACCCCCGTTCGTATTTCGTTCCTCGTTAGCGATAAGCAGTGAAATATACTCACTGCTGTTGCTACAGAAAATAGTTCATGCAATAGCCAGGCAGGCTCATGACGTCAGGGCGAGGAGGGGGTTGGTTAAAAAAAAAAAACTAATCCCAGGAGTGCAGAGAACGAACCTGCTGTAAAGAAATGGATGACAAATATTGTTCTACTGTTACAATCCAGTCCAAAAACTGCAAACACTTGACACGGTTGATTATAGATACAGAATCAGCTGCATAAATTGACACATTTAAATTATTCGCCTCTTTCTCCGTCCTATTCTAATCTCGAAACAGCTGAATAAATAATTAGCGGTAAAATATAAGACTACTTAAATGTTAGTCTATCGGTGAAGGTCAAATGGGAGTGGGAAAATGTGATTCAGATCGCATTACAGATAACTTAATGTCCTTCGGCTTTAGACAAACCTTTTTTGCCAAGTCATGCTTCGGATACTAAGTTCATTCTGCAATCTATTTACGACTCCCGTAATACTGTAACATATACATAAATGCAGTGCATTATGAATGTTGCATTTGTATACAGTGTAGTTTATAGGGAACAAACTGCAAGGAGGGTACCTCAAATTAAGTTTCATCCTTTTGTGCGTGGCATTAGTAATTCTGGTAGGCCTAAGACTGATAACTATCATTCAGTCTAATTAGAATTATTCGAAGTAATGAACTATATCCATTATATACTGTTAGAAGCGTCCTTCCTAAAATTAGCTCTAAATCCTTTTTTTTTTCATGGAAACGTCCCATTATTAGTAAGATACAGGGTACCAGAGAAATGTAGGTCAAATAATTCCTTTGCTATATTCCATTCCCTCCGGAGTCTCTGGTATTAAGATACAATTTTGATACCATCATACTTTTCGACACTGCTGACTTAACACTTAACGATTAATTAAACTACCACTGCCTAGAAATCGTAAGCACTACGATTTTAAAAATCCTCGAAAACGACCACAAATGCGCAGCTGTGATGTTTAATTATCTAACACTAATGTGCTTCTAATGTGACAATAGATTTTGCTATTCATTATTATGTGTAATATATATTTAGGGAATGATTAATTGTTTTCACGACGGCAGTCAACGAATAAAATTTAGCAACTGAAGGGTTAAATTGAGCTTGAGGCGGCAACGGCCAACCTATGGCAAGGCAAGTACGCGATAGCGCTACCCGTCCTTATATGGTAATAAAAAAGAACTAGCAAAATATCACGATTACTTGTGATTAAAAACAAAAAGAAATCATATCCACAACTCGAAATGCGGCCAGTTAGGCACAACGAGTCAAAAACCATCATGGGAAATGGTTTGCAATGAGAGGAAATGGATCGCTGTGCAGTATTTCGCTCCTTCATATTTGGATCTGAAGTGAATACGCCCTGCTGCCATTGAGGCGAACAAGAAAAAGCGGTACGAAAAATGTACGATGGTGTTACAGTGTACCACTGATATGCTGCCATTGTTATATATTTACGTCTTCAACCAAGCGTATCGTTTGTGAAGGTAGTGTACGGCCAGATCCGCTAATAGGAAACAAAAATGCTTTTAACCCAACTACGCATTATCCACGCGGCAGTAGCAGCTACAAGGAGTACTATATTTCATAGGTTCACACACACCGACTTGTGCTAAAAAAAAAACTAAAAAAAAAACGACAAACAAAACTTAAATTTTGCGTTTGACCTTGATGTCTTGAGTCAAGGTTGTTCTAGGCAAAGGTGAAATGATGGAACGACTCAAAATCTTACATTTGCTATATGGTATATTACGGCATGAACAGTCTTTACCATTTTATTCCCAAAGATACAACGAGTTTATGAAACCAGCCTTATCTTCTGCAGTCCTCAGGCCTTAGGATCTGACGAATTAACAAGGTTACTAAATTAAAAGTAACTGTAAAGAATTATTATAATTGACACTTATTTAGGGAGCAAAACTCTGGGAAATATATCTGAAGTATGTATATGAAGTATATATGAAGATCAATTTCTTTTTGTCTGTAATGACATTATTCTCAGTGATTACCATCATAATAACTGAGAATAAAGTCTATGTAATATATAATATATAATGAGAATAATTAAAATATCAATAAATAGTATGGCACTGATTTACTAAAACTAGCCATAACTTAATTTTCAACCCTTCTCCTAGATTGAACTATCTAAACCTTTCCTTTGGAACATCTCCAACAGTACCATACTAGTTGTTGATAAGGCCAGCCAAAAGAGCCCATGTTGACCATGATTATCTGCTTCTCTGCTGCTAGAACAAATGCCCTTTTGTGTGGGTATTGGTCCACCTTTCATATAACTATTATAAGAGGATCTCTAAAGACTGGCAAACTGGTCTGCAATCAGTAGTAGACAGCATCTGACCTTGGCTAAGGGGCCACTCAAGGAGATCTTAAACTGTAACCTCTGTGCGGTGTCTCCAAGTACAGACTCTCACAGGCTCTTTCACACAAAACAGGAGTCTGCTTATTGAGTGCCTGGCATCAGAGTGCCAAAGAAAGAGAGAGAGAGAGAGAGAGAGAGAGAGAGAGAGAAGCCCCCATTGCCCAGCCAAGCGTCACATTTATCCTACCATAAAGGGATAAAGAAGAGGATTGGTGAAGTGCTGGAGGGGTATTAGGAGAAAATGTTAAGAGGGGCCTGCAGCGATTCTAACTCAGCTTAGTGGGAGGTCATTATGTCCCAGTCACCTAACAGACAGATATAAAAACTGCACACAACGTGAGAGAAGTTGGATTTTAGAGAAGTAATACTCTGTTAGCTTCATTACAGAGTCTCAGTAAACTTCAGGAGGTGTGGCTTTAGTATTTTGGTTGTTGAGTGTCATCCACAAAATTCAAAAGCATGAAAAAAAATATTGTAATGAAACCAAAAATCAGTTATTAAGTTAATTTTCCCCAACTGATTTCTTTCAAAACACAGAACTATATGCTTCAGTTAAAAGTCAGTGTTCTATAAATATTCTTACCACTTTTGCTAGAGTTATAATTAACTTTGGTTAATTACACTCTCATTGGTATGACACAAATACCTTCAATCAACTACAGCATTTGGGTGCAATTAAACCAGCTTCTCTCACTGTCAGTGTCATTATCATGCTGGAGGAGAGGACCAGTACCACAGCATGCTGCTCTGCTACCCCTCCAACCCATCATCCCCCCACCTTCCAACCAGCCACCCACCCTTCCTCAGAACAGGGGAGGGGGTTGGGGATACTTGAGTGAGGGGGAGGGAGGCTGCCACAGACAGTGCAGCTCCCTGGGGGTGCAGTGGGATCCTGCAGGATTGCAGTAGTGAATCCATCAATACCATATCGAGCACTGGTTCTCTCCTGTCCGCTTCATTGTCTCTAAACACCAGACTGCATGGCTTGCTTATGAAATAGCTCCAGCCTTTGACAGAAGTGAACAGGGAAGAACAATAGTGTTGTGCTTGTGTTGGGGTGCTGAGGCCCTTTTTTGTTTTGGTGAAAAAAACCAAAACAAAAAAGCCTGCCCACCTTTCACTTGTGTGGTGTTTACATTCTGGGTATTTTGCGAGGTCTACATTGAAGGCATCTTTCCTGTATCCTCTGTTTTTCCTTCTGCTCTTCAACTGCTGACTCCAGTGTCATGCAAATCGAGAGTGGCACAAGCCCCTCCGCCTCAGTGCTTCACTCCCTTGTCTTTCGCCTCCTCAATAGCATCTCTGGGGAGAGCTTATTTGCCTGTTTTAATTGCATTTTAATTCACACTTGCCCGTCAGCAGCGGCGCCAGGCCGCCCTCCCTCCTTCCGCAGACATGACAACAGACTATCGACTCTCCCTGCCAACAGAGCACCTTCCTGCTGCAGACTAAAGCTGGGCGTTCTTGGGCTCTGACCACATGGCATACTGGGAGCGCAGGGTGGCCCGATCAGCTGAGAGGGTTAGTGCAGGCAGATGTGCTGGCCAAAGAGGCTGGCAGGGTGCGAGGGCAAAAGCATAAGAGAAGTGTCTCTCAATCAGCATCTAACTGGAAGGACAGAGCATGCCGTGAACACAGACAGACAACTTTAATGTCTTGGTCTATCTATATGGAAATGCAGGAGTGGCGAAATCCACCCTGCTGCTTCTGGCGGATATGTGTGCTGTGACTGGCAGCAGCCTGAGGAAGGACTGTGCGTCTCAAACAGAGATTTAAGAGATAAGAGGGGGAAGCTCATTTTAGATGAAAGAACAATAGTGACTAGGGATTCATATTAAATCTGGAAATGATAGAGTGGGAGTAGGATGCTCCACAAACAGAAAACAATCGAAATATATCTTCCATATATACAGAAATCAAAAGGCAGACTCTTTCTTTCATGGTGTCACACATATCAGCCAACAATTGCTTACACATACTGGATGATATATATAGACTGCAGGTAGCAGGCCTTTTTATACTGTTAGCTGTGTTAAATCCTCTCTAATGTCTGTATGTGAAGTAGCTACCAGGTGTGTGGAAATACATTAAGAGTGCATTAGCTGACTGCGTACATTTTATGCCAATTTGTCACTATGCATCAAAACAGGCCACAGAGAAATAACCATGTGTCAGACTTAATCATCTGGTCACAGACCTCTCCTCCAAGGTGATCTTACAAGGGCAGACTGTTTACATTAGCCATATGACAACCGTCTATAAATCACAGAACTGTAATATGAAACAGGAACCTGAGATGCAGTTGAACATGGCTTATTGCATCAGAGTAAGCCTCATGTTTATGGTGGCATCATTTTTGTTTAAGAGCAACAGAGCTGAATGGAATATTATTTTTGCATAATTTGGGGAAAAATCACATTTGCCGATCTGTTACATTGAGAAACTAATCTAATGTGGTAAATTCAATTCCACTGCAGATGCCAGTGTCTGATTGTTATTTAAGAGGAAGGTTATGGATTTTTCCTCCCATTGAACTTAATGGTAAATCAATAACACAGTAAATGGAATGCATGCTTTGAAACATAGATGAAACAGTGAAGAATATAGAACAAACAAATAAAAAAACCTCTGTAAATTGCTTTTTTGGTGTAGACTGTAGTGGTATGTTGTCTTCCTACATAAATGAATTCCTTGGATCTAAAGTGGCTGCCAAACCATGGTGGGCTTGAGGTACATAGTCTCACGTAAATCAGTATGTGACTGATGAGCAGACTCACAGCACTGTCCCAGAGCAAATGCCTCCACTATCTCTGCACAGTATGGGTGGAGATGTTTTGGTTGGCTCTGTGGGTCTGTGTATATGTGAGCGCATTTCTTTCCCATGACAAATCCCCTCTGTCAGTGGTCCTTTGACATCAGGTTCCAGCAGCTAGATTTCCACTCCTTTGGGTCGACTGCAGGAGCTGATAATCAAATGTAATTTATGGATTCTGAAGAAATTTTCAATTCTTAGGAAGTGTAGGCAGCAGAGAAGTCATCCTGACACTCGTTCTCTCTTACACACACACACACACACACACACACACACACACATATACTCATGCATACACAGCCACACAGCTCTCATATTCTGATAAGAGGGAGAAACGTATGACCTATTCTTTCTACTTAGTGCTGTCATATTTCATTTAAAATGCCGCACCATGCAGTTTAAGAATAAAAAAGTGTCTCATTGCTAAAGCCTCAAATTAAGAAATGTGATAGTTCTCACCTTTCTCACAATGCTTTTACCATTGTGCCTTTTTCCCCTCTATGGATCAGACGATGACGGAAGAAGCCCATCGAACTGATTGACTGCATGACTCAGGTGTGACGCAAAACACTGCAACACAGCCATTGTTCTCAGCTCTTTTTTCTGGCCCACACTACCATATACCCAGAAGCTCTCTCTACTGCCCCACTCTCACTGTGTCCCACTACAGAGATCCCCCTTTCAAAGACTCATAGAAAAGCCAAAGTACTGGAGCTGATATTTTTGGAGTCAAAATCATTCTAGACTGCAGAAGCAGAGAACAAAAAAACCTACTGACAGCAGGACAAAACAACTACTAAAAAGAACAAAGTAAAATGGCCTATAAGCTAATAAGTGTGAGGTAACACTTGCTGATATATCAGGATAAACAGATTTCCTTTGCATAAGTGCTAATCAAATTCCTTTTGTTTTCTTTGGTGAAGGCAAATCAGGAGGTCCATTGTTACTGTGATGTTGAGAACATACACTATAAATATAAAACAGCTTCTCAAGGCTCCTTTAACTCTGCTGAGCTGTATGACATAAAAACTACATATTAATGTAAATTCATACAGTTAAATCTTAAAGCCACTGTTATTCAATTTTATAAACTGTTCCTTTTTCTGACAGTTAGGTTGGCATATTGTTGATCTGTTTGGTCCAACTTGTTTTTTTAAAAGACATTGTTCAAATGACTTTTTATCTGTGCTTTTTCATCTTATTTTATTTGTTATAATTTTATCTTTAGAATGAATGAAACTATTTTATTTGCATTTCAGAAACTCGCAGCTATTAATAGTATTCACAAGAACACTCTTTTTAATCTTTCAACTTAAAATCTTCAGCCTTCTCTACTTATTCTCTAATTATTCTCCCATGACCCCCTAACAGAGATTTACAGAGTTGTCACATGCTGTAATAACAATAGATCAGTGGCAAGCCAAAGCGTCAGTGTGTCTGTGGAAAAGGTTGACATGACAGCCTTGCCCAGGTCACCGTGCTGCATGACCTCAGCCTCAGCCCCTGTGCTTAGCATCTGTGAGAACTTCCCAGGATGTGGTAGGCAAAAATAATATCCATCCATTTAGTATTTGCCTTTGACCAGAGAAGGTTTGGCTCACATCAGGTTTTCGGCATAATCTTAGAACCTGAGGAGGCTTAAAATAAATGATTGGGTATACATAGTCCCTCATATTAACAAGGGCTTACCATTCACTGTGACTGCCTATATAATTTGCAGAATGTTTCAGGCATGTGTCACATGCTGTCTCTCACTCTGCATGGGACTCTATGGGAGACAGCAAAAAGGAAGGAGGCACATGCAGGAGTGTTGACATTTGAATGAACACATGAGAGTTTAGTTCAGCGCAGGTTAATATTCCTCCCCACATCAAGGCTCACATGTCCTTGAACTTCTGTAGCATGCTGATGCTCAGTAGACTTCCCGAACATAAACAATCTTCGTTATGTCAGGGTCATTGGTATGCTTATGCCACATAGCAGTGTGTTTGTTTGATATGGCAGAAAGGTTGGCTGCATACACACACACACACACACACACACACACACACACACATATATATATATATATATATATATATATATATAGAGAGAGAGAGAGAGAGAGAGAGAGAGAGAGAGAGAGAGAGAGAGAAAGAGAGAGAGAGGTTTTAATGCACTGGCAGGTCTGGAAAATCTGTCATTGGGAATGTGAAAGGTATTGAGGTTTCATCTGTTACATGCAGAATTGGAAAACTATATATTTGTGAAGCTCTGAACCATGAAATCACCCTAGAAATCTTTTGACCTACAAAATTGTTGTAAATGTGAAGCTGAGTAGAAAGCAGGAACAAGAAAAGTTACAGTTGTGTCCAAACCTCAAACTGTGTTTTGAGTTATTGGTAAACAAAGCTAAAATGACAGGTAGAACGATGTTTCATATAGATGTAACATAAGTGTTTAGGAATCTGAATCAACTCTTTCAATAAAATATTAACATTTAATTTCACTGTAACAGTGGTTTATTAATTCCTCAAAAGACAATTATTTTGGAAAACACATAAATTGATAAAAGAGCATGTCTGTTTAATTCTAACACCATTAAGAGGATGAGTGAGATTTTTTTATTTGCCAAGTTTTATCTTCTAATCAATAATATTTCATGAGTCCACACTGCAGTCTTTAATGGCTTTAGCCTTCTCAATAATCTCACTGAGGTCATGTCATTATGACCAGGTTTCCTTTCCAATCTAAAAGCTTTGTGACTCTCATGCATAATATTACTAAATCTGTCCATTCTCAGCAGTAAACATGAAAGTCCCCAAAACAATGCTGCATAAACTAAGAGAGCAGACTGTTCATAATATAGGACCATAAATGTTACAGGGTTTAAAACTGAGCACTTCTTTTTTGCAGATAAATGCATAAATATCGCCCATTCACTGTTTTCTGAATGATATATATGAATGGATATTTTCCATGGCTGGAAGTGTTCATGGAGAAACTTTACTTCAGTCAAGTCCCAGCTGACATACAGCTGTAGGTGTGGTACTGTTCAGTGGGAAGATTTTCATTAAGGCGATGCCTAAATTATAAGAAGGACTTAACAATGAATTATTATCAAATCATGCAAAAGGCATTTGTAATTAAACAAACTCTTGTGATTAATTGTTCTTTGATAAGTTATCAGTTAGGCAGCAGCTATTCTGTTGTCTGTTGTCTGTTTTTATTTTAAATTCAAATTTAATTGACTTTACTTCCCTATACTTTTCCATACTTTCTCTTCAGTGGTGCTCAGAAGGCTACCATATTGACTATAAAGGTCAACAAGGTGCAGTTGACGGTTTTAAAAGAGTGAAAACACATTCAGCCGCATGGAAAATTCACTTGAAGAGGGACTTCAGCGGCACTAGAGACTTTAGCCATCGACGCTCTCCAATCTTATTAAAATGCACTAGAGCAAATGAGATTTCAGAGGCTTCTGAAAATGATGCATATAATCTATTTTTCTCCATTTCATTGGATTTCTGAGGCAGCCAAACGCCCCTTGCCTCCCCCACTAAGTCATTAATATTCATTGATGATCTTTCCTTCGCCGCGAGCGGCAGGTATTGTGATTATAAAAATTCAGACGCGGGCTCTTTGAGAGCCGAGCCCACGCAGTAAGCATCAACGCGGGACTGAGATGGTGGGCCGTTCAGAGAGAAAGCGAGTGAGAGAATGAGAGCGCTCTAGAAATAGCAAAAATTAATGGAAGTATTGGACGCTGATGAGGCGGAGCTCACGGTATCCTAAGAGGTGAGTCACACAAGAAGAGTATGAGCCACCTGAAATGCTCACCGCAATAACAACCTGAGCCGACGGAACCAACAGTATATTGCATAGGCTATAATTAGTAGAGACTAAAAGATGAAAATACATTTTCAATCAGACAATTAAGGCATTGTTCCATTGTAGAGTTACATTTCAGGTCAGTTAGGTTACCTCACTACTCCAAACACATAAAATGCTTTCATCTAAATTAAGTCAATTATACCAGTAAAATGAGGTTATGAAGGTAGATTATAATATAGCATTGTCTACAAGACAGTGTGTTAGGCTATAATTATGACTATTAAGTTGTAGTCAGACATCCCAAAAGTAATTTTTGAGAGTATTCCAGTAATAGTAAATACCAAATACCAAATAGTAAATCCCAAATACTTTAACATTTTCAAACAGCAAAGTAAAAAGCTAAATTTACACATATTTATATATTCACAAACAGTTTTCACAGAAAATAAATTCATCTCCCTCCACAGTATGCATACACATATACAGGCATGTACACATGCAAACCCCACACACACACACACGCCCCACTTCACACAACTCTCGACACCCACAAACCCACCCACACACGCCTACGAACCTGTGAACAAGTAAAAAAGGGAACCAGCTGCCAGCGGCTGCATATGCAGAGCCAGCTGTCCACCCCAGAGTTGTGCTTTTCGTCTCTCACAGAGAGAGTGTAAAGAGAGAGAGAGAGAAAGAGAGAGAGGATTTAAATTATCTTGATTTTGAGAGGAATACAAACACAGAGAGATTGAGAGAGAGAGAGATGAGACCACAGCCCTTTCTTCTGAAGTTAATGCCAAATGCAGTTGTTGCACACAAATAAAATGAAACACATAGCTGAATTAAAAATTACTATAGGCTAATGAGTGTCTAAAAATAGATGGTTGCAGTCTTTACCTACAGTATGAGAGTTATTAGCTTGTAACTGTGAGTATATGGGTATGCTACTGGTTCCACTTTAACATCCTGTCCTACACACTCCCCTCCCCTCCCCCCCAAAACCACACACATACACGCACACACACTCACACACACACACTCGTGCGCTTGCTTTCACATGCAAATCATACTTTAATCTCAGGTCTCTAATAGACCACCATGGCAACAGAGACATGGCCCTAATGAGGCAGAGGCACAGGTTAATGCCAGCTCTGCACATCAGTGATGCACATACAGGCACACGTTCACGGACTCACAGCCATGTAAATACATGGGCAATCATATCCTTTGCAAATCAAAAAAGTGCTTTAGATGAATTAACGCTTGTCTTGTTTCACTCCTGACTTAAGTACCTGTATTTAACCATAAATGCAACTTACACACACACAAACACACACACACCCACACCCACACCCATTAAATGCAGATGGTGACACTTGCAGGGGTTGTTAGTAACACACTAAGTGTTAATAGGCCTGTCTGTTTCACCACATTACACATACTGTCTCTGTATGTGTCGGCCGGCTATGACACGGCAACCAGCCTGCCTCCAATTTACCAGCATATTAAAACCATTAGGGTGACACATGCTGTAGCCTGAACTGGTTCTATCAAGTGCCAGCAGTGTCCAAATGCATATATGCAAAATGGAACCTAAAGTAAGGGCAACCTGCCTACCTGCAAACACACACACACACACACACACACACACACACACACACACACACACACATTCAACTCCATTCAATGGATTCAATGGATTTTTCTCTTGCCTATGCCAGCCTACTTAACACCTTCTCTGTTTCATTATAACATTACAGCATCTTACTCATTCAGGGCCTGGATGACTGTTCACTCTAAATAAGACACATACACATACTGGGACTCTATCAGGCTTGTAGCTAAATGAAGTAATATTTGTCAGTTTCAACATATGATACAGTTGAGGTGGGAAAGGATGTTTAAAATGTTTCCACCATGAACGCTGCGTTGATTCTAATGCCAGTTGGAGCTACGTCACCTAGCTGAACCTGTCTTTTATCTGCATGGATATAGTGTGTAACTGAAACGGTGCAAGCAGATGGTGTGTAAGTGGACTCATTTTTGGATAACATTACCCCAGTATGAACAAAGCAAATAGACCGACAGCCTAATGTGACTGTGCCTCACCCATGAAGTAATAATCAGTGCATCTGGGAGCAGAATCAGTGAACAACTTGTAAAATCTTAAATAAGGTACAGAAACGATTCAGTGAGAGAGAGGAAAAGGAAAATAGATTAAAACGACAGGGCAAGACAGAGTAGAAAATATGCACAAATCAATGGTGGGTGGTTGAGTGGGTGGATGGATGGCTAGATGGATGGATAGATGGAGAAAACTCCCTGAAGGTTTTATAGACGTGTGACTCACCCAACTGCTCATCACAGTCTCAGGGAATAGATCACTCATCTGACACCTCCCTCTCTGTTTCCAAAAATAAATGACCTCCTCCATGGAGCCAGGCTGATATGGTTTTGCCATACAGTTGTAAAGATACTGACAATTGAGTTTCTCAGACATTTACTAACATCAACCAGTAAAGAATAATTTTAGTCAGCAAACTCTTATAGAAACCAGGTAACACACAACAATATAATGGATCATTATCTTTGAACTATATATACAAAAAGGTGATTAATACAGGCCAGCCCACAGAGCCTGTGTGCACACCCACCTTCATTGCAGCCAGTGTTTCGCAGAGTTATTCTGTGTTTCAGGCACAGAACATGGTATGCTAACTATGTGCAGAGATATCTGACTGAAGAAACAAACAGGGTGCACAGCTGGCAAGAAGGCAGCGAAGTGAAACAGAAAAGATTGCTTAAGCAGAACATGACAGTGTAAATGTGCTCAGTCATACTTTACCCAGATTGTAACAGCAACTTACAAAGGTCGCATGGTCTATTTGCCTGTGAATGTACTACCACTGTATCAGTTGAAAACTCTCCAATAAAATTCTTCTTCTTAGAATTGGGCACTTCTTGGTGAAGGTGCTATAATCAGCAGCGAAGTCCTTCCCTTATAAAGTGTTGCTTTCTTTAGCTGTTTTTAACCCTTAAAAGTCACACTGTGTAATACATAAAATAAATGATGTGTCAAAGGAGAGACAGTAGGAATGAGCACTACAAGTACAGGGTCTCAGGAGATGCAAGAAACTGCAAAACAGTGGAAAAGGGAATGGGGAGGGGAGCCAGGCGCACCATGCTGTTTCAAACTGAAATCATTTGGTCGTCTGGGCTTTGGATAACAGGCTTAGCGTTATCATAGAAAATTTCATGGGCTTTATATATTCTGCTTTTGGTTCTCTGCTTTTTCCTCACACAAGATGACTGTCATTTGTCAGATCTGTCGAGGGCTTTAACAAGGAACATGGCTCTTTTCATTGGCCTGTCATCGCATGTCTTCCAGGGCGCAATTCACTAACAGCAGCAATCTTCGCCGCTTGGCATGGACCTCAAACGAGCATGTCCGCCACGTGAGGTGGTGAACGTTCGGTTTCGCAGCACTAGTCTGAGTGTTATAAAGCTGCTAATCCTCCAATCACCCTGATGGAAACGAGGGGATTTCAAGGGAGGAGAAATCAACACTGCTGTCAGCAATAAGCCCCTTGTCCTGCACTCATTATGCTGTAACACTGCACTACAGGGGGAAAAACAAACACAAAAAAACAAGCTGGCATTCTAGCTGCAAGCAACATGAGCAGCAACATGAGAGTCTGACGGCATCCTCAAGCAGCCTGTAGTACAAGAGCTTCAACAATAGTCACGCTGGCTTGATTTAAACAGGCTTCAGCTAGCCAGCCACTTTCTCCCCCATGTTTAGGGGCTGCTAGCTGATGTGTGGAAGGCAGAGTATTTTCAAGAGAGCCTGTCGGGACTGCATGAGCTATGGAGGCAGATCTTTCTGTCTGCAAATACTGGGGCAGAGTAGTGGTATGAGCAGTCTTGGAATGTTAAATATTGGATAAATGTGCACACATATGAAAACACCTCACACAGACAAGTTTGCTTTCTCTGATTGATTTTTCATTGCTTCATACAACTTGATGATAACTGGGAAATTAGCAAACAGCAGCCTCGAGCTGGGGAGCTTAGAGTTTAGTCTGTTGAGGGGTCTGAAGGTACAGCAAATCCAAGCTTTTTAAACCATGTAAACACTCACTTCCAACCTTGAGTAACACAGCTATGGTATTGCCTGCTGCAATGGTTATGGCTATACTTTACTGATACCTCAATATGAAACAGTGTCTAAAGAGCTCCAAGCCAACTTACTGAGGACTGATCTTAAGGCCTAGTGGCTCAGATTGCCTTAGTCCCTCTGCCACTAATGTTTGTGTAGCACTGTGTCATACAGGAATTTCACATTTGCAAGTGCAAGGCAGCGCTCTAATTGAGGCAGCAATGTGGATGCATGAAGTGTACCCATGCTTGGCCCCCAGCTTGATAAGTGAGCAGCTCTTTTCCCAGCGTAACAGCAGTTCCACGGGCTGTCTGTGCCCATTATTCAGCCCACACACAAGTCCACCTTACTGCACCTGGCTGACAGCTTGGCTCCAGATGCCATAGCAAGGAGAGAAAAGGATCGCCCTCACAGAGAGAGAAAGAGAGAGAGACGAAAGGGAGAGAGAACCAGAGAGGGAGCGCCTGAGAGAACAAGGCAAGGCGGACGGTGTAGCGAGGCCTCACACGCGTCTCTAGCCACGTGCACTGAAGGGCAGAGGCAGTGGCACACCCGCCTCTTTGTTGCCGGGGGCCGAGGGAAGGGCAGAAAGAACACAAAGAGGCTTTTAGTAGTCGCACCACTGACAGGGAGAAAGTAAGGGAGAGGGATGGACTGCAGTGGGGCCAGGCAGCTTCACAACTTCAGCTTCAGCCCTGCCGGGCTTGACGCGGACGGTGCTGTCTGCAAGAACCGGGGCAGAAGGAGTTCCTAGACTCTTACATAGTAGATAAACGGGCAGGAATGCACATTGTGCATGCAGAGCACATTCAAACACATGCGCTGATGCAAGCAGACCTCTTAAAGATGCACGAACATGCTGGCTGACACACAGGCCAACCGGCTCAGGCACACAAACAAGCCTGTTAGCAGGCGGGGCAGGCTGTCTCTGCCTGCTCAGCTGGGGTAGCACATGTCTCATGGTGCGGCAGTTACCTCAGTTCCCCACTGCAGCGATCAGGTCGTGAAGACGGACTGAAGATAAACACTTAGTGACACACACTTGTTCCCTCTCAAGATTCTTTCCTTAATCCTGTTTTCTGTAGAGCGTGACTAAATACACTCACCATTAAGCCACGCTTGCCTTGCACTCAAGCACACACACACGCTCCCCTGGTGATGAGCCGACTATGGCTTTATCTGTACTGTATTCTCATTCTGGAATGTGAGAGAAGCCTCACCATTCTGCATCATAACAGTACTCAGAGTGCCTCTCTTCAGGGCCAGTCCATGAGAGCTTCAGAATAAAGGGAGATATTTGTGGAAGGACAAAAGACAAAACACTGCGGGTAAGACCCAGTTGTTTCAGTCAGGTAGAGAGTGAGAGAGAGAAACAGAGGACACACAGAGGGAGAGACGCACAGAAAAAGAAAGAGAGCGAGAGAGAGAGAGAAGATCAGTGAAACCCTGGTTTTTCCTACTGAAAGGATTCCCTGTGAGCAGCTCTAATGACTGCGGAAACCCCCTGCTGTGAGCGCTGGCATGACTGAGTGTTAGGCCTGTCACTGCATCACCACTGGCACACACACTCACACACTCACTCACACAAAACACCTTAAGTAACATTATTTGACAGATACCCACTCACATGCACAAATGCAGGTCCTGTCTATCCACATACACACACACACACACACACACACACACACACACACACACACACACACACACAGAAATCAGTTTGGCCCAAAATCACCAGTATCTTATCACTGCAGATTTTATTTGGAGGTTTTATTTGGAGGTTTATTTGGAGCACCAATGTCTGCAGCACTAACCTTGAGGGAAGCATTAATAAATCATTTAGTAAACACATTCCCCTTGGTGGGTGGAGCTTGGGTTTGTTGTACTAGCAAAGGGAATTAAAAACCAGTGGAAAATTTCCACCTGATGGTCAGACCTCTAGACACCAGCTCCTTAAATTAGTCAGTGTGTAGACATACACATGCATGTGGGTGTGTCCGCGTGACAGCAAGCGAGAGAGAGACTCTGAAAACCAAACAGCATGGAGAGGCGGCAAGAGCCCTGCATCCTGTGTGCTTTAGGCTACCTCACTCTATTCTACAGCCTAGAGATACACAGGCAGATAAACCATATTTGGAGATCTGCACAGCTGAAATATCTACATATCAGTGGTGGATAGAAAGCACCTACCTTAAAAGTAAAACCTAAGTTTTCCTTTTTGATTTTGCAAGTCGTGTTTTTCATAGCTGACTATGTACAGGTACTATCATACCTGTCAGATGGAGGGAGAAGTATGCTTGATGAGTCAAGACCCAGAACTATCTGACATTATGGTAAAAATGTCACAGAGGGGCCACCTTATTAGTAGATTGGTCCTGTGATACTGTAGAAGATCACTGAACAGTTTGTTATACTGGCTTATACTCATATTTAGAAAAGTAATATTATAATTTGTAACAAAGCTAAACATGTTGTGCCCCAATGATGTATCTGTACATCTTTTGTGTTGAACTGTGAATTTCAGCCCACCAGATCAATCAATAAGTAACCTAAGTATCCCTGTGCCTGACCTTGTGCACTACACATATTATGAATTAATACACAGAACATGAATTTTGCATGTTTTATTAGCAGTTTTATTAAATGTACATATGCTGGTATAAATATCAAAATACAAATCAAGAATTTACAGGTTTTTTAAAATATGCATTTTGGTTCCAAAGCCATGTAATGATGTAGCATTTGAGTGTTTTTTTAAGGAGCTACACTAACAATGTACAAGCATCCAGCAGCAAGCACCACACCAGAGACAGTAACATACCACAATCAGACTGTCCCTATTGATTGGATCAGCAGACTAGCGGGTTCCACAAGATTTTTTTCCCCTTGCTTTTCTGACTGCATCACATGCTAGCTCCTTGTTTACTTGCTGTTGGACCCGATGTGAGACTTGGCCAGGGACTTACGGAACAAACTCCCTGGTAACCATCGCCAAGGAAATGGCCTGCTGGTAGTCGCGCTGCAGGACCGCTGGGAAATTTCCCCTGGCTTAGAGATCATGTTAGCTCATTCACTTGTGGGGCTTTATTCCATCTTATTGAAATTCATAAGTTCTCAGAAATTGGCCCCTCCATGAGACATTCTTTTGAATGAGTCAAACTGTACAGGAATGTATTTTTTACTTAGACATATAGAAGCATAAAATAGCTATTGGATGCCGGTCGTCTTAGCAAATGTTTCACTAAAAACACTCTGGCGGTGTCTAATGACAATGAAACACAACATATAGATGTCACTACAGTTTTAATGCAGACTCATATCACAATACATAACTATAGCCAGTTCTGGAAGCTATGAGTTATTAAACTTCCATATAGGCCTTTGTTAGGTACTTTGAACATGAAACAAATGTAAAAACTGTGTCATCTTAAAGCAGACTTGGAAGTAAACTCTCCACTGTCTTTTTTGTTTAAACAAAGCATGATGTCACCACATCCAACCACATCAGTCCAACTGAATGCATGTCTGTGTCTCTAGTGTGCATACAGGCTCATCCAGTGAGGTCCTCCAAGATCAACCATGCCACAATAATCTCGGGAGCTAGGGAAAGAGAGCTGACTGTGCACTTTCAGCCCCTGATCCAGGTCTGCGAGGCTGTGAAAATAATCTGGGATTAAGCATTCAGAGGGAGCTCCCTGTGGTGACTCATGCCTGATCTCACACAGCTGCTGCCCAGAATGACAGCTCTCTCTGGCTTGCTCTGATATTGGGCCAGCAGCATGTGGCTAGCTCTGACTTAATGAAGTGACACCAAATCTCCTCATCTGGCCTCACATCGGTCAGCACCATCTGGGTCAAACAGTCACAGGGCTAAACTCAGGGCTTCCTTGCGCTGGCTGCGCTCGAGGTAATGTTGAGACTGCGGTAGAACTTTTGAAATTTTGGAGAATAAGTCATTCACTTTTCAGTAGAATCTTAGATTAACTCGTTGAAACCCCAAACTCCATTTTTCTATAGAAATAAATAGCTTCTCTACGCAGTGATTGAATGATTCAGCAAAAAGTGACACCTATAAAAGATATAATATTTACACAAGTCAAGAGCAAGAGCTTCTCAGGGGTGTTAAATAGGCATCATTATGTCCAAACTGTCTGGTGTGGTGGGAATGATTAATCTATATGTCAGTGATATGCAATGTCAGGGGCAAGATATGAGGTGATGCCAACACAGTTCCCAAAAGCCGAATAGAGTTGTCATCAGAAAACCTTGCAAGTTTTTAGGGGATTAGTAATGCTTCAGAACTTCAAGGCTATGGTGATTACCATTTAGGAGGTCTTAGAATTTCATGTAACTTGACCACCATGTATTTTTTATATAATCATTAACTAATTTGTGTATTTTTCCATCTTCATAAAAATATATATAGGGAGACATAAATATTCTGTTTGAAAAAGCGACGTACCTCAGTTTAATTTGCGGGCACTTAATTTTACTGATATTGATGGACCATCATGTTGTTTTCCTCCTTGTTTATCAGTGAACCTACAGCACATCAGGCTTTTGTCTGCGTCATCATTTGTCCCACCTTCAAAGAGCCTAGGGAATCGTTCTCGCGCAGGTGGTTTAACCCTTTGAAAGTTGCAAAGATCGCTACAGCCTTGTTATTAAGTGTCTGATAAAATAGGCTCCAAAATATCCTGCACATTTCCATCAATTTTATTTTATACAACAAAAAATGGATCTTAAAATGATTACATGGTCACGATCTGTATTATAAGGAGTTTGAAAATGTCTGCACAATTGCACAGGTATCTGAAAGAATCAACAATAAAGACACCAACATTGCATTTATCAGAATTATAATCTGTGGTGTAATTTTTCAGAATTATAATATGTGCTGTAATTTGTATTCAAACAATTAGTTACGTTCAGGTATGCTTAAAATGGAGTTATGCAATAACGGATGCTTGGGAGAAAGAAACGTGTCTGAAACTTCCTGAATTTGTATACGTATATACGTACATGTGCACACACCCTTTGTCCCCACACCCAAACCTTTCCACACCTTCCTGACCTTTTCTCAGCTTCTTCTTGACACCTGCAACACTCGGTTGCTTAGAAAAATGAGCTTGAGCAATTTAGCACAAACCAGAAGGTGCCCTTGGCCTTGTGATCCTCTAGCATCCTCATTCTATAATAGGGTTATTGTTTATGCAGACCATTTGATTTTCAAAACAGGCAATTAATCTACAGGTTAATGACTTTCATGAGATTAGTAGAGGCACATTCTTATATGCATAATTAATTCTTTTATTTGCAAAATCATAATACTTTACAGAATGTGGTTCAAACGGTATAAAACTCTTAATAACCGTTTGTGTGACATTGAAATATAGCAATGGCACCATCATGAGCCACTTCTGCAATAAAATTGTCAGATGTATACCCAGACACGTGTGACATAATACAGTAGAATTGTAGCTATTTGTCGTGCACCATTCTAAGTGGTCAATGTAAACAGGAATGATTATACTTTGGGTTATGACTGTGGAGGATAACCGCTCATGTAACCTATTGTACCTTTTACTGAATACTGTAAGACTTGTGAAGAAACAGCTCGTACAGCAGGGGGAAATGGAAGATGCCAAAAACCAAACCAAAAAAACGCATGTTACACAATACACATATGAATGATGCCACCAGTGCTCTCAAATGCAATTTTCATCTGTTTCAAATGATTTTGTTAATTTCTTGAGTGATTTTCTTTATAGATCTTAGAAAAATAAATATATTATACCTTATACAGTTCATAACTGACCTGTGAGATCCTTACACACAAGTTTTAATCCATTTTATAACTCACTCATAACATTCAGATTCAGAGACAGATTCGGGCATCAGGACACGTGTCATATAGGTCCAACTTTCCAGGCACATATTAAAGTGAGGTTAACTTTTGGCTACATGGGACTGTTAAAGGGAATTCCTTCACTTAATATTAATTTTAGCATAGCATGTCTCTAGGAACACCAGACCATAATGTAACATTCTTTACTGAAATGGTAATGCAGAACTCAATGAACGTTTCTGCTTCATCATATCATTTTATATAGCCTAACTTGATATCTTCAAGCGCACACACACTATAAATGGTATGTCTCAGTACTTTCTAACTCATGTTTCCTGTAGTGGAAGTAGAGAGACTGAGAGAATGTGAAATGCCTCTTTTCCACTTATATTCTATATTTGTTTTGAAAGAACAAAACAGATGAAAGCATAAAAGGGAGGGGGGCACTTGCATGGCGTGCATTAAAAGTGGCTCTGATACTGCAACTATTCTATTCCCATAAACAGAATGGGGTTACGAGCTGTCCTTTCATCATCTAGAGACATCAAACCCTGCATCTAGTAAAGAAAAAAAAAAAAGTAAGACTTGCTTCTGCGAAATAACATTGCTGTAATATTAAATGTATCAGTGAAATATATTAGCATCATATCACAACTTACAAAATTATAATGCTTTTGTGGCTATTTTACATAAATCATGTTTAAAATGTTCAGAGGTGTTTGTTCTCCTTCATATCACGAGGAGCAAAGCTACATTTCTGTGGTTACAAGGAGTATTTAAAGCTGTTCTTGCAAAACACTTCAACACAAACATTCCACTTTAGTCTCAAACCCTGATTGCTGAAAACAGCAGCAAGTGCTTGAGGATTGTGTATAGAACAGTAAGTAAACGGTGCTCACATGTAAAAATAGCAATCCAGCACTCTTCAAACACCTAATTATCTCTGTTCTCTGTAAATATGGGCAATCAATTTCCATAAGAACTTTACAGATGAACAGAGGATGTGGTTGAGGTTTCATGATGAGTAAATTCAGGATACATCAGGGTTATTTTGATATACAAATGTATTGAGACAAGATACGTCGGTAAACATGGCTGAGGTTTTGCTTTTGGAAGCAGACATCGGATATAGTACGGAGCTTAATGTTGTTGCCCTCAAGCTGTCATGAGCTAGAAAATCATATCTGAGGTCATTTATGCAGGTGGAGAGGAACGACTCAGGTCGGAGAATCATGACACTCCTTTATAGTGCAAGTGGCTAAACCTGGACCTGGAATTACAGGCGTTGTGACACCCAATCAAAACACAACTCTCTCTTTCAAAATGCCAATGAAAGGCTCGCTTTTGTGCAGTGCCAGCAATTATGGCCCAGGCATGTTGCCTTTCCAGCCTGCTTTACCTCTACTTTTCTGCCTTACGTTTAATGAACCAGGTCGCAGCACGGTCAAGGAACTGGGGCCACTCCCCCCCATCTCCCCATTTACAAACACCCCGGAACATATATAACGATGCAACACGCCACCAGGCCAAAGCATCAGGCGGTGGGGAAAGGCCTGTAAATGAGGAATGCATGACCTGTCCCTGGCGTGCACTGATTACTCGCTCGGACTGTGACAGGAGGAGCCATTAGCAGCTCAGTGGAGAGGGGTGCTCAGCCCTGCTGACACACACCGCAGGCCTGCTCTGAATGGCTCTGGCTTATTAGCACCTCAGCCTGAAGCAGGTGTGGCCGCCTGGCCCCTGTAATTGATAATTAGGGCCAATAGCGCAGCAGGCTGATGCAGTGTCGTCGGCAAGGGCTCACAAGGGCCATGCACTGCCACTCAAAGAGAAGAAGGAGGCAGAAAGAGCGAGAGAGAGAGAGTGAGAGAGAGAGAGAGAGAGAGAGAGAGAGAGAGAGAGAGAGAGAAGCATTAAAGAGTTTTACAGACAGGGAGAGGGAGTTGTATTGTATGTTCTGTGACAAATGCAAACAAAAGGGGCTGCACATGGTGAGCAAATGTAAAGTTAATAAAGAAACAAGCTGAAAGATATATGCTTAGGCATGCAAACACACACACACACACACACACACACAGCAGTGCTTTTGCAACATTTCAAATGCTTTTGAGATGTATATCTTCAAGGGGTTTACATGAATGTTTTTAACTACTATGCGTGATGAAGACCTTACGGTTGAACCACATTAATGCACAAGGGGAAATTCGGGTAATCCCGTCATCATATTCCTCTGCCCTCTGACACAATAACAGCTACAGCACCACATAAAACACACCGTTACCCTTTTCGCTATGTGATTCTGATAATTGCTTTTTTGTGAACAGCATGTGCATTTGTGTAGCAGCAAAATAAAAATGATTATCTCAGATATCCCTGTTTTAGCAGATGAGAGGAGTCATATCCTCAGGAATACAAGCCATGGTGGCTTGATGTGACGTGCTGATTTTGTGTCTGCTTAGGCTTTTAGCATCCCTTAATGTTTGCTTGCCTAAAATGTCACTGACTTAGACACAGCAGAACAACCAGAAGCAACTACAGTTCTGATCACACATGGTACACAGGATCCCTGAGGACTATCTCCATCAGAGCTGCTGCAATACAGTTATAACAAGAACAGAGGCAGCTACAGTCTTCTGGAATTGTGCAAAGAGCAAAGAGAACAGACCAGGCTTGGTGGGTAGCTCAAGTGTCTACATATCTAGATGACATTTCACCACTCAGCAGATGTACACATTTGGCAGTTTAATGTGAACTCAAGCAACTTAGGTTTTCAAAGCAGGCAGGAAGTGTGTGTGCGCGTGTGTGTGTGTGTGTTTGCATGCCTATGTGTGTGCGTGCGTGTACTTTGAAAGAAATAATTACTCTAGCTTCTAACAATGTGTGTAAAACAAATACCAGGGAATTGTCAAGTCTGACAATAATTAGTAAATGGATAGGGTTAACCATGCCTCTCTTGCTTGGAAGCAAGCCTCATGGCAAATTAGAAGCGCATTTGACAATGTTTCCAAGTACAAGACAGACCAGCTGGCAAAGTTGTCATTCTAGATAGACCTGATTGTTAGGATAAAAACATCAGTAAACACCTGGCAGACACTACTAGAAACAGGTCCTGATAAGAACTGAGGCATGATTTTTTTGGAAAACAGACACACACACACACACACACACACACACACACACACACACACACACACACACACACACACACACACACACACACACACACACACAGCTTTCTGAATGTCTGAATAATACCCTGTATCTTAAAGGACACACTCAAGGTGAAAGGTAGCTGCTTAGATGTTAATAATATGGTAATAAGAAGCAAAACCTAACATACAAACAAGCAATAAGGATTCAGAGGAACATGGGAAATATAAAGTGGCTTACAAGCTCACAGTCAAGATGAACACACACACACACACACACACACACACACACAAAGCCCTCATTGCCCATTTTCCAATTATTTCTCCAAACATGTCAACATCCCTTTGCCCTTCTCCGATAGCCACCCAAGCCTCAATGCTCGCTGGGTATTTGAGAAAGCTGTCCAAATGCCTAATGGTTAAGAAAGGGTCCATAATGCATGTCATTTATGGAGGCTGCATGTGGAGAGGCCCAGCTTAGCTCCCACAGACTAATGCTACCTTTTAACAGCAATTTGCAGATAGCTGCACTCCTCACTGCTCTCAAACAGGCCCTGGGGACCCTTTAAGGCCAGGACTATCTTCAGCACGCTGCCTCTCCGATGCCACGCCATGGCTAATGCAACCGCACGCAAGCCTGTTCAGCTCCACACCCCCTCCCCATCCCATGGCTGTCCCCAGACTCACTAATTCTAGGCAGCTCCCACTAGGGTTGGGACTAGAGCCGTCTTTGCCCCTGCACCGTGGGGAGGCATTACGAAGGGGATTAAGACCTTCTGCCACAGTCGTGTGTTTAGCAGAGAAGGAGCCGTCTCTGCATCCTGCCCATACAGTGTTTATGTTTGGACAGGAAAGTGCCACTAAACGTGTATGGCCTCCTCACTTTCATCTCCTTTGTGTTTACCTTCAAACAATGATTACAATGTGATTGGCTAGTAATAAAGAAAAATATACCATGCAAAAGCATACATAGACAAAAGAAGTATTGCTGTTTTTTTCCTTGCACAATGTTTAAATGACTACATGAGTAAAACAAATTCAGATATATATTGCTTTGATAACATATAGCATCCCATTCTATGTAATCTATAGTCTGTTCCAATTTATGCCAATATATGGTGAGATCTGGATCGAGAAAGCACTATTGTCAAACTCTAATCTGACAGAATCTCCCGTACTGACTGATAGGGTCTAGAGCCTCTTCCCCTTGTGCTTCACCAATTGTCTGGATTAAAGTAGGTTTAAGACCATTAATGCAGCAGAATATGTCTGATCCAGCAGTATAACTAAATAACAAATTAAACTCCAAAAACACAGTTGCTGTCTTTCGCCCACAATACACACTCACTGATGTTAGCGCACAGTCTAAAAAAAAGTTAAAAGGGTATTAGAAAGAGTACAAATATATTAGATTCATCAAAAAGAAAGAGAGAAGATTACAATCCTTGCTTATATGATTGGACTGTAATGTGTATTATTGATGACATTCTGTAAACCAATCCTTCTGTGCCTCCAGATGGGTTGCCAGTCCTTTCCAGAATCCTGTCATCTAATAAACACTTAACACAGCATGATCGTCTTTTCCCACTCACCTTTTAGAAGAGAGAAAAGAACTCTCCTTCAAATCATGACATGGCAAAAATGTCATATTTATGTGATTTCAGCTTAGGCAGTATTCCATATATTAGACAGAAAATATCCCTTATTTAACTAACAATTACACTGAGGTCTGTAGCTCGCAGCATTCACCAAAGCACTGGGTGAATGGTACCTCTGGGGCTAGGCCTTGTGGGTAATGTAGTTCTTGAACGTAGCTGCAGTCAGGACTGTTTGCGGAAGTTAAAGATGTCCCGTGTCTTAGATCCTCGCTTGCCCTCATTTGTCTGGCTAGGCGAGGGTGGGGGTTGTGGGGTTGCAGTGCCTCCATAGGGGCAGCTCTGAGAGTCAGGGTGCTCTCCGGAACATTCTATGGCAGGGATGTAACGGCTGTCCCACATCCCGGGCCCACACAGCTTACACAGGTCATGCAAACTGCAAGGGATCCTGGGAAGCAGTCGGAACTGATAGAGCAGACTTCGAGCCTAGCAAACAGACAAGACGACAGCTGAGAGAAATGAAATGTATTTACAGAGTAATAGGAAAAAATTCTGTTTTGTTTAACTGTTGGTTGTTTAGAATGTAACACTTAGAGATGGCACTGATGAAACTCTGGAAGGTCTCTAGATGCAAACAAAGCCCACATGGTCTCATTTCTGATACAACAAATCATTTAGACTACTGTGGAAGTGTGTGATTACTTTAATGCCTCAATGCTAAAGATCTGTACTGTAAAATATCCTTGATCAATAAATTAAAGGAAATTTCTGCCACCTGCATCACAGTTGAGTGTGTTTGTGTGTGTGTGTATTATGGTACCTTCCTCAGCACCAGTTCTCCATTCATGTGCATGGAGAGGTTACTAAAATGCAGCAGCATCTGATCTGTTGCAAGCTGTTGCTCTGTAACATCATCACCATACAGCACAATGATGGCCACACACAGAAATAGGTGGAAGTAATCCGTCTGTCATAAACAAACAAACACACACACACGCACACCAACAACCAATCACACAGACAAAAAAAACCTGAGCAAAAATATTTTGCTATAATCTAATGTTAAACAGCCTGAGTGCCTACAACCAATCAACAAGTAGTCACATAAAAAGGTTTAAATCAAAAATAGAGGGGAAAAAAGCATGTAAATGAGTAAATGGGGGGGGGGGGACAGGACAAACTGCTTAGTTTCCCAGTATCACCTAATTATTGCTATGTCAATATATGATAATGCCATTCTCGATTAGCCTGACATCTAAGCTTATTCACAGGTTCAGCTAAAATGGTTATTAAAGTAAGAGTGATGCACCCAAACATCCCTATGCTTATATACTGATGTTTAGAGTGCAACACTTAAATAACAATCAAACTGATTATTTTTTCCTGGTGGATTTGGAGCCACAATGCAACAAGTATGAGACTAAACTGATATAAACAAACTAAAACCAATTCTAGGATATAAAGGACAAATTTGAAAAATGAATATTCATAAGTTACAAACAGAAGGTCCTTAATGTTATTGTTCAAAATGATGGGTCACATTTGACCATAACCTTAAAATGCACATTATCAACAGAGAAAGCAGAAAATAAATTGAGAATGGAAACAGAAGAAATATATATTTGGTCTAACAGGGTATGTGTCTCTGTATGTGGTGGGGGGAATTAAACTTCTCTTGAATGTACAAAGGGAAGTGCAATTTCTGTGGGCCAAACCCATATCATCAAACAGTCATCAAAAAGGCTCTACTTGGACCAACTCACTGAAACACTTAATTATTCCTTAGGAACAAAGTAGCAAATATTATTGAAAACACAGTGCAGAGGGTCTTGTCCTAACCTTCAAGGAAAATGGCATTAAAGTTAAAAAGAATTCATTTGGCAAGACAGAATTCTGGATTTTTTGCTTCAAGGTTCTTTACCCCTCCCTGTGGGATAAACAATTTGACTTCAAAACGCAGAAGGCTACATTTCTACAAAAAGTGGCCATATTATCATTATCATTATTATTATTATTAATGTATATACTTAACAATTTTAACATTTTTTCCATTTCAACGGATCATGATGGTCCTGCTCTGGCATGCCATTGGTGAGAAGCGGCGTGTAGCAGAAGGCCAGCGAAGCTGTGGCAGCACAGCCTACCTGGTAGTGGGCCCAGCAAGCCTCCCACATGCGCAGGGCCTCGGTGTCGGGGAACTCACGCTTGAAACAGAGCAGGACCCAGCGGTGGCAGAAGAGCAGCTGCAGGCCATCCTCACCCAGACCCGTCAGGTGCTGGTGGAAGCGAGGCAGCATGAGGCGAAGGAGCTCCCGCAGATACATCTACAACGAGGGGAGGAGAGAGGGAGGAGGGAGAGAGAGAGAGAGAGAGAAACAGTAAGATATAGAGAAAAATGGAGAAAGGAGAGTTTTTCCTTGATGACTAAACACATCTACTCTCCAATTCCTAATTGTTATTTAATACTTAAATATTCCCATGTAAGTTGATTGACTGCTTCCAAAACGAGCCCATGTGAAATCAGGCTGCTGCTAAACAGCACCCCTACTAACCCCCCACACTTCTTCCCCAACCCCCACCATGCCCACGGGTCCTCCATCACCATTCCCCAGTTCTGTGAGAGAGGATTTGGAGGTCTCACCAGCTGCCGCTCCATGTCCTCGTCCCTGGGGGAGCTGATGAAGATGGTGTTCTCCATAAGGCCCACAAAACACCAAAATGTGTCGCTCTCGTCCTGAATCTCGGTCAGCAGCGGAGCCACCAGGTCCGACATGCCCTGGCAGTAGCCCATGCCCGGGTTGAACACAGCATAGTTCAGCAGGATGCGTCTGGACAGAAGAGCAGGACAGACGGGCACATTCTACAGTGCTGTAGAGACGTGCATGCATGCAGTATGGTCTGGTATGAGAGAGCACAGGCTTTCATGCATGCGTGAAAGTATGCCGTGAAGAAAGAGCTCAGCCCAAGTGCCTCAGTTTACAGACAGAATTAAACATATCTGCCATGGCAATAGAGGGTTAGCTCCATTGCAATAATTAGAATAATTAAGAGAGTCTTCAATTTAATAGTGGGTGGGGGTGTGAAGATAGAGGGAGAAAGGGTGAGGCTCTGACCTCATGATCTCCACGTTAGGGTTGTTCTCTCCTCTGAAGAACACGTTGCTCCTGTCAGTCCGCACCACGTCCTTATCTACAGTGAACTGCACCTTCCGCCAGAACTCACTGTGTTCCTCAGGACTCATTGACAACCTGGGAGGTGAAAAGAGATCAGAAATGAAAATCGAAGGCAAACTTCAATCCAGTGCACTCATTTGACAAATGAGTTCATTTAAAAGTGTTTTGTTCAGTTTTATTCAGTAACTCCTAAAAGCTGCCTGGGGCCCCGTAGTCCAGTTTTGCCGTTACATTTTCATCATTATGTCCACACCATTCACTGATGTGTAGGATGCCTTGTAGCCAAAGGCCTCGAAGCCTTGCACTTGCACCAAGCAGGTGGGATTTAATTAACACTGTTTGTTTTGCATGAAGCAACACCAGACCTGATGCAACTTCACACCACTGTTTCAGAGCCTATGTTTGTGTGAGCTATTCCCCAGACAGCCCCTCCACCCCTTCCCTTCTCACTCTCCCTCATACTCTCTGTCTCTCTCTCTCTTCCACCCTCTAATTCTTTCTCTTTCTCTATTTCTCTCTCCCCATGCTTCTCCCTCCCTCCGTCTCCCTCCATTCCTGTCTCCAAGGACTTTGGCTGCACATCTGAACAACATGGAACAATAACATACATCAGCATTACCGTGTACCTTTTTTCAACTACACCACACAAACATGTAGATAAAACTGTAGTTGTACATCCTAAAAAACTATACAATGTACATACTAAAGAAAATGTGTACATAAAGGCACATCTGTGACATTTTAATTGCTGACCCTTATAATTTGAACATCATAACATCAACATGGTCCCAGAGGGGAACTCAGTGGAATGAAGACTGCCGACTTCAAACAAATTCCAGAAACAGGCTAATACTGTAGGACCTCAAACTAAATGTGGCCAGTATGATGTATTTCACATTGTTCTGAACACACCAAGACCCCATGTCAGGTAGAATATTCCAGAGGTTTATGGGTTTGATTTTATCAAGTACATCCATCTGAAAGCAAAGCAAAAGATATGCTTATTGGTCCCAGTCAAATAAATGAAATGCCTTCCATGACTGCTACGGCATCCCATCAGTCAGGTTCTGTTCTACACCATTCCATAACTTCCACATAACAGCGTTGTGTTTATGTGTCATATGTATTTCTGTTTGTCTGAAGGTACACACAATGCAAACAATGCTCACTCAGGTTATAACTCTTCACAATTGTCAAGCTGGTAACATTATGGTCTAATTAATAAGAGGAATATTGTATTGAGCTTATTCACATGGTGATTTTACTTAAAACAATACAAACTACAAAACTATAGCGAACTTGATAAAAAAAAAAAATATGTGCAATGTAGTTCTTTATAGATTTATATAGCTACAAACACCTAAGCTTCATTAAGCAAGCCAACACACACAGAGTCTGTAATGCCTGTTGTATCGATGGGCAGACGATGCCTTAATCAGTTATGACATGCTCAATTCCGTGGGGACCCATTAATTCACACCGGGTGCGTTGTTGCACATGTGTTTATTGATTGGTAGTGGCTTGGATCATGCTGTCTCTGCTAGGTGGGTCCACTGAGACTCACCACGGGTGTTAAGACAGCCTGTGAAAGGATTCTATATTGCGCATCTTTAACACACGCCATAATGATCAAATGCTGTCAGATGACTGTGACGCTGGCAGTGATGGCACATTCTGCCTACAGTATTTCACACATTAACAATAGAATGAGGAAACCTAAAGGAATACATTCACCAAAAAAAGTTAATAAATATCAAAGAGAATCTGTGTTAGATTAATAGCCTGTTACATAGTGCTAGCTGGCCCCAATAGTTTTCCTTGACCAATTTTTCAGTAGTGAGCTTTGACAGAAGCTCACTAATGAGACAACAAACAACAAGTTGTTGGAACCTCAACTTTAAAGTATTCATGTACTGTGAATTCTTGGTTAAGCTGAAGAAGGTGCGGAGATCAATTCTACGTTAAGGTCACCTCACTTTAATTGTATTGTCGAACTATAGTAATCATCTTTATACACACACACACACACACACACACACACACACACAGATAGATAGATAGATATAGATATATATAGATCTATCTATCTATCTATCTATCTATCTATATCTATATCTATATATATATATATATATATATATATATATATATATAAACAGTTTATAAAAGATTATGTTTCTAACAGATAAACATGCACATAAAATGTCTTTAGCATAAAATGTCTTTAGTCAATATGCCACAGCTGTAACGGTTCAGGTTCAGAACATAAAAGGCATGGTTATGCATCATCCAGTTCATTTCACTAATTCAATCTATCTACTGACTTGAGGTACTTAGCAAAGCCAGTTGGCTGGAAGTAAAAGATTTTTACTGAACCTAACTATCCATCTTTGTCAGATACCACAACAGAGGAAGTGGAGGTAGATATGAACATTGTCGCTGGCTTTGGTGGTTTCAGTCCTACAGGGGGCACAGACAGTGTGTGCACTATGAGTGCAGCTGGGTCAGTGCTGCCAGACATGCCGGAGCCGCTTACCTCCTCTGCTGGGTCTCTTGGTACTCGCTGCGCTTCTGGATCCTCCAAGCCTCACGCTCCTCAGAGGTGGAGTCATAGCTGTAATAGTGCAGCAGGAAGGGCCACACCTCCCCTCGGATGGATGGGTCAATGCCTCCGAAAAAGATCGCCTGGAACAACAAGGAGATCTAGTTTTGTTAGGCTGAGGACTTTGTTTCCAGAGTAACTGGGAAGTAAATTCTGCAGATTGGTGGATCTCCAGTAATGGTGTTGGGAACCCCTGGCCCAGACAACTAACTGAAGAGTATGGACTGGACACTGAGTCTGCAATATTGGTGATTTAGCACTGTCTGATATTAGATGCAATTCATCTTTTGCACTTAACCAATTTCAACAAAATTAATGGCAAGCCTGTCTGTTTACAGCAGGACGAGGTGCTTTACTCTCCGTTTAGATGATCAGTTGACATTTTCTTTCATATGAACTCAAATGGAAATCAAAGATGTCTGCCTCACCTTCCTGAGCTTGTACTCCTCCTCCACCTGGCCACTGTGGTTCAGATGGCGGAGCCAGGAGCTGACTTCCAGCCTGCGGTACAGCCGCTCCTCCGGGTGCGTCTCTGTGGAGGGCAGGGTGGGCCGGCGGATAGAGAACTGCATGCATGACTTTTCGTCCGCCACCTGTGTTAGGCATCAAGACTGTCAGTGTGAGACACCTCTCTGGAAGGCCTTATGCAGCAGCAATGGTGGTGTGTTCTGGGTTTTTTTTGTTTTGTTTTTTTGGGGCGGGGGGGGGGGTGGTGGTGTTGGTTTTCCTTTTTTTTTTCTACCAGCATTCGTCCTCACCTGGTCTTTGAGTTGCGTCTCCCGGCAACACTTCCACTGTTGGAAGACCTCGGCTAATTTATCCAAGCCGGCATGGTGGAAGTGCAGGATCTTATACTGACTCTCCCTACTGGCGATGACCAGCTGACCGCTGGTGCAGGCCTCATCACTGCAGGACAAGCAGGGCATCCCAGATAGTACACCAGCTAGCAGTTAGCATTTAATTGACAACAGACTGTAAATTATGCAGCAAAAGCTGCAACCAGTATTTGTTTTGTGACATGATTGTGGTTTGGTGGCGTTTCCTTTTCTAGCAAAATGGGGGGAGGGAGTCATATTGTCAGCCATCATAAATGACTAATGAAATAGTTATCACGCTTATAAAATAGGCTCTAGGTAACTATGTATCACAAATATAAGAATGAATCTACCTTTTACACAGTGTACATTGTAGGCAGCCTGGACACCAAATTTGTTAAAGAAATCAGGAGCCTCCAAGAATTGTGCCTTGCATACCCAAAATTGTGCCCTGTGATTGTTGGCACTTCAGTGCTGATACCTAGTAGAGTTATCATGTCAGCTGATGACTGAAGTGACAGCAGGTGTCACCAATGGACCAAGGTGATACCACAGTTAGTAAATATTTGGTTGCTATAAGTGTGAAGCCACAGGGACTCAGTCACATGTAAAAACACACAGTGGTGACAATGTGGCAATCATGGGTGACGATCCCTAACAGAAATTCCTCAGGAGGATTAACAGAAGCTGAAGAGCTAATTTCATGCGATTATCTCATATTTTTCAAAAAAGCCCTCACTGGCTAAATTGGCAGATGGATGACAGACCGAGTCTCATACCATAGCTTCAACAGTTAATTAACAGCACCTGCTGTGAATACATTAGATAAGATGTCCTGGGAAATATACAAAATGGCTGTGAGAATATAGCAGTCAACTTAAATTAAATCAGTGACAGGGCTTAGTTTTCTTGTGCTTGCACTGCTATAGCCTCATACCTGAAGAATAGTCGTAAGGACCTCATATGACCCAGGTCCACTCTGAACACTCCACACAACTGCTCTAGAGCCAGAACCTTTTGCTGCTCCTCACATCGTGCACCCTGTGATTGGCTGCTTTCAGAGGGGGCATGGCTGTCCAAGCTGGAGGCAGAGCTTGCAGAGTGGGTCATGGACTCATCACCCATCTCCCTGGAAATGAGCCAACAATTTTATACTCTCACTAATAATTAGTCAGAGAACGACAGACCTTTGAAAAATTATTTACAGTATACTATAGTATATTGCAAGGCAAATCCTAAAATAACTGACAAAAATCACTTACAAAGATTAATCTGTTCCACAGCTGGGTTCGCAGTGCAGTGTGAAGTTTGGGATTAATGTGGGTGTGTGCGCGCGTGTGAGTGCATGTGTGGACACAGGATGATTGGAGGGGACAGAGAATGAGAGGAATGTGGGGAAGTTACTGTGCTGGCAGGAGCAAAGCGGAGACACAAATCAGCCTGTCTGCCAGCCAGTTTCCCCTGTCATCTCTGTCTCTTTCTCTCGCCACCCCCCACCACACACCCCAGTCACTCTGTCTCTCCCTCTCAGTCTGCTTGTTTTTGCCCGCACCGTAACCTGATCCCCAGGACCTCTCACTCGCTCTAACCGAGCATGTCTAACAGGCCAAATGCACCTCTAGACACGTCCCTGTCACACCAGCAAACTGGCAGGCCAGTGGTTAATGGCTGTTGCGGTTTTTGAGAGGACACTGGGAGTGTAAAATCAAAACAATGTTGCACACAGAGCCATATGGTGCGGCTGAGCTGAGCGAGAGCAAGTGAGTATGGCACAACAGGACACCCACTGCTGAGATGACCACCAGAAGAACACTCATGACTTTTTCTAATGCATAGGATGTCAAAACAGAAAAAGGCAGTTCCATTACCAATCTAGGGGTCTAATAGGGGCGAGGTCTAAGTCATAATCCACTATATATATGTTTTGCCATTTAGCTTTCACCATGTGGTTTAAAAGTTACTGAAGTTTTTACAGATTGCATTGTTGGTATCATAAACTGATGTTACTGGCTACTTGTATCTCTTCCTCTTTCACCTTTCTACTTACTGTCTCTGTCTTTGGACCTAGAAGCCTGGATGACAACAGGCAGGCTGTCTAGAAGCTGGAGCTCCCTGCTGTAATGAAGCCTCTCTCTTAGGGACTGCTTCTCAAATCATACACAGCTTCACATCTAAATATGAACAGCCTTCTGAGAATTAACAGTACATACAGTCACACTTGTTATAAGCATGAGCTAGTTCACACATTACAATGGCATCACACCAAGCACAAAACCATGCTTTAATTGGCGAGCTGAAAATTCTCTGACCTCTGTATTTTTCTCTTCTCTAGTCTTCATCTTCACAAAACTCTCTCTCATACACACCCAATTGTATACACACACACACACTGTACACGTTACATATACTTACATGTGTATAGACATGCGCACACTCATACACGCACACACACATACACAAACACAGTGAGTGATTACAAGTGATATGTTCCAGTCCCACTAATGCCATCAATGGAGCTGGTTCCAGAGAGCAGAGAGTTCATCTGGCTGGAACATTCCTCATTTCTTTAATCCACAGAGCTGACACTGAGCCCGGGATACAGCCAGGAGAACATGGAGTCAAATCAAAGGGCAAAGAGAGGCTGAATCCAGCAATACAATTATTCGCACACACACACACGCGCGCACACGCACGCACACACGCGCGCACACACACACACACGCACACACACACGCACACACACACACACACAAACACAAACACACACACACACAGAGAAAGAGCAAGGGGGTGGGGGGGGCAAGCAGGAAAAAGGGGAAAGCTCTAGGGAGGGACAGAGAATGAAACAAAAATGACAAAATGTCAAAAACAGAGGCCATGAGATACTTGTTTCATCCAAGGTTATAACTAAGATTATTCAATCAGAACTTCAGACAAGCATGTAAATTGCTACTCTTTCCCTAGGAAAGTCTTGCTAGATTCATTTTCAGTTAAAACATCAGAGGGCAATAACCAGCAGGGAGAGAAATCTTCAAAGTAAAGCAAGGTGGCCAGAATGCAACCCTAGACAGGCAAAAGGAGAGCACGTGCTGGTGTCTCGTGCTTCTTCTCCAATAGTCTCTAACAGATGCCTGTCTCTGCCAAGGCATCAATTTGCTAAACAGTGCAGCTCTTTGGAGTGCTCTTGCCCCTCAGGAATGTGATCTTCTCCTCTGTGGCTCCCTCATGTGGAAACTCATGATCATTACAAGACCAAAACAAATGTGAACTGAGGATGCTCCAATACTCTTTTTCCCTTATGTATAACAAAATGCAGTGGAGATAGAACTGGAGTTCAGGATAGGCTGATATTGAGGGTGCAGTCAACATGAATGGTAAACTACACAAATAAATCTATTTGTTTTAATTATTAAAAAAAAAAACAACCAAAACTTACAAACTATATCTTACCAGGTGAGCTGCAAATCACTGAAATAAGAAAATAGCCATTTTTTTTTCCACAGCAGTTAACTGGATCAGAATCTGACCCTGGAACACTGGACTCTGTGACATATCTTCCAACACACAGATTAAGACCAGTTAATCCCAGTTTGGGACTAAACATTTTCTAAGGGAAACCCAGGTTCATTAAACAAACAACATGCCTACAGCAAAGCCAGTCAACACTGTTTTATGGGAGAAGCCTGGGGAAATCCCACCCTCCAAACCTACTCACACTGAAAGCTTCCAGTTACACCCAGGAGGGGCTCTGTCTGGCACAGTTACCCTGGGGAACGTCCCAGTTCTATGGGAGCAAACAGGAAGGTGTCTCCACTAAGAGAGCAGAGCAAACACTGGTTGAGAGGAGAGGAAATCTGAAATACCAGGGCACGCACTTTTAGAAACACAACCACCACCCAGCTTTAATAATAATAATAATAATAATAATAATAATAATAATAATAATTATTATTATTATTATTATTATTAGTTGTTGTTGTTGTTGTTATTATTATTATTATTATTGTTATTATATTCTTTTTAATTATTATTATGATAAACTTTAGTTATATGGCACTTCTCCAACAAGGTTTACAGAGTGCTTTAAGGAAAGATACAATGGATGGATGGAAAAGATAAAATAAGTGCAATAGTTACAGGTTAGTTAAGTCATTCTGTAATTAAGTCAATTACAGGTTAATTAAGTAATTCTGAAGTGATGGGTTTTAATCCTTCTCATAAAAGAGCCCTTGGGTCACTGGGAAGGGACATCATAAAGAAAGGCTGTCTCACCACTCATTGAGTAGCGGGTATGACTAGCACGCTACTTTTGGTAGATCTGAGAGCTCTTCTGGGTACATAATTAATAATAAATTCACTGAGGTACAGTGGAGCAAGACCATGACAACATTTGAGAAGAGGTAAAATAAGCCTCTTCATTCTCATGTGTCTAAATGCTCATTACATGTCATGCACCTTAGATATATTTCTCATATGACAGAACAGAGTTTTCAAAGCATTATTTATATGGTGCATAAGGCTGTGGTCACTGTTGAAAATACCACACAGATTTGACACCCACAGGGACTTTAGATGCACACTTTGACAGTAACAAGGGATTCTGCTTTTGTCTTTGCTTAACACCTGGAAAAATGGCACACATGCATAATTTGAGGTCCTCTACACATTCAATGACCTAGGCAATAAGAGGTGTGTATTGTCTGTATTTATTTATACTGTAATTATCCTGAATAATAGGAGCATGAAGAAATTAAATAATGCCGGGCGCAGCATCAAACCTTGGGGGATACCACAAAGTAAGACACTTGGATGCACAATTTATAAGTATAATATTCATACTTGCT